>NC_142074.1:10332500-10640000 GCF_059756535.1 Pantherophis guttatus | reverse complement strand
GTTAAAAATAGTAATTATCGAAGTAAATGAAACAAGTATTGCAAGTAGCAAGGTTCAAAATATCAATAGAAGAGAATATTTGTAGCCTAGTGTTGATTTGTGGGGTTCTTGGTGCTCTCTGAGCTCGGTTGTTTTCATGCATATGTTTCATTACCCAACAACTAGGTAACATCAGAGGAGGAGGAGGAGAGGAGGAGGAGGAGGAGGAGGAGGAGGAGGAGGAGGAGGAGAAGGAGAAGGAGAAGGAGAAGGAGAAGGAGAAGGAGAAGGAGAAGGAGAAGGAGAAGGAGAAGGAGAGGACTGGGTCATTCTTGGTGCTCTCTGAGCTTGGTTGTTTTCTTGCATATGTTTCATTATGCAACAACCAGGTAACATTGGAGGAGGAGGAGGAGGAGGAGGAGGAGGAGAGAAGGAGAAGAGGAAGAGGAAGAGGAGGAGGAAGAAGAAGACACACAGTACAATTAAGTACAATTTTCAAAAAAGAATACAAACACAGTACAATGAAGAGAAACAACCAGGTAGCATTGGAGGAGGAGGAGGAGGAGGAGGAGGAGGAGGAGGAGGAGGAGAAGGAGAAGGAGAAGGAGAAGGAGAAGGAGAAGGAGAAGGAGGAGAAGGAGAAGGAGAAGGAGAAGGAGAAGGAGAAGGAGAAGGAGAAGGAGAAGGAGAAGGAGAAGGAGAAGGAGAAGGAGAAGGAGAGGACTGGGTCATTCTTGGTGCTCTCTGAGCTTGGTTGTTTTCTTGCATATGTTTCATTATGCAACAACCAGGTAACATTGGAGGAGGAGGAGGAGGAGAGAAGGAGAAGGAGAAGAGGAAGAGGAAGAGGAGGAAGAAGAAGACACACAGTACAATTAAGTACAATTTTCAAAAAAGAATACAAACACAGTACAATGAAGAGAAACAACCAGGTAGCATTGGAGGAGGAGGAGAAGGAGAAGGAGAAGGAGAAGAAGGAGAAGGAGAAGGAGAAGGAGAAGAAGGAGAAGGAGAAGGAGAAGGAGAAGGAGAAGGAGAAGGAGAAGGAGAAGGAGAAGGAGAAGGGAAGGAGAAGAAGAAGAGGGTCATTCTTGGTGTTCTCTGAGCTTGGTTGTTTTCTTGCATATGTTTCATTATGCAACAACCAGGTAACATTGGAGGAGGAGGAGGAGGAGGAGGAGGAGAGAAGGAGAAGGAGAAGGAGAAGAGGAAGAGGAAGAGGAGGAAGAAGAAGACACACAGTACAATTAAGTACAATTTTCAAAAAAGAATACAAACACAGTACAATGAAGAGAAACAACCAGGTAGCATTGGAGGAGGAGGAGGAGGAGGAGAAGGAGAAGGAGAAGGAGAAGGAGAAGGAGAAGGAGAAGGAGAAGGAGAAGGAGAAGGAGAAGGAGAAGGAGAGGACTGGGTCATTCTTGGTGCTCTCTGAGCTTGGTTGTTTTCTTGCATATGTTTCATTATGCAACAACCAGGTAACATTGGAGGAGGAGGAGGAGGAGGAGGAGGAGGAGGAGGAGGAGGAGGAGAGAAGGAGAAGGAGAAGGGGAAGAGGAAGAAGAAGAGGAGGAAGAAGAAGACACACAGTACAATTAAGTACAATTTTCAAAAAAGAATACAAACACAGTACAATGAAGAGAAACAACCAGGTAACATTGGAGGAGGAGGAGGAGAAGGAGCAGGAGAAGGAGAAGGAGAAGAAGGAGAAGGAGAAGGAGAAGGAGAAGGAGAAGGAGAAGGAGAAGGAGAAGGAGAAGGAGAAGGAGAAGAAGAAGAAGAGGGTCGTTCTTGGTGTTCTCTGAGCTTGGTTGTTTTCTTGCATATGTTTCATTACGCAACAACCAGGTAACATCGGAGGAGGAGGAGGAGGAGGAGGAGGAGAGAAGGAGAAGAGGAAGAGGAAGAGGAAGAAGACACACAGTACAATTAAGTACAATTTTCAAAAAAGAATACAAACACAGTACAATGAAGAGAAACAACCAGGTAACATGGGAGGAGGAGGAGAAGGAGAAGGAGAAGGAGAAGGAGGAGAAGGAGAAGGAGAAGGAGAAAGAAGGAGAGGACTGGGTCGTTCTTGGTGCTCTCTGAGCTTGGTTGTTTTCTTGCATATGTTTCATTACACAACAATCTGGTAATGGAGGAAGAGGAGGAGGAGGAGGAGGAAGAGGAGGAGGAGGAGGAGGAGGAAGAGGAGGAGGAGGAGGAAGAGGAGGTGGTGGAGGGAGTCATTCTTGGTGCTCTCTGAGCTTGGCCGTTTGCTTGCAGACAATTTATTACCTAACTAAGTAACATCATCAGTGTTTGGGTAATGAAATCCCTTCAAAAAAACAATCAAGCTCAGAGAACATCCAAGACCTTATACTACAGAATACCTTTAGAATAAGGCTTGCAGATAAACAGCAGAAGAAAAGCAAACTAGAGCTAAGAGTAAGCTCCTTCAGAATGTTTCCCAGTGATAAGATTTAATGTTGTTTTCCAAATGTTTGCCCATTAAGAGAACGTAGCCCATGTGCAAGAATGCCACTTTAGGTCTCCAACTTTGTTTTCTTCCACTAACAACAACAACAACGTGTTCTAGGTTCAGCGTTGTTAATATTTTTGTGCTTTTCAGGGCATTTAAATTAAAGTCATCTGTTGCCCTGTTGTGTGAACTGGGATGCATTTTCAACTCGCTTTAGAAGGGCAGATTAATCCTAGAAATAGCAAGACGTGCCGCTCTTTTGTGAGTTTTAATGCTGAAACCACAACATCTGACTTATCGAGATCACTACCATTACTGTCTTAAGTAGTTTGCTTAAGCTGTAAAGAGCACTTGGTTGTCGAAAAGAGAAAGTATGGAGCCAAGACAAAACCAACACAAAGCATTGTGATATAACTCTAGCAAACTTTGAAATGCTGAAGCCCAGTTTCAGAGTTACACAGAATTCATGGTGCTTTACCGAAGAGACATTGCTTTAAAATTATATCATACCAGAAGGCATGGTTTAGTTCCGTTTCTATGCAAGTGATTTATAGCACGATAGGTCATCACTATGGTGACACATTGCTAAGGATGGCAAACTTTGCATCTCCCAAAGCAAATACATTGGGAAGAAGAGGTATCACAAAGTCCCAAAGTTCAGTTCAGACTTCTCACGAAACCGTGAGTGAAGTAACTATGGTCCACTGAGTAAAACACTATTTTATTTATTGAGGGCTTTGCGTAATATACAAAGCCCACGATCATTGCTCAGACAAACCAGACTAGCTGCATTCACGCAGTAAGGAAGCATCTGTTTCCAAGCAAATTTGACTCCTGGTGACATTATGACTCTAGCCATCTCGTTTTAGTGATAGGAATGATCTGGTTTGGGATTGCTGTTTTTTTCCTGGGATGTTGTTATTTTATTATGATTGTTGTCATATCGAGTCTGTAGCTCTGAGATTCTCCGAATGTTTCTTATCTAAGTGTTAATCTGTTTCCTGATTGCTTATTTGTTCCCTGTGACTATCATTAAGTGTTGTACCTTATGATTCTTGATGAACGTATCTTTTCTTTTATGTACACTGAGAGCGTATGCACCAAGACAAATTCCTTGTGTGTCCAGTCACGCTTGGCCAATATAAAATTCTATTCTATAATAAGTTGTTTAAAATCTTACCCTCAAAACGATGCTATAGAGCACTGCACATCAAAACAACTAGACACAAGAACAGTTTTTTCCTGAACGTCATCACTCTGCTAAACAAATAATTCCCTCAACACTGTCAAACTATTTACTAAGTCTGCACTACTATTAATCTTCTCATCGTTCCCACCACTCATCTCCTTCCACTTATGCCTGTATGACTGTAATTTTGTTGCTTGCATCCTTACGATTCATATTGATATTTCCTGATTGCTTATTTGTACCCTATGACTATCATTAAGTGTTGTACCTTATGATTCTTGATTAATGGATCTTTTCTTTTATGTACACTGAGAACATATGCACCAAGACAAATTCCCTGTGTCCAATCACACTTGGCCAATAAAAAATTCAATTCAATTCAATTCAATTCAATTCAATTCAATTCAATTCTATTCAATTCTATTCTATTCTATTCTATTCTATTCTATTCTATTCTATTCTATTCTATTCTATTCCATTCCATTCCATTCCATTCCATTCCATTCCATTCCATTCTAATCAAGAATAACCCTTCTTAGCTTGACCCTTGATAAAGGAAACCAGGAGTTTCCATTTGCTGAGATGAACATTTCGTATTTTGACTTACACAAGTTTGAACCTGATCCGCATCAAAATATTAATTTCAATGAAACTTAATGGTTTCTGCTCCCCCAACAGTCACCAAAGATCATGATAATTTATTTAATTAGCTTTAATTTTGGGGGTTAGCAGAGCTCATCGAACCACAAACTAAACACTGGGGCTGAGTTTGCAAAATGCAAACTAAACTAAAACATGGTTTGTTCAATGTTTATTTTTACAACCAGGCCATGGTTGGTTTCACGCAACATGGTGTGTCACCTGACATGCTGTGCCAAACAAATCCACCACATTCATGGATTAAGATAGTAATCAGAAACCTTCTATGCATTTTTAGGAAGGAAGGGAGAGAGGAAGGGAGGGAGGGAGGGAGGGAGGGAGGGAGGGAGGAGAGGCAAAGAGAGGGAGGAAGGAAGGAAAGAGGGAGGAAGGAAGGAGGGAACGAAGGAAGGAAGGAAGGAAGGAAGGAGAGAGGGAGAGTCAGAGAGAGGAAGGAAAGAGGAAGGAAGGAAGGAGGGAGGGAGAGGCAGAGAGAGGAAAGAAGGAAGGAAGGAAGGAAGGAAGGAAGGAAGGAAGGAAGGAAGGAAGGAAGGAAGGAAGGAAATAATAAAATTGGAAGAGAACTTGGCAGTCTTCTGGTCCAATGCCCTGCTCAAGCAGGAAATCATATACCATTTCAGACAAAACGTTGTCCAATCTCTTCTTAAAAATCTCCAGTGGTGAAGCACCCACAACTTCTGGAGGCAAGTCCTTCCACTTAACTAATTGTTTGTTACTTCTTGTTCTGCCCTCAGGTGCTTTGGAGAATAGGTTGACCCCCTCTTCTAAGGAGCACTAGTCCAAAGAAGTACAGTGTGTGTAAACACAGAATAAAATCATATTCTCATCCTCAACCACAAACATGTTGCAATTTAGCAGAAATAAATATCTTCCTAGGACAGGGCTCAACGATTTCAAGTCAGGATGCATGCAGCAGAGGAGGGAAGACGAAAGACATGGGCACACCTGACCATCTAAAAGCCCTAGATCTTACCTGCCAGCTTTGGTGATGATCATCTCGGTGCCAATTTCATGAAATCTCTTCCACAGCTCTGAGCCTTGTAAGTCGACTTGAATGTCCCCTGTTTCTTCTCGGGCTTCCTCGCAAAGAGATAGGGTGATTTCTCCTTTGGTTTTCTTTTCTGGAAAAGAGAAACGCGAAGAAGAAATAAAACATGAGAAGCAAAGAGAAATGACCGTTGAGGTCTCTGATTAGTGGCTGTCTTCACAGGAGCTGCTGCTGAGCGAGGGCTTCCTTGAATGACAAATTATCCAGTCCTACAGGAAGCTAACCAACAGGGGTGAGCACCAGCTCAGCTTTCTTGGTTGACTAGCCTGACTAGGTGGCTCAGGGGCTAAGACACTGAGCTTGTTGATCAGAAAGGTCGGCAGTTTCTGCGGTTCGAATCCCTAGTACAGATCTCCTGCGTGAGCAGGGGGTTGGGCTAGATGACCTCCAAGGTCCCTTCCAACTCTGTTACCGTTAGACTCAATGCAGCCATTATCTCTTTAAATGGGTCCAGAAGATTATGTGAACCCAGCTCAGGAGTTCAGTGAGACCTTTCTTCCAGGCAGAGAAAGATGGTAATGTTGGTCCTTCTTGAGTTGCTCCAGGCCTTCTTTCCTTCCTTCCTTCCTTCCTTACTTACTTACTTACTTACTTACTTACTTACTTAGCAAGAAAGGTCTTTCAAAGATAGTCTTCCGTTCATTTTAGGTTGTCCCCATGGAACACCCACATTAGAAGCATGGATGGGAATGTCAATAATACTACTATTGTGCTACCTGAAGGAAATAGTTCCCTTACATATTATGTTTTCAGCCCCGGCTTCCATTTCTCTCCCAAATGAAAAGTAATATGGAATTAGTGGAATTGCAGAATTTGTTCAGCAATTGACTCGCTTTTGAAATCTGAAATTGATATTTGTTATTGAAAATTAAAGGTCTGCTAGATCAGCTAGCAGTGGCCATAATTACTAAACTGATACATTTTGCAAGTGGCCATATTGTTATTTTCTGTTCCACGCAGGAGGTGATTCTCCTGTGGCCTTTCGGCTCCCTTGACCTTCAGTCTCACCTTTGAGATTTATCTCAATCCATATTCCTCTCCCTTACACTAGTTTCCTCTCCTTTGGGTGCATTTAACTTAGCAAACAAACATGCTTTATTTTGTTTTTAATTCTGAGAAATTAGAATTAAGTTCTAACAAATAATGAAGGGGAGTCACACAGAATCTGTTCAATTTCAATTTTTCTAAATTTCCAAATCTTTATTGTCAGTGCACAACACATGTGCAATGAGATTGGTTGAGCTCCCTCAGTGCACCCCCCCCGCCCCCCAAAAACACAATACAACTCACAGTGAAGAAAGAAAATCCCTAACTCAATAAATCATATTAACAAAACACCCAGTCCTATTGCACCGGTGTGAACGTGTTACACATTGCACCGGCCCTGCAGTCCATCATACTATGTAGTTATGATGTTATTTCTCATTCAGGAGTCTGACAGCCCACAGATAAAAACTGTTCTTCAGCCTGTTTGTACTGCTGGCTATACTTCTATATCTCCTTCCCGATGGTAGGAGGGTAAAGAAGTGATGACCAGAGTCGTCCCTGTTCACCTCCCCACTCTTTTTTTTAAGCCCGAGAAAAGATTGGCTGTGTTCAAGAAGCCAGGGCTTGATTAACCAGAGTTTAATAAATAAGCCACAATATCTGCCTTTGTCCAACCACTTAGCCAAAGTCAGGAAACTCACATTCTAGCTTAGTGCAACGTTTGTAGGTTGCCCAAAGAAATTTTTTCGGGTTTAATGCTTTTGCCTTTCTTATTTGCAAGCCACTTGGAGTCATGAAGGAATGGAAATCAAATTAAATTCATAAGGGAGAGGATTTTGCCTGCTTTGGAAAGGAAGGAACAGACTCCTCCAGTCTGCTGAACTTTCCTTTGCTGAAATCTGGGTGACTTACTTCCGAGGAAACCCATTCGGGACATAATTCCCAGGGATGGAAACTCCAAAATATCCAGCGGATGGGTTCATGGGACTTTTTTTTTTTTTAATTTGATTTATATGCCGCCCTTCTCCGGAGACTCAGGGCGGTTTACAGTGCGTTAAGCAATAGCCTTCATACTTTTGTATTTTTATACAAATATTTATATTGCCCCCACAAATTGGGTCCTCAATTTACCTACCTTAGAAAGGATGGAAGGCTGAGTCAACCTTGAGCCTGGCGAGATTCGATCTTACTTTAATTGCAGACAGCTGGTGTTAAATTATAGTGCTCTGTCTGTTGAGCTATCCAGGCTCCTAACTTAACTCATTCAGCTTTATAAGCAGCCACATCGCTCGGCTATGCTCCATTAGTGCTAATCTCGTGAACTAACTTGTTGTGGGACTGCATTCTGATCGGGCGAATTCCTGATCCTATGTATTGCTCAGGGGTAGCTGAATTGGGGGAAACCCAATCCTAAAACTTTGCTCCTTCCAATTCTGGGGAATAAATGAGAGAAATTCGGGGGGGGGGGAAGAGGGGGGAGAAGCTTGCACCGCTCAGAGAGTGGTGATGGTGGAAAGGCTTCTGTGAGTTTAGAGGTCCCGATCCCTCACCGGTGCTGATCACCTAAGTCAGGAGTCAGCAACCCGTAGCTCTGGAGCCGCATGTGGCTCTTTCACCCCTCTGCTGCTGCTCCATCATTCAAAATATGCATCACAACCGCCAATGTGCAACACCCACCTGCACACAATTTATTGAGCTTTTCAATCCCTGGTAGGCCAACCATGGATAAATCCAAGAAAAGAAAAGTTTCAGAAGAAAACAGAACATTTAATTCGAGCCTGGATAGCTCAACAGACTAAAAGCCTATTATTAACATTCAGCTGTCTGCAATTATTGCATGTTCGAATCTCACCAGGCTCAAAGTTGACTCAGCCTTCCATCCTTTCTAAGGTAGGTAAATTGAGGACCCAGTTTGTAGGGGCAATAAGCTGACTTTGTATAAAATATACAAAAATATGAAGTCTATTGCTTAATGCATTGTAAGCCGCTCTGAATCTCCGGAGAAGGGCGGCATATAAATCTAATTAAAAAATAAAAAAATTTTTTTTAAAAAAATAAAAACTACATATGCTAGTTTTGTGGCTGCTCAGGAAATAGTCAGGCACCGGAAGGGTTTTGTGGCTCCCGGTGTTTTCTTTTCTGTGGGAAACGGCTCCAAATGACTCTTTGAGTGTTTAAGGTTGCAGACCCCTGTCCTAAGTGGATTCAATTGGAAAGAAAGTTGGGAAGAAATGGGGCTTACCGGGCGCTTGGCTTCTCCTGAAAGGCAGTTTTTCCGTCCTGGTCTCGGAGGAGAGCTCCTCTTCCAGATCCTTTAGTTTGCGCTTAGTAGAATTGGCATTGCCCATTAAAACGTCCACGGAGAAAGCGTGCGCCCGGGAACTCAAAGCCATGTTCCCTTTGCACCAATCGCCGGACCCCCCCTTTTTTCCCCCGACCTAGAAGTGCCCAAAAAGGCGCGCGCAGAGGGGAGGATGTGTCAATCAAAGGGGAATCCCCCTGTCCTCCGATCCACCCGTCAGCTACTGGTCCTAATCCGGGCGGTGTTGGACAGCTCAACGCAGAAGTGTCCCGAGCATCGCCGGCAGGATTTTTCTTTACAAAAGTTCTTTTTCCTCCATTCCATGCAAAGCCTCCGAAAGGAGAAATTTTTGTTTTGTTTGTCTTCTTCTTCTTCTTCTTCTTCTTCTTCTTCTTCTTCTTCTTCTTCTTCTTCTTCTTCTTCTTCTTCTTCTTCTTCTTCTTCTTCTTCTTCTTCTTCTTCTTCTTCTTCTTCTTCTTCTTCTTCTCCTTCTCCTCCTCCTTCTCCTTCTCCTTCTCCTTCTTCTTCCTCCTCCTCCTCCTTCTCCTTCTCCTTCTTCTTCCTCCTTCTCCTCTGAAAAAAATAAAAATAAAATAAAACAAACCCCAAGAGCAGCGGGGGAAGGGGGGAAGGGGGAAAATAAAGCTGTCCTCTCTGCCCCAATGTCGGGGGAGACGCGCGGGTGCGAGGCTGAGTTAAGGAAGCGGAGTCCCGACTTCGTCCCTTCGCCGAACCGGGAGGGCTCCGTTAGAAGCGCCTGGTTGGTTTTCGTGGGAGCCCTTAGAGAAGGAACGGAGAGCGCGAGAAAGAGGAGAAGGAAAGAAAGGGACTCGGATAGAAAACAAACGAGGGGGATGGAAGAGGGAGAGGTAACTGGGGAGGGGGGGGAAGGGATGGCGGAGAGGGTTGAGGAGGAAACGGCCGGCCCCTCCTTTACGGGGGGGTTGGGATAAATAGCAAGGGCTCAGCGCTGCCTTTCCTTGGCCAACGGGGGAAGGAAAGACGCCTTCAAGGACAGGCTGAGGTCCTTTCGCCCGACCAAAGTGGGAACCGGGAGGGGGGAGAGAGAGAGAGAAGATGGGGAGGGGGGACGAAGCGCGCTTTCTCACCCCCTTGGCTTCTCGCTGTTCAGGGAAGGCGACTGGCCCCCTTCGAGAAACGGGAAAGTGGGGAGGGGAGGTTCCACTGAGTAAATGTCACAATAAGTCAAGTCATCGGTTGTTACCAAGCCCAAAACTCTCGCTGGGGCGCGGGGTGGGGGTGGGGTCAGTGGGGGTTCTCCGTACAATTTACTTTCTCTCCTAATTGTCTTCCTTGGCGTGGAAGGGGCAACTATGGTTGAGTTTCTACCGGGGCGCACGGTTATATCCGCGGAGGTTTTAATGGGCCGTGCCAATTCTTAACCAACCCATCGTGCTTGGGGGTCCCTGGGAAGCCCCTACTCTCCTTTCCACGGACCAAGTAGTTATTCCTAAAGACTATAGAGCCCTTTGATTTCTTTGGGGGATGATCTCCGGTTAACACCCCGCGGGCAAGGCTTTTTAAGACAGGTTAAATGGTGCTAAAACTTGCTCCCCGGCGAGATAAAGAGTCAAATCCTATAAAGGATGGGCAACAGGTCAACCTTCGCCCACTTTCTCGCTATCATGGACTCCACTTTCCATCAAGCACGCCCCCCCCCTTCCACCGCCCGATCAAATCTATCGCCTGGGCGTGATGGGAGATGTAGTCCAGGATGCTAGAGTGGAAGCGGAGTAAAGGGGGTGGGGGAGGAATCGACCCCACCCTGAGGGTTGCGGTTTGCCTTTTACGAGGGCGCAATCCGCTGCTTCGAAACGGACATTGCTTTCGATAGGAACGAGAGAACGGTCAACACAACCAGGCGCGCAATCGGGACATGGTTTGATGAATAGAATAGAATAGAATAGAATAGAATAGAATAGAATAGAATAGAATAGAATAGAATAGAATAGAATAGAATAACTTTATTGTCACTTTGAATATTCACTTTGAAATAAGGAAGGAAGGACGGAAGGAAGGAAGGAAGGAAAGAAAGAAAGAAAAAGGAGAGAGAGAGAGAGAGAGAGAAAGAAAGAAAGAAGAAAGAAAGAAAGAAAGAAAGAAAGAAAGAAAGAAAGAAAGAAAGAAAGAAAGAAAGAAAGAAAGAAAGAAAGAAAGAAAGAAAGAAACAAACATTCCATCTCTGGCTGGACCGCGCTTAAGATCTCTATTTTTCGGGCGAGAGACCCTACCCATCGGTTAAGTTAAGGAGGGGAAGCGAGAAAAGCCGAGGCCGAAGAGGAACCTGGTTTAAACCCAGGGATTTCCCTTCAACGAGACATTTTCGTACAGATGTTCAAATGAAGGGAAAGTGACCGAACCCCGGTCTTCTGGGAACAGCGCTCCGGTTAGCTTTTCAAACGGCGTAGCTCCCATCTGAGGTTTAAACTCCGGGCAGGGTGGCTGATTTCTCCGATTTATAGAGAGAATTGGGAGAAGCTGAGATCTGCCCAGGATCGAAACAAAACCCAGGAAGAAAATGCTGGTCGAAAAACGGTAGAAATAATGAAAGCCGAGAATGTCTCAATCGAATGGATGTTCCCTCGTTCCGTTGCAAACCAAGGAGGTTTGCAACCGGCAGCGGATTTTCATCGTTGTTTGTTCATTTCGTTGCCTGTCTCTCTCTCACACACACACACGCGCAAAAGGCAGGCAGACGCGCACACGTCTGTGGTTGACGCGAGATGCTCAAATCCAACCTGAAACCTTTTTTAACCGCTCGACTCGAAAGCCCCAACAGCCTCAGGACATCATATTGACTTCCATCGGATTTCACTCCCCCTAATAATCATAAACGTTTTAGCATTACGAGCCACAACTAGTTTTTAAAACAAACATTGTAAACATGTACACGGCACCCTTCATAATCGTGCGTGCGTAATTATGCCACACAGCCGAACAGGGTTAAAATTCATTTACAAAAAAAAAAGAAAAGAAAAGAAAAGAAAAAAAAGAACCACGACGAATTCCAAGCTAGCAAAATGGAACAAAATATACAATAACTCTAACTAGGATACTGAAAACATGCTTGTCAAGCGACTGCAGACGCTAAAGCGATTCAAGAGCTTTCACGGTTCTTGCGTGGCGAGTTCTCTGGGTCTCTAATATTTTTGCGCTCTCCGTGTTTACAGCCAAGTGTAGGCAAAGGGTTTTCCAAATACACGTGAGTTTTTTTTTTATTTGTTTGTTTGTTTGTTTTTAAACCGCCGAGTCCCTAATGGAAGAAATCCCTGGACAGCTCCGCTTTTTTCACTTTGCAAAACATTTAACGTGAACGCAACTATAAGGAGATCGAGAGATCCCTAAAACCTCGGAGAAGAATTTTTTCCTTGAATCACGGTGCAAATCCACGCAGGTCTCTAAAAACACCGATTTTTAGTTCCGCGGGCTTTTGCGTTCAGCGTAAATATAAATATAAATATAAATAAAGAGAGAGAGAAAGAGAGAGAGAGAGAGAGGGAGAGAGGGAGAGAGAGAGGGAGAGAGATCAAAACTAAAGGTCGTTAAAATTCAAGGAACTTTTAACGTATACAGGATTGCAACCGAGATCTGGAGCGGCAATATTTTAGACGTAATTTCAGAACACCGTGGTTCACTTTTGGATTTTAATTATAATTATAAAAAGCTACTCCAGGTTGGCTTCTGAACTTCGAGCACAACCTTCACTCAGTAGATTCCCCACCACTGCAAGCCACTGGATTTCTTTTGAGGTCAGCCTGAAAAGCGTTGCACAATTATTATGGTTGGTCGCACAGTCAGCCAGATGTTTCGACTGGATCTGGTATTTCTATCCACACTTATCCCAAGGACCTGAGATAGGCAGATGTGTGGATGCTGGATGGTGTTAAACATACCTTCCGCGGGATGTACTGTAAGCTGTTCTCAGTAAAGCTGCCTTTTTGTAATTGACTGATGGTGGGTTTGTCAATGCCGATGGTGTTCACGTGGTGCTCCAGTTGTTTTGGAATTGCCCAAGTCACCAATTGTTATTGGGACTATCTTTGCTTTTCTTTGCTACCCGGCGTCCTACTTCTATTTGCAGGTCTTTTTAGCTGGTGATTTTTCTCCCATTTTTTCTCTTCTCTTCTGCTGCCTCCAGGTACTGCAGTGTCCTTATCCAGACTTCTTGTCTTTCTCCTCAAGAATTGTTAAGTCTTAATGTGGCAGGTGGCTGTCTGTTTGAATTCGAAAGTCCCAGGGCAGTTTAGTTTCTTCGTTTTCTATTACTTTCTCTATTTGATGGTCCCACCGGTTCTTGTTCGCAGGCAAGTGGTATTTCTTGCAAATCTTCCAATGCACCATTGTTGCTACTTTCTCATGCCGTTGTTTGTAGTCAGAATGTGCAACAGGTAACTAGATGGTCCCCTATTTCTTCAGCTTCTTTGCAGGATGATCATTATTACACCAATGCTGTTGCTAGGTTTCAATCTACAACCAAATGGAAATTGCTATATCTTTGGTTAGTTTTCCTGAATTAATGTTGTACAATAGTTCACTCATTCTTCAGGGCAGGGCAAGATAAGGCATCTACTTACCACCACCCCTCCTTTTATATAAAAAAGTTGAGGCACCAACTCAGATCATAACTACATCAATTCAATGGTTTCTCTTGCTTGCTTGGTTTCCTTCCTTCCTTCCTTCCTTCCTTCCTTCCTTCCTTCCTTCCTTCCTTCCTTCCTTCCTTCCTTCCCCTTCCCTCCCTTCCCTTCCCTTCCTTCCTTTCAATTTTTCCTTGCTTGCTTCCCTTCCCTTCTCTCCTTCCCTCCCTCCTTTCAATTTCTTTTCTTTCTTTCTTTCTTTCTTTCTTTCTTTCTTTCTCTTTCTTTCCCTTCTTTTTTCTCCTTTCCCCCTCCTTTCAATTTTTCTTTCTTTCCTTCCTTCCCTTTCTCTTCCCTTCCTTCCTTCCTTTCAATTTTTCCTTTTGCTTGCTTCCCTTCCCTTCTCTCCTTCCCTCCCTCCTTTCAATTTTTCTTTCTTTCCTTCCTTCCCTTCTTTTTTCTCCTTCCCTCCCTCCTTTCAGTTTTTCTTTTTCTTTCCTTCCTTCCCTTCCTTTCTCTCCTCCCCTTCTTTCAATTTTTCCTTCCATCCCTCCCTCCCTCCCTTCCTCTTTTAAAAAGACAATGGTTACTGCAGGGATACCCAAATCCCTTAAAATAGGGGCCAGCAAATTTGAGAACCCATAAAGGAAACCAGTGGCCGGTGCATTCATTTCACAATGGATGCACCCCCACTTCTCTCCATTTCATTTTAAAATGATGTTTAGTTTAGAAAAACGATTCTGCTGTAAAATCTCCTGCTTGTAAAGGTTGAATTCTTTTTATATGTGTATATTTATATACCTTCAAGTTAGTCTTGGCTCCCTGTGCCTGCCTGCCTGCGTGTGAGTCCCTGCAGTTTTCTTGGCAAGGTTCTTCAGAAGTGATTTGGCATTGCCTCCTTCCTAGGGCTGAGAGAGAGAGCGACCGCCCCAAGGTCACCCAGCTGGCTTCGTGCCTAAGGAAGGACTAGAACTCACCGTCTCCCAGTTTCTAGCCAGGCGCCTTTTAACCATCACACCAAACTAGTTCTCTATTCGTACTGAATAAAAATAGAAATACGAGGAAGAGAGAAATGTTGGGCCAAGGACGTTTTCTGAAGTGATGAATATGCTGCTGGATGAAACCCCAGTGCAATACTCTGCTTTCTGGGATGGGAAGCTTGTGGCAGTTTTTCAAAGTGTGTGCCTGGCCTCGAAAAGCTAAGCAAACTTAGAAACAGCTCTATACTTGGCATGGAAAACCAGTAGAAAGTCCCAAAGCTGTGAAGTAGCATGGAAATTATCTACCTTTTTAAAAAATCCACTTTATTTATTTATTTACACTTTATTTGTGTGTGTATGTGTGTGTACACCTTCAAGTCAATTTTGACTCTGGTACTGCCTGGACAAATCCTTATAGTTTTCTTGGCAATATTTTGGAAGTGGTTTGGCATTGTCTTATTCTTAAACTGTGATTGGCCCTAGGTCACGCAGCTGGCTTCATACCTAAGGTGGGACTAGAATTCCCTGTCTCCCGGTTTCTAGCTCAGGGCCCTGAGTGCCTCAGTGCCTCAATGCCTACCCAGTGGTGAAATCCAAAATGTTCTTACTACCGGTTCTGTGGGCATGGTGTAGCTTGGTGGGTGTGGCAGGGGAAGAATACTGTAAAATCTCCATTCCCACCCCACTCCAGGGGAAGGATACTGCAAAATCCCCATTCCCTCCTCACTCTTGGGAGAAGGATATTGCAAAATCTCCATTCCCACCCACTAGGTGGCCAGCCAGAGGTGGTATTTGGCGGTTCTCCAAACTACTCAAAATTTCCGCTGCTGGTTCTCCGAACTGCTCAAAATTTCCACTACTGGTTCTCCAGAACCCTGTCAGAATCTGCTGGATTTCACCTCTGTTACTACACAAAACTAATTCTCTCTCTCTCTCCCCCTCTCCCCTCCCCCTCCCCTTCTATCTATCCAACCATCCATCTATCTATCTATCCATCCATCCATCCATCCATCCATCCATCCATCCTATCCATCCTATCCATCCAGCCATCATATCCATCCATTCATCTATCCATCCAGCCATCATATCCATCCATCCAGCCAGCCATCATATCCATCCATCCATTCATCATATCCATCCATCCATCCATCCATCCATCCAATAATTTACCTACCTACCTACCTAGAAATCTCAAAGGTGTAAACTAGGTGGGAAATTATCTATACATCCATTCCTGAGGAAGGCAATAGCAATTGCCAAGAAAATTGCAAAGGTGACCTAGTGATTGGCGGCTCATAAGACCTGAAGTCCAGCCTCCAATTGAATTGCTGCGTGGATAATGTCACCCCCACAAGCTCTAACCAGGATGTAGGTGGGAGAAGAAAAAATCTGTCCTTCCAGCGACCGACCGCGCCCGTTTTGAAAACGACGCATTTGCAAATCTTCCCAATCTTCCAACCGGGCTCCTCGTTTTAAAAACAGAGAAACTCTTGGTGCATAGTGCAATTTATTTCAATGCCCGTGCATCGCCAGGAGGGACCCATGACTGCAATATCCTCCGAGAATCTGAAACCGGGAGCCTTGGCCAACTTCCCTCGACACTCACGGTTTTCTCCCTTAAAGCGCTTTTCTGCGTCCAAACGGCAGACGGCGCCCCGATTCCCTCCGGGCACCCCCCCCCCGGCACCAGCCTCGAGTAGAGTTTGCTACTTTAAGGACCCTGGGAATTTCTGAAGAACAGACCGCGAGTTTCTCTCGCCTGCCCTGCGGATCCAAGTTTTACGTATGAGTAACCCTATTGAGTTATTAGAAATGGCTTTCGACTATAAGGCCACGAGGCAGGCTTGTAAAATAGACCCTCCTCGATCTAAGTAGTGCTGGAGAGAAATAGCCAGATTAAATGCAGGATTGCGCTATGAATTCTTCCTCTGCGTCGCTTTTACCTGGGAAACCTTAGCAACAGGAACTAGGCAACCCGTGAAAACTTATTTTTGAAACGATTGGAGTTTTATTGCGCGAACGCCGTTCGTTTTTCAAGCTTTAATGCTCATAATATCACCCTGCTTGGAACTGCCTATATTCTTAGATGCTATTTTGGCGTTTTAAATTGGGAGGCCGATTGATTTAATCTCTTTTAATTATCTTAACTTTTGTATTGTATGTATTTTAATTTTGTGTTCACCGCCCTGAGTCCCTTTTGGGAGAAGGGCGGTATACAAATTAAATTAAAATAAATAAAATAAAATAAATAATAATCCTTAGGTCTTTGGTTAAGGATCTGAATGACTACATTCTCACCGGTCTTAGACTAAATCTCACTGTGGATTACACATCATCATCATCATCATTTATCATTTATCATCATCATTTAGTCAATCGTATTTTTGACATTTTTAAATGTTCAGTTGACTGAGTTTCATGTTTCATGTGAAAGAAACAATAAATGCCAAACCAATTTTTAATGACGAAGAAGGGAGAATTTTGATGTTGGAAGCGGCTCTGTATCAAAAGCGAACCCTTATAGTTGTTATTTATGCACCAAATACTGGACAAGTTTTATAAGCAACTTCATAAAAAGATTCTAGAAATAAAATATGAAAATATTTGTATTTTGGGAGACTTCAACACAATTGTCCATAATGAAATGGACTACAGAAGTAGTAAAATTAATTTTAAAAAAAGTTAGAAGGATTTTACCAGAAAGGTTGATTAAAATGATAGAAAAATTATCTATTCTAGACACATGGAGAGAAATGATTTGGGGGTGGGGGACTGTTTCCTTTCTCCGCAAGAGGAACCCGCTTCCCCTTTTCATTCTCAGACCAAAGAGCATGTGTGAACAGGCTGACAGACAGAGATTTCAAATTCGAAAAGAGGGGGATGGTTTAGTGCAGGGATCCCTCCACCAAAATCTCTTGGAGTGGGAGGGGAATACAAAGTTTAGAGCATTTTATCTCTTTTTTATAAGAAGGGCCACAGACTATCTGGAAATTGAGGGGGGAGAGATAGAGAGATTAGAGGCTTTAGAAAAGAAGGGGTCTACTTATACCCAGGTTGTTTCTCTCTTTCAGGGAGATTTGCCAGGGAGATTTGCCTTCCCTCGTGCAGTGAAGACCCTGTTATTCCAGCAAGCCGCTCTGATGGGATAAATGATTTTAATTTGGTTTTAATGGGGTTTTAAAATTGGTTTTAAAATGAGAGTTTTAAATTCGGCCTATGATTTAATTATTTTTAATCTGCTTTTAAATTCTATTTTGTACATTGTTTTTATTATGGCTGTTCACTGCCCTGAGTCCTTCGGGAGAAGGGCGGTATATAAATTAAATAAATAAATAAATAAATAAATAAATAAATAAATAAATAAATAAATAAATAAATAAATGGGGATGGGGCTGAGCTTGGAAAGTTTGAGGGATCCTTGGTGCTCTCTGACCTTGCTTGTTTTCTTGAGACGTTTCATTACCCAACTAGTTAACATCATCAGTGCTAGTAAGGAATGAGGTTTGCTGTCAGTTTATATTCTGGTGTCTTGCCCTGTCAGTGTCGGTGGGGGTGGTCTTAGAGGTTCTTTGGTTGGGCTGTTTCCTATTGGCTCTTTGGCAGTTTCTTGATTGGGGTATCGTTTACTTGATCGTTGGTCTGGTGTTAACCTTGGAGTTCATCTATGCTGGGTGGATCTGGGTTGCTGATGGAGAGGTGTTTGGGTTTTTTTGTTCCCTTTTTCACTGGTTGTCTCTTTTGCATAGTCTATAGAAGTTGTTAAATCTATGTGTCTAATGATGGCTGATTTGTGAGAATGATTTCTCAGGTTTCTAGAAATTCCCTGGATTTTTTTGGACTAGGCTTGGTTTAGAATGGTCACATTTTCCCAACTGAAAGAGCCTTGGTAGTACAGTGGTTTAATGCACCCTGTTATTAACACAGCTGCCTGCAATTTCTGCAGGTTCGAATCTCCCCAGGGTCAAGGTGGACTCAGCCTTCCATCCTTTCTAAGGTAGGTGAAATGAGGACCCGGTTTGTGGGGGCAATAAGCTGACTTTGTATAAATATACAAAAGGATGAAGGCTATTGCTTAACGCACTGTAAGCCGCCCTGAGTCTCCGGAGAAGGGCGGCATATAAATCAAATTTAAAAAAAAAGTATGGTTAAATCTGTCTATATGCCGTTTAATTAAAGAATTTTCTTGGAAAGTTTGTTAAAGGTAACAAACCTTTAACAAGGTGCTAGTCGTTCCCGACTCTAGGAGGCGGTGCTCATCTCTCCGTTTCAAAGCCGAAGAGCCAGCGCTGTCCGAAGAAGACGTCTCCGTGGTCATGTGGCCGGCATGACTAAAGGACAAAGGCGCACAGAACGCTGTTACCTTCTCACCAAAGGTGGTCCCTGTTTTTCTACTTGCATTTTTTACGTGCTTTCGAACTGCTAGGTTGGCAGTTTGTTAGTAGTTTGTTAGCAGACGGGAAATTGACCAGCGGGCTTGTCAAATACAAAGGAAAGCAATCGCAGATCTGTCAGCGAAAGGCGCTGAGTGAGCGATCCAGCTGCGTTCTTTGAACGGAAGGGATGGGGGGTGGGGGGAGAGATCTGGCAAGCTATGAATGGGAAGGGAGCAGGCCTTCGATTGAAGAAACGTTGACCCGTTCTGCAAAACAGGCGAAGTGATCTGGGCTCAATCTAGTTAGCCTTCTAGGAAACTGCTGGGTGCGATTTGGGTGCGTGGAGGGAACCTTATAATTGAGGAGGGGCCAAAAACAAGGCTTCCCACCGCCCCCACCTGTGTCAAAGGGACAAGTACCGAGAGTTTCATGTCCGCAGCCCATCAAATACACCGTTTTTACATGTCACCTGGTCTTTTCCAAACGGTTCGAACTTCCACAACTTCCATTATGCGCAGCTAGCCCAATTCCTCCAAGGCCCTAGTTAACCAAGGCTGCGATCTCATTCTGTCGGCAGTTCGGCGGTTCGAATCCCTAGTACAGGTCTCCTGCGTGAGCAGGGGGTTGGACTAGATGCCCTCCAAGATCCCTTCCAACTCTGTTACTGTTACTGGTGTCTTTTGTCATTCCGTGCAAAAGCAGAGCTGCCTGTTCTTGCAACCGGGAGTTGCAACCTGCTACCGCTAGAAATTCGGATTCTCGTTTCGTCCGGCGCGTAAAACTACAAACTCTTCCACGACACGGCTCTATAAATCACACATAGCTGGAGTGAAGATTTATATCTTAGATAAACTGAGATATAAATCACCCCGGGATACCTTTAACACTGCCCGCCCACTCGCCCAGATTAATAGCCAAGTCCACGCGAAAGGCTGGAGCGCGAGTGTGCAATAAACACGCGGGTTAAGCGGCTTGCACGAGCTCAGCCTTGAGAAAAAAGAAAGAAAAAAAGCTGGGCCTTCGGAGAGCCTCGCGAAATCCCCGTGGGTTGGACAATGCCACGTCAGAATTATCCCCCCCCCCTTATTTTTTTCCCGGCAAGTTAGGGAAATAATCGGAGATCGAGACGCCTCGGCGTGGGAATCCTTGTTTGGCGGAGCTCTACGGACTCGAGGTCCTTTGCACGCTCAGGAAAGTCTCTCTCCCGCCCCCCCCTCCCGTGTCTTCGAGGCCAATAAACGCTTGTGGGGTTTGAGCGGGGAGGGGGCGAGGGAAGCCTGCCGGCGGGGGTGCCCAATCCCTCCTCTTAGGTCTCCCAGAAAAAATTACTTTTTTGGGGGGGGGCTTCGCTAATTAATGCGCAAGCCAGCTTCCCCAGTTTAGGATCGCTGGGGTATTCGCATCGTGGTTAGTGTTAGGATATGGTTTGAGCCTAACAAGTTGTCCAGGCAATATATGTGTTCTGTGACTTTAATATGAATATGTATTGTGTGACTTTAAAGTTTTACTGCTGATTCATTGTAATGCTGAGTCATGCTGTAATTAGATAATCGCTGGTTGTAAACGTATTTAAGAAAGGTACTGTAACATATTCAGTTGATGATAAGCTACCATAGTGGGAGGAGTTGCTATCCTTGTGCTATCATCGTTGGATGGGTCTGCTACCATCGTGGTTTGTGAACCAGAGTGAGTTTGTTATTCTAACCAACTACTGTTTGTGTGGTAAGAAGAGTTTTTGTATCACTGGACTGATTTAAATGGCAAAGACTTGGATTGATTTAAAGACTGTGAGATTGTTTTTTCACTATAAAGTAAACTTTTGATAAACCAGTTTGCACATCTCTTATTCATTGCTCTCAGCAACGTTTCTCTGTGTTCTACAGTCTGCTGGTTGGTAACACAACAACAATATCCTTAACAGTTAGGAACCGGGCTTTCAATTCTACCCCGACTGACCGGATGGAGGCAATTTAAAAGGGGGTTGGGGGTGGGGTGGCCAATGGTCCTCAACACGCGGGATGGAACGGCTGCATTTCACGCCACGCACTTAGCCAGGTTCCGCAGAGATGGCCCCGACCTACGGAACGAGCCTGCCTGGTGGGATTTACGGTGCAGGGGCGATCCACAAATCTGAGCCGAGCTGGGTTTTCACAGGGTAGAGAATCACGCTAATCCAGTCCAGTCTGAAGTCCATTCAGGCGGATGGGATGGGGAGGGGAGGGGAGGAATACCATCATTTGCCCGTTGGCATCGTCATCAAGCTAATGACGTCATGGTGGTTTGCGCCGGGGGTCTTTGAGAGGGAGGGAGGGAAGCTTATTATATTCCAGGCAGTTTAGACCGGTAAAGCGGGCGGGATGTGTGTAAGTGAAAGTAAGTGAGGATCCAGATTGTGGGGGCAATAAGCTGACTTTGTATAAATATACAAAAGGATGAAGGCTATTGCTTAACGCATTGTAAGCCACCCTGAGTCTCCGGAGAAGGGCGGCATATAAATCAAATTTTAATTTTTTTTAAAAAAAAAACACACGAATGTATCCCCAGAGTGGAAAAAGAGAAGTAAACCGAGATACTCAAATGAGAGCAGGAGTTTGCACCTGGTCGATCCGGGATGGAATAGCGAATAAGAAACAATTTCTTTCTTTCTTTCTTTCTTTCTTTCTTTCTTTCTTTCTTTCTTTCTTTCTTTCTTTCTTTCTTTCTTTCTTTCTTTCTGTCTCTCTGATTCCTTCCCTCCTTCCTTCCCTCCCTCCCTCCCTCCTTCCTTCCTTCCTTCCTTCCTTCCTTCCTTCCTTCCTTCCTTCCTTCCTTCCCACTCTTTCTCCCTCCCTCCAGTCTCTCCCTCCCTCCCTCCCCTCTCACCCATCTTCCTTCCTCCTTTCCTTCCTCCCTCCATCCCTCCCTCTCCCTGCCTCTTTTCCTCTCCTCTCCTCTCCTCTCCTCTCCTCTCCTCTCCTCTCCTCTCCTCTCCTCCCCTCCCCTCCCTTCCCTTCCCTTCCCTTCCTTCTTCCCTCCCTCCTTCCCTCCCTCCCTGTCTTATTTCTATCTGTCTCGGATTCCTTTCTTCCCTCCTTCTTTTCTTCCCTCCCTCCCTCCCTCCCTCCCTCCCTCCCTCCTTCCTTCCTTCCTCCCTCCTTCCCTCCCTCTCTGTCTTATTTCTATCTGTCTGTCTCGGATTCCTTTCTTCCCTCCTTCCCTCCTTCTTTTCTTCCCTCCCTCCTTCTCCCCTTCCCTCCCTCCCTCCTTCCTTCCTTCCTTCTTTCCTTCCTTCCTCCCTCCCTCCCTGTCTTATTTCTATCTGTCTGTCTCGGATTCCTTTCTTCCCTCCTTCCCTTCTTCTCTCCCTCCTTCTCTCCTTCCCTCCCTCCCTCCTCTCCCGTTGTGAGCTTGCCTTTCAGTCCTTCATTCGAAGAAGGCTTTTGGGCAGAGGTCATCGAGTCCCTCCGGGACTGGACCTGCTTTACGAAAGCCGTCCCTCTGGCCTTACTCCCTGACAGACTTGCCTGGCCAGATCTCCGCCACGACAGATTCCAAGTTGAGCGTTTGGTTTCACACGTGGGTCGCCATTCTTAAAGACGGGAGGGGGGCAGGGGGGCTGCCTGCGCGGGTCTAAAAGGACCCCTCCCCAGACACACTCAATAGATTAAAAAAAAAACAAAACTGGTTCCTATTTTTCGTGGAAATCTCAAACGTCCTTTATTTTCCCTTGAAATGTCTAGCAAACCAACTCTTGACCTCAATGGGAAGGGTAAACCTGCGTGGTGACACTCATTTCGCGTGTCTGGAGGATTTGACTTCCTCGTATGGATCCTGCCCTCCCTCTTTCGCCAGTTGTGGGGAATCCAAAACTTCCACGAAGCTTCGGAGCCGACTCGAAACGAGGGAATTTCTCATTCCTGCTTTTTCTGCAAAGTTATTGCCGTGAATTTTCACCCAGGACTTATCTACCTGCACATGAAATTCAGCCCTTTTGCTAAATTGTAATATATTCTATACAAGTGGGAGGAAAAAAATAATACTTTTAAACGGCTGGGCTGGTAAGCAAATTGTATTTGCAAATGTTTGAATTAGGATCTTTCCTCCAAGATCTTCACCCAATCTCTTCTAGTTCAGGTACCTGGTTAATGAATTGGTTGAATTGGTAAAAATGCTGCCTGTGAGGGGAAAATAAACAGATTTGGGGCAGAAAAATAATTTTTAAAATGTAATGCAAAAATTAAATCTAAGAAATAGATCTAGCTGGATAGATCTTTTATTTATCCTTTCCATCTGAGATTGCAAAACGAGGGGGATGTACACTTTGAAAAAAAAATTAAAAAAAAATAGAATAAAGGGATAGTCCAATTACTACATTAACTGCACAAGGAAACTATTTTAAATTAATTATAATCACCTGGTTAGGAACAAGGAGGTGGTGAATTCCAGTCCTACATTGGAAATGCAGCCAGCTGAGCCACTATGGGCCATTCCCTCACTCTCAGTCCTAGAACGCAGTCAGTCAATCAGAATAGAGCTGAAAGGGATCATGGAGATCTTCTAGTCCAGCTCTCTGATCAAGCAGGAGACCCTATACCAGGGATGGCTAACCTTTTTGCCCTCGCGTGCCAAAAGCAGGGGGGAGCGGGAGGGGGTCATGCATGCACATGCCCGCACCCATAATTTAATGAGCCCCACCACCCCAATGCATGTGTGTGTGACCCCCCCCCCCGCACTCCCCCGCTTTTGGTACACGATAGCATGGCGGACCCAGTAGGCCTGTTTTTCCCCCTCCTCAGGCTCCAGAGCCTTTCTAGGAGCCTGGGGAGGGTGAAAACGGCCTTCCCCACCCTCCCAGAGGCTGGAAACGGCCCATTTGCTGACTTCTGGTGGGCCCAGAAGGCCCATTTTTCACTTTCCCCAGGTCCAGAGCCTTTCTAGGAGCCTGGGGAGGGCGAAAATGGCTTTCCCCACCCCCCCAGAGGCCCTCCATTTCCCGACTTCCGGTCCCACTGGATCTGAGCCAGGGCAACACTCGCGTGCCCACTGATATGGGTCCGCGTGCCAGCTGTGGCACGCGTGCCATAGATTTGCCATCATGGCCCTATACCATTTCAGACAAGTGGCTGTCCAGTCTTTTCTTAAAAACCTCAAGTGATGAAGCAACCACAACTTCTGGAGGCAAGCTGTTCCACTGGTTAATTGTCCACACTGTCAGGAAGTTTCTCCTTAATTCCTGGTTGCTTCTCTCCTTCATTAGTTTCCATCCATTGTTTCTTGCCTTGCCTTCTGGCGCTTTGGAAAATAAGTTGAGCCCCTCTATTTCGTGGCAGCCCCTCAAATACTAGAATGCTGCTATCGTGTCCCCACTAGTCCTTCTTTTCTCTAGACTAGCCATACCCAATTCCTGCAACCTGTTCTTCATAGTCTCCAAGCCTTTAATCATCTTGGTTGCTCTTCTCTGCACTTTTTCCAAAGTCTCAACATCTTTTTTGTAATGTGGTGACCAAAACTGGATGCAGTATTCCAGGTGTGATCTTACTAAGGCTTTATAAAGTAGTATTAATACTTCACGTGATTTTCATTCTATGCTTCTGGTGATGCAACCAATGATTGTATTAGCTTTTTTGGCTGCTGCCGCACACGGCTGGCTCATCTTTAAATGATCGTCCAGTAGGACTCTAAGATCCCTCTCCCAGTTACTGTTTTTGAGCCAGGTTTCACAGTGACAAGCCATTTCTGAAAATATTGCCAAGAAAACTTCAAGGTTTCATCCAGGTAGTTGTCTGGGATCCACTCGAATTCACCGGATGACTTTGGACCAGTCTTCTTCTTTTGAGCAAATCTATTTCATTGGGATATATCTTTGAGTCAGCTTTGTCTCCTGGTAACAGCATGCAATATTTTGGCAAGGTTTTTTGATTAGAACTCCTGTATTTCTTCTCCTAGTCCAATGCATTGAAGTGAAAATCCTGTTTTCAGGTTGGCTGGTTTGAAGATGATTTCAGATCATCCTCAAATTGGATTGGGGAATTATAATGGAAGACAGGTCCCAAATCAGAATAAGATAGATTTCTAGGTTCATCATAATTTATGTAAGCTAGTAGTTCAGGTAGACAAGGATTATAATCCTAAAATGTGTCAAGTAAAATAGATTGGAGACTCATTTGGTTAAATGAGATGTGGAGACTCTAGAAAGAGTGCAGAGAAGAGCAACCAAGACTGGAGGCTAAAACATATGAAAAACGGTTGCAGGAACTGGGTATGTCTAGTTTAATGAAAAGAAGGACTAGGGGAGACATGATAGCAGTGTTCCAATATCTCAGGGGCTGCCACAAAGAAGAGGGCGTCAAGCTATTCTCCAAAGAACCTGAGGGCAGGACAAGAAGCAATGGGTAGAAATTAATCAAGGAGAGAAGCAACTTAGAACTAAGGAGAAATTTCCTGACAGTTAGAACAATTAATCAGTGGAACAACTTGCCTCCAGCACTGCAAATGCTCCAACACTGCAAGTTTTAAAGAAGATGTTGGATAACCATTTGACTGAAGTAGTGTAGAGTTTCCTGCCTAAGCAGGGGGTTGGAGTAGAAGACCTCCAAGGTCCCTTCCAACTCCGTTATTCTATTCTATTCTAAATATGTGGAATCTCAACAGAAACAGATCTTGGAAGCGGACTTGATTCCTGGCAGCTACATAGAAAAGTCAATGTGGTTTTCTTGACAGCATTTTTAGGTGTGACTGCTTCCTTCTTGGGATTGAGATAACTGGCCCAAAATCACCCAGCTGGCTTGATGCCTAAGACAGACTAGAACTTCCCGTCTCCTGGTTACTAACTGGCTGCCTTCAACCATTGCACCAAACTGGCTCCCTATTAGAGTCACAGACTAGCAGAATCATCACATATAACAACATTTGCAGCCAATCCAATAAGGACTGGTCATCCAGTCTTAAAGACAGTTTGTGTAGTGATTAAGGCATTAGACTAGAAACCAGGAGGCAGTGAGTTCTAGTCCTGCCTTAAGCAAGAAGCCAGCTGGGTGACCTTGGGCCAGTCCATCTCTCTCAGCCCTCGGAAACAGGCAATGGCAAACTACTTCCAAAAAACCTTGCCAAGAAAATTGCAGGGACTACTCTTATCAATTGTCAGGAGTCAACATTGACTCAAAGAAGATCTCTCTCATCCATCTATCTATCTATCTATCTATCTATCTATCTATCTATCTATCTATCTATCTACCCTGTTTCCCCCAAAATAAGACATCCCCTGATAATAAGCCCAATCGGACTTTTGAGCACATGGCAATAAGGCCAAGCACTTATTTCAGAGTCCAAAAAAAGTATAAGACAGGGTCTTATTTTCGGGGAAACATGGTATCTATCTAACTATCTATCTCCTCCTCCTCCTCCATCATCTAACTATGTATAAGGGTTTATGAATTGGAATAGACATGGTAACAGGTCAGCCAATGGGGACTGTTTGGTGACCCAGATGGCTCGGAGCCTGGGCGTTATATAGATTCTGTACTTCTGGATTCTGAGTTCTGGTCCTGGCTTCTGCTGCATGGATATTGTATATGAAGAAGTTTCTTTTATGAATGAATCCTGCTGAATTCTTTACTTGTGTGCTGAAAACTCTAACAATCTCTCTCTCTCTCTCTCTCTCTCTCTCTCTCTCTCTCTCTCTCTCTCTCTCTCTCTCTCTCTCTCTCTCTCTCTCTCTCTCACACACACACACACACACACACACACACACACACACACACCACAAAGACACCTCATCTTTCTTCTATTTATCATCTATATCTATCATGTATCTATCTCGGTTAGCTGTAAAAAACGAATAAACAAAACAGTATCACAATGTGTGGTTTAAAAAAAGCTAATATATGGCCCCAAAGATGTGATGGGATGTCCATAATGCACATAAAAACAGGTAGAGCTTTGATTGAAACACTGTGGCTGCCATCTTGATTCCCCCCCCTCCACCACAATACCCTGGGGATACCCTTGCACACTGTTCTCCCCATCCTAGCTACATTTTTTAAAAAAAATCCCATTCACCATCCCAACCATCATCTAGAATCACAGCTTGTTGAAACTTTGAGGTACCAGATCTTGGTTGAAAACCATAAATGACCACCCAGTAGGACAGGACACAGGAAATTCTGACTCTTCTTTGCCATCTGGTGGTCATCTGGCTTATTGCAACCCAGATGGATTTGGTAACTAATTGTAGGTTTGTGCAGAGGGGAACTCTGGAATGTTTTTACTATAACTTGGAAAAGTTAGGCTATAAAACCTGCTGTTACAAGCCTTGAAGAAAGGTCCTGATTGTGTTAAAAGGTGGAAGTAGGATGAAGGATAAGAGAAACATTTTAAGAATGACAATCTGGGCTTGCAGATTGTCACAGCATGTGTGAACTTTTACATTATAGGAATAAAAACCTTCCTTTTGGGAAGCAAAGTTAGGACTTTTCAAAAGAGGAGATGCATATAACTTCCTTCTGCCTGTGCAACTTATCATTCTGAGAATTCAAAATATCTTTTCAAACTTTTTTTTTAAAAAAAACTTCTCATAAGGACTAGCACCTTGATTCTGAAAAAGAAAACCACTATGGTTCTTAACACATACCATGTATACCCTGCACTACCCTTCTGAGTTAGTTAGAAGGAAAGGAAAATATGTATTGGTTTGCCACACATTTGTTGTGGGTTGTGATTGTTGTTGCTGTGATACTTTCATTTCCAGCTGTGGCGATGATGGAGTGTTATACTTCAAGGATGAAATGTGGTTTTTTTTTTAAAGAGTGTACACACTTCTTTTATTTCTTTGTTCTCTTATTGATACTGATTGAAGCCATCTGACGGTATTTTGAAGTAACTGTTATCTTTGCTGAGATGACATGTTATTAAGAAAAAAAGTATTCCAAGAAGTCTTTTATTTCCTTCGCACTGCAACACATTTGAAAAAAAAAACATATATCTTGGCTGAGGATCAACCAAACTTTTTTTTTTGTTTTTTGTTAAGTGAAGCGTAGGGAAGAATTAAATAAAAGCAAAGCACAATCGGGGAGCTGGAGATATAATCTGGAATGGTTTGGAGGCTTAGGTCATATTAATGTATTATTATCTTTTAAGAAATATTCCAAGGATATGGAAACCCTTAATCTTCATAGGCTGATGGTTCCTGTTCTGTGATCTTATTCTGTGAATGAAATGATTTGATAGCAGGACCATGATTTTTGTCATCAGGAGAGGAGAGAAAGAGAGAAAGGGAGGGAGGGAGGGAGGGAGGGAAGGAAGGAAGATAAAGACAGAGGGAGGGAAGGAAGGAAGGGAGGGTGGGGAAGAAGGAAGGAAGGAGGGAAAGAGGCAGAAAAGCAAGGAAGGAGGAGGGAGGGAAGAAAGGAAGGAAGGGGGGAAGAAAAGGAGGGGGAAGGAAAGAAAGAAAGGGAGAAGAGGAAGGAAGGAATAGAAAGAAACAGAGAAAAAAGAAAGAAAGAAAAGAAAGAAAGAGAAAGAAAGAGAAAGAAAGAAAGAAAGAAAGAAAGAAAAAGAAATAAAAAGAGAAAGAAAGAAAGAAAGGAAGGAAGGAAGGAAGGAAGGAAGGAAGGAAGGAAGGAAGGAAGGAAATGGATGCACCACTTTGCTAAAAGTTTCCTAAAACTTCTCTTTAGATTTTTTCTGCTTCAAATTTCTTAATCTTATCCCCAAGTGGAACAATTGCATCTTGTCCATCTTGCTTCCCAGGAAGATTAGAGTTTGCAGTTTAATGAACGGAAGGGACAAGGGAGATGGAGTTTGTAGTTCAATGCAGGGGTGAAATCTAAAAGTTTTTGCTACCGGTTCTGTGGGCGTGGCTTAATTAGTGGGCTTGTGGTAAGGTGACTGGGTGGGCGTGGCCAAGTCAATGTCACTTTTTTGCCCTTTTTTAACCTACAAAACACAACACAACACAATACAACTGGCTCACCCACAATGTAAAAGCAGCTGTGCTAGACCCAAAATGGCCCCTGAAACAAGCAGGAACCTCACACAGGCACAAAAAGCCCAAAAACAACTTTCACACTTTACACACACACAACACAACACAACACAATTGGCTCACCCACAATGTAAAAGCAGCTGTGTTGGACCCAAAATGGCCCCTGCAACAAGCAGGAACCTCACACAGCCACAAAAAGCCCCCAAAACCAACTTTCACACTTCACACACGCACAATTCCACATACAGCTTTGTGAGATTTTGTGTGTTTGTGTAGTTAGAGTGAAACACTACAGAAACACACTAAATCTCAAAGCTGCACAAATTTTATTTTTTTATTTTATTTTACTTTATTTTATTTTATTTTATTATTTTATTTTATTTTATTTTATTTTATTTTATTTTATTTTATTATTTTATTATTTTATTATTTTATTTTATTTTATTTTATTTTATTTTATTTTATTTTATTTTATTTTATTTTATTTTTTTATTTTATTTTTATATAAAAGCAGCTAAATTTAAAACTTCCTAAACTTTAAATGGCTAGGTCTAAAAAACCTAGAACAACTAAAAAAAAACCCAATTAACTATTTTTTTTAAAGCTCCCAAAGGGAGAAAAAACTTACCCAATAGAACAGGGGTCTCCAACCTTTGCAACTTTAAGACTTGTGGACTTCAACTCCCAGAATTCCTCAGCCAGTTTTGCTGGGAGTTGAAGTCCACAAGTCTTAAAGTTGCAGACAGAGCTGCTCACCGTTGAGCTTGATTGCAGGTAGGGAGATTCAGTTGCTTGCTGATGCAATGGATTGCAGGTATTACAGTGTTGCGACTAGCAGCTAAGGTAAGCAAGCTGGAAACTGGAGGGGGTGGAAGAAAAAAAGAAACTTTTTTTCTTTTACATAGCTCTGGCGATCCAAGCTGAGTTGCCTGATTAGCAGGCAACTCAGCTGGGACTGTCAGAGCCATTTAAAAGGAAAAAAAGGCTCTGATGATTGTGCGGCTCAGCTGGGCATGGGGGGCGGGGGCAGGGATTTTTGCTACCGGTTCTCCGAACTGCCCACCGCTATCGGTACCTACTCGCCCGAGCCGGTCCGAACCAGGAGCATTTCACCCCTGGTTCAATGCATATAGGACTGAGAGGACAGATCTTGCAATGAAGGGCATGGAAAGGGCACCACGTTGGAGTTTTAAGTCAGGGCCTCCCCTTACCCGGTTTACTTCTGGCTGTTTCTTTGGTGTTTGAGTTTTGAATGCTGCTCTTAAGAGAAGGCACCACCAATACAACCTAGAACTAAGAAGAAATTTCCTGACAGTGATGACAATTAACCAGTGGAACAACTTGTCTCCAGAAGTTATGAATGCTCCAACGCTGAAAAACTATAAGAAGAGATTGGACAATCATTTGTCTGAAATGGTATAGGCTTCCTGCCTGAGCAGGGGGTTGGACTAGAAGACCTCCAAGGTCCCTTCCAACTCTGTTATTCTACTCTATTCTACTCTCTACAATCTCAGCAAGTTTGGGGAAATGAAGGTGAGCAGATAGAGCAGTTCTAAGCAGGAAGGAACTTTCTGCCAGGAACCCGAATGAGGATTAAGATGAGGGTGGGGTGAGAGAGATGGAAAACCAGTTGGAAGTTTGTATATAAAGTTTAACTCAGGGGTGAAATTCAGCAGGTTCTGACAGGTTCTGGAGAACTGGTAGTGGAAATTTTGAGTAGTTCCGAGAACTGGCAAATACCACCTCTGGCTGGCCCCAGAGTGGGGAGGGAATGGTGATTTTGCAGTATTCTTCCCCTGGAGTGGGGAGGGAATGGGGATTTTGCAGTATCCTTCTCCTGGAGTGGGGAGGGAATGGGGTTGCAGTATCCTTCCCGTGGAGTGGGGTGGGAATGAGGATTTTGCAGTATCCTTCCCCTGGAGTGATGTGGGAATGGGGATTTTGCAGTATCCTTCCCCTGGAGTGGGGAGGGAATGGAGATTTTGCAGTATCCTTCTCCTGGAGTGGGGTGGGAATGGGGTTGCAGTATCCTTCCCCTGGAGTGGGAAGGGAATGAGGATTTTGCAGTATCCTTCCCCTGGAGTGGGGTGGGAATGGGGATTTTGGGGTATCCTTCCCCTGGAGTGGGGAGGGAATGAGGATTTTGCAGTGTCCTTCCCCTGGAGTGGGGTGGGAATGGAGATTTTACAGTATCCTTCCCCTGCCAAGCCCACCAAGCCACACCCACCAAACCACACCATGCCCACCAAGCCAGGCCCACAGTAAAAAAAAAATTGGTAGTAAAAAAAAATTGGATTTCATCACTGGTTTAACTCTAATACGAAACGGGACCATGGCAGGTTGTGATGTTTTTGTTGCACACTTTTTTTTTTAAAAAAAGAAACCTGTCTCTGAATCCTAAAGGGAAGCGGTGTGCACGTACTTCATTTAAAAGCGCTTTCGGTTCCTTCCCACCGATGTGCACGTGAGCTGGGGCAGAAGAAGCCGACCTGGATGGGATTCTACCTTGTGACGATGCTTTTGTGCGGTGGGTTAGGCCTCTGTGGCCAGAGAGCTTGTGGTAATCAGAAACACATCCAGCTTTACATGAAGGGAACTTTTTTGTTTCTGGCTGGCTGCGCTCCCTGCCAGTGAAGAGAAAGGGAACATGGCAAAGGATCAGAAGGTTTCCAAAGTTCCAGCCAGCTACATATGTCCCAAAGTGCTTTTTAGAAGTTTTCCTAGTTTAATTAAAACATAGAGAACTGGACCTCAGGACAGAAGAAGTCGAGGGGAACAGAAGAAGGTCCAAGAAAGGTATTCCGTCAGTTTCTTAAAGCTCCCCTCTCGTAACTTATCAGTTAAAACTCTTGACCTTGAATCTCTGCATTATCTGCCTCCCCCTTTTTTGGACAGCAGAAACAACACATTCAAAATCTTTCTTTTTCTTCTTTTTACTTTCTGAATTTTCCCCATTTGCTGGACTCCTACAATTCAGTTTGGGAATATCACCGAGATCTTTCTCCTTTTCCTTTTCCTTCTTCTCCTCCTCCTCCTCCTCCTCCTCACCATTCTCCTCTTTTCCTCCTTTTCTTTCTCTTCCACCTTCCTCCTTCTGTTTTTCCTCTTCATCTTCTTCCTCCTCCTCCTGCTCCTCCTCCTTCTCTTCCTCCTCCTTCCTTTATCTGCCTTCCTCTTCCTCTTCCTTCACTTTCCTCCTCCTCCTCTTCTTGTTTATTGACACTACACAGCAGTACCTTGAAACATGGATCATAAAACATGCTCACAAGCTAAAAACTATTGGAATAAAATTAAGGTATGGTTAGAAGAAATGACACAACAACATATTGATTTAAAACCGGAGCTGTTCCTATTGGGTATCCTCCCAGAAAAAAATTAGTAAAGAAAATATTTATTTGATTATACATGTAATAACAGTGGCAAGGATTGTGTTTGCACAAAATTGGAAAGCAGAGAAAATACCCCTGGAAGGAGAAGTAATTAAAATTTTTTTAGATTGTGCAGAAATGAATAGATTAACTTTGATAATTAAAAAAAAGAGAGGATTCAGAATATTTTAAGATATTGGATCAATTTTACCATTGGTTAGAAAAGAGCTATAGATAAGCAAATTAATAGGAGCCTGGATAGCTCAACAGACAGAGCACAGAACACCAGCTGTCTGCAATTAAAGTAAGATCGAATCTCGCCAGGCTCAAGGTTGACTCAGCCTTCCATCCTTTCTAAGGTAGGTAAATTGAGGACCCAGTTTGTGGGGGCAATAAGCTGACTTTGTAAAATATACAAAAGTATGAAGGCTATTGCTTAACGCACTGTAAACCGCCCTGAGTCTCCGGAGAAGGGCGGCATATAAATCAAAATTAAAAAAAAAAGTTATGTAAGAAAATGGTATAATTAGAATATTGTCCTTTTGGAGGAATGTTGTAATAGATTAAGTGAAAATGAAGACAGAAGAAAAAATAAAAAGATGAAGTCATGGAGAAAACACTGAGATGTCACATGGAAGGAATGACTGACGTATTAAATGTTTGCTTGTGTATAAAATAAAAAAATAAAATAAAAAAAGAGAGTAAAACATGGATTTATAGGAATAAATGTAAATACCTGTAAGAGACACATGACACAGTACTGTTAAAAATGTTTATTGTTATGTAAATTGAAACTAAAAAATTAAAAAGAAAAAGAAACATGGATTAGTGAAAGAAGAAAAACAAAACAAAAACTAACCAGAAGGGTATTCTGTTTATTTAAATGCCTCGAGAGTTACTGCATAAGCAAAGAAATCTTATGGATTACACAACGCCCTGGACTCAGTCCAATGTATCTCTATTTAAAGCTGATACAGAAATTTGGGGGGGGGGGAGAGGGGATTCTGGCTTTCCAAAGCAGACGTCTTGATCTAGAGCTGCTGAACTGATCTGCAAATCCAATGTAGCTCTTTCCAAAGGCTTTAGCAAATTCCACAAAGCATACAATGGTGTCCGATGGAAATTGCAACTGACAGGATGCTGCTTGCCCCTGTCTGAGGACAACCCTGATGTATATTGAGATATAAACGACGGAAGAAGTTTTCCTAGCTTTATATGTAGCTTTTAAAATTTTTATTGGTTTTATATTGGTCTTTTTACTGTCTGCAAGCTGTCCACAGTTGACTTATAGCCGCAGTGGTGAGATTCAAATAATTTAACAACTGGTTCTCTGCCCTAATGACTGGTTGGGTGGGTGTGGCCATGGTGGGTGTGGCCAGGGGGTGTAGTACTCAGCCTCCTGCCCCCCCCCCGGGACGGGTGGGTTCTACTTACCTTTACTACCAGTTCGCAGCGGGGTCACGCATCCTGCTTACTTCGCTCACTCGCGCACGCGCTCTTGTGCGCAAACACAGAAGCATTTGGATGACGTCGGGGTCGGTGGGCGGAGCCTCCCGCCAGTTTTACTACTGGTTCTATTGAACCGGTGCGAACCGGGGGCAACCCACCACTGCCCTGGGAGCAAAAATGGACCACTTGGTGTGTGTGTGTGTGTGCCGCAGCCCCTGTGCCCCATTTTGGACCTTATAGGCCTCCCTGCATCCTCCTGGGAGCCAAAATGGACTGTGGAGGGCTCCGCATCCCCCGCACTTCATTTTGGGCCTAGTAGGCCTCCCTGCAGCCTTCTGGGAGCAAAAACGGGGCACACGGGGACTCCTGGAAGGGGAGAGGCATCAAGGGGTGGGGCCAGCCATCAATTTAACAAACAGTTTGCCAGAACCGGCTCGAACTGGCTGAATCCCACCACTGCTTATAGGTGAGAGAGGCAACATATACATTTGATAAACAATAAAATTCCCCTACTCGTTCTGAACAACCCTCCCTCTTTTAGTATAATCTAGCATGTGTGGGAGATGACCAGGCTGAGCAAGAGGAAGGAGTCAAACATGTCATCAGTCTGGAATCCTGACGCAGCGACAAGAGATCTAAGTCCAGCTACTCCTCCCCCCCCCCGGTGAATTCTGTTGATTCTGTGTAAAAGTAGCACATAATAAAATTTTAGTACTTTAAAGTTCCTGTCCCTAGTTGCTTGCTCCCGACAGCATGTTTTTTGAATTCAGAAGAAGTATCTGAAGAAGATTGTACATACGATCGCAACTTGCTTCTTTTCTGAAAGAGGTAAAGGAAGTGTTGTGACCTAGGCTTCCTGAGTCATTAAAACACATGAGTAGTCCCAAAAACCTCTTTTATTGCAACAGCCGTGAATTACGTTCATTCACAGCTGAGTCCCAATTAGTTGCAAAAAGTCCTTTGGGAGAAGTCCTTCGGGATAATCATCCACCTTTATCTCCCTTGACACACTGCCAAAGACCTAATTGGCAAAGCCACACCGAGTCCAGAATCATGGAGATGCCGACTGGGAACAGAATTAACAACATTGCTTTCCTGCAAAGGGCCCATGTGCCTTTGCTCCTCATTTAAGCTTTATGGGAGGGGCCAATCATCTCCAGGCCTTTTACTCCTGAGTTGTCCCTTTTGTTTTAATTGTTCTTGCCTTCTGGCAGCTCTGTGCATGCACACACTAGGAACAGGCTCCTTCTGTTCCTCTGCCTCTCTTATGTCCGACTCTGGAGGCTCCGGAGTCTGCGCATAATTCCCAGATGGGAGTATATGAGGATGTCGTCCAAATAGACAAGCCTTCCTCAGACTCCAGGACTGACCCATGTTCCTCCCCAGTCTCCTCACTGTCCAACTCCGCTGCCAGCTCCAGTGGACCACAACAGGAAGTGACAACTGCAGCCTTCTCCATCCAGAATTCAATCTCCATTTTCCAAGTTGATTCAGGATTTGGAGGAAGCAGAAGGACAAGGCAGAGGAACTAGAAAGGAAGACGATGGGGTGGAACTATAGGAGATGACCAGGCTGAGCCCCAGGGCAGAGTCAAATGCATCATGAGTCTGGAGTCTCTATGCTTTTGAAAGAGACTTAAGACCAGCTGCCCTTGTCTGCCTCTTATCTGGCACCAATTTGCCTTGATCATTAGTAGATCAGATTCTACTTCATGCAACTATAGGTTGCATGAAATAAACTTGTAATATTTTTTAACTCTACCCCAACTCCTGATTTCTTGCGCCTGATGGGAACTGCCTTTCAACTTCACGATTCTAAGGGCAATGAATGGAAGTTGTGAAGTATTTCTGTTTGACAATAAGATCATAAAGTAATCCTAGCTAAGGAAGTCTTCCTTAGGTTAGGGATGGAGGGTTGTTCTCATTTAAGATCCCCCCCCCAATTATTTAAGAAATAATAAAGAGTGGCACGATGGCATAGAGGTGGAGGTCTTGCCTCACAATCAGGAGGCTGTGAGTTCAATCCTAGGTAGCAACAGATATTTCTCTCTCTGGGTGTAATGAATAATTATCTGCTGTGAACTCTGCATAGGCATCAGGGAGGGCATCCGGCCAGTAAACACTCAGCTCCATTCAGTCGCTCCGACTCCACACCGATGCAAGGGATTAGAGCAGGGGTGAAATGCTCCCGGTTCGGACTGGATCACCCGATCTGGTAGCGATGGCGGCAGGTGGTTCAGAGAACCGGTAGCAAAAATCCCTGCACCCCGCCCCATGCCCAGCTGAGCCGCGCAATTTACTTTTAAAAGCATTTTTTCTACCATCTCTTTGGCTGAAAAAATGCTTTTAAAAGTTAAAAAAAAAAGCCTCTGATGATCGCGCGGCTCAGCTGGGATCGTCAGAGGCTTTTCAAAGCATTTTTTTCTGCAACCCCTTTGGCCGAAGAGGTTGTAGGAAAAAAAAAAGGCCTTTAAAAGCCTCTGGCGATCCCAGCTGACTTGCCTGATCGTCAGAGCCTTCTAAAAGCATTTTTTTCTGCAACCTCTTAAGGTTGTAGAAAAAATGCTTTTAAAAGTAAAAAAAAAAAAAAAAATTGGCCACGCCCACCCAGTCACATTACCCCCCCTTTCCCCCCCACGAAGCCACATCCACAGAACTGGTAGTAACAAATTTTAGATTTCACCCCTGGATTATAGGGTCGTTAAAAGAAAAAAAAAAGAAATAATAACAGGAAAATTAATTTTAATATACGGCACTGGGATCAGTAGATAAAGTTACCATTCATCTGCATCTTATCAGGCTTTTTGAGGCTTCCTCTTGGAGATCTTCATCTGCCTTGAAGGGGACACCTCTGTTGTTCACTTACCTTCGCAAAGGTGAGTGCGCGCAGAGCATGTGCAGAGAGTCAAAAATGGGACGTGATGATGTCCGGGTGGGTGGGCGGAGCCTTTCACAGCCACCGCTACCAGTTGGTCTGAACTGGATAGAACTGTTGTGGCTCCGTTACCTGAGCCTGTGTCATCGGCAGGAGAGGACTCCGAGAGTGAAGGAGAGGAGTTGGCAAGGCCTCCCTCTCCAGGACCCTCCTCTCTGGCAATGCCTTCGGTGTCCGCCGAAGGGCAAGAGATAGAGCCGGGGCCAAGCACGTCCACGCAGCCACAGATGGACAGTGATGAGGGTAATAAGTCTTGGCTGGATCCACGCCAGCATCGCAGAGATAAGCACGCGCAACAGAAGAAAGGGCGTGACCAAGATTAGGCTGAGTCACTGGACCACACCCCACAGGATATAAAAGGGAGTAGGGTGGCCAGTCAAACCTTGTGACGAACAAAGCTGAAAGCTTCCACGCCATTCTGCATTGCTGGACTTTTGCTTTAAGACTTTGCTGGATTATCTTTGGACTTGATTTAATTCCGTAATTATTGAGCTGCTTTCCTTTGATGTATCAGAAGTGGGGAGAAGTTATCTCTCCTCTTTGTAAATAATAAACTCTTGGCAGGCAGCCACTAGGTTGTTGCCAAGTTCCGTTATCATAAGGAAAAGGATTTTGCCGGCTGGTTTGGTCTTTAACTCCTGAACGTCTGTTGGTGTGTGTGTGTGGGGTTGGGGACAGAACAAGAACCAGCTGAATTTGCTCTGTTGTGATAAATTGGACATTAACTCACTTTCACTCCCAAAATGAAACTTTCATAATTTTTCCATATTGTCTGAAAAAAACTTTCCGTTGGAGAATTTTTCAGGTCTGTTTTTACTGTTTGTAGGGAGTCGGGTGCAGGCCAAGTTGATTTTATTGTGGTCCAATTGGTTGCCACATGTGATTACGGTTGTTTATAATGTGGTCTGCAGTTCTTTGCACTGTTATGAGGTAATAAACCCCATTGAAATCAACAGGAGTTACCTCCAAGTAAACACGCATTTGACTGGGCTGAAAGTGATATTAGCTCCTTTTATTAAGAAAATGTAAACAACATTTCGGTCTATGAATCAAAATACAAATTGCTCTGTGTCTATTGCTCTCCTGGGGTGTTTCTAACCCATTAGGTGATTTGGGGGGTGGGGGTGGGGATTTGGGGGTTGCTTTCAAATGTTCTTTTGCTAGTAAAATTTACTGACACTATATCTGGTAGTTCATTTTCAATCATGCCCGAGTTATTTCCTCTGTGTGCTCAAATATCAAATCCCACAGCATGATTTTAATTGCACGCTTCATCCCAGCTAGCCCAGAATGAAGTTTAATAAACCTTGCTCTTATATGTATTGACATAATTTGGGTTTTCACTAAACTTCTTTCTTCTTTCCTTTCCTTTCCTTTCCTTTCCTTTCCTTTCCTTTCCTTTCCTTTCCTTTCCTTTCCTTTCCTTTCCCTTCCTACACTTTCCTTCTTCCTTTCCTTCCTTTCCTTTCCTTTCCTTTCCTTTCCTTTCCTTTCCTTTCCCTTCCTACACTTTCCTTCTTCCTTTCCTTCCTTTCCTTTCCTTTCCTTTCCTTTCCTTTCCTTTCCTTTCCTTTCCTTTCCTTTCCTTCTTCCTTTCCTTCCTTTCCTTTCCTTTCCTTTCCCTTCCTACACTTTCCTTCTTCCTTTCCTTCCTTTCCTTTCCTTTCCTTTCCTTTCCTTTCCCTTCCTACACTTTCCTTCTTCCTTTCCTTCCTTTCCTTTCCTTTCCTTTCCTTTCCTTTCCTTTCCTTTCCTTTCCTTTCCTTTCCTTTCCTTTCCTTTCCTTTCCTTTCCTTCTTCCTTTCCTTCCTTTCCTTTCCTTTCCTTTCCTTTCCTTTCCTTTCCTTTCCTTCCCTTCCCTTCCCTTCCCTTTCCTCCTTTCCTCCTTTCCTCCTTTCCTTTCCTTCCCTTCCCTTCCCTTCCCTTCCCTTTCCTCCTTTCCTCCTTTCCTCCTTTCCTCCTTTCCTCCTTTCCTCCTTTCCTCCTTTCCTCCTTTCTTTCTCTTTCTTCTTCAAAAGGACTTTGAATAATCTATTCCATCCACCCACCCTCTTTCCTTTTTCCCTCCTTTTGACTTTATCTCTCTTTATTTGCACTCTGGAAGAACTGAGCATTGTCACCAGATCAAGATGAAGAGTCTTTGTCCATCCAGCCACCAGACTCGGTGGCACCTAGCTAATTATGCTGTCTTAGCCCAAATTGCTATTATACTATCAGGAAAATATCAATTCACTAAGTGATTTCTGGCTGGTGGAGTTCATGATCTCCAATAGGTAAAGGTCAGGTATGACTAATTCAGGAAGTGTTATCCTTCCTCTTAGATGATTTGATTTGCCTACAAAACCAAAACTGTTTAGTTTTATATTTTAATGATGCTATCACATTCAAAACATGATTCCCCCCCCCATGAGCTAAGGTTGTCTAGGTGCCCTAGGTGGTAAATTCAGAAAGATTGAGAGAGAGAGAGAGAGAGAGAGAGAGAGAGAGAGAGAGAGAGAGAGAGAGAGAGAGAGAGAGAGAGAGAGAGAGAGATGGGTTGATTTAGTGGTTAAGACACAAAGCTAGAAACCAGGGGACTGTGAGTTCTAGTCTTGCCTTAGGCATGAAAACCAACTGGGTGCTTTGAGCCACTCTCCAGGAGACGGTGAGTTCCAGTCCTGCCCATCTGATCCTGCCTTCTAACAGGCTGGGTGACTTTGACCAATTTCTCTGGTTTAGCTCAACCCACCTCACAGGGTTGAGGAGGAAAGAATATTAGGCATGTTTACCACCTTGAGTTATTTATACTAATACTAATACTAATACTAATACTAATACTAATACTAATACTAATACTAATACTAATACTAATACTAATACTAATACTAATACTAATACTAATAATAATAATAATAATAATAATAATAATGTTACCACCAACAGCAAATGCCGCCTCTGCAATGAGAAAGATGAGACAGTCGACCACCTGATCAGTGGGTGCAGCAAAATTTCACAAACTGATTACCTACAACACCATGACCGTGTTGCTAAGATCATTCACTGGAAATTGTGCCAGAAGTTTGGATTTGAGTACAGCAAAAACCACTGGGAACATCAGGTTGAGAAAGTTTTAGAGAATGAGAAATTCAAGATTTTGTGGGACTTTAGGATTCAGACTGACAGGCACTTGGTCCACAACACACCTGACATAACAATAGTTGAAAAGAAAAAAGTATGGTTCATTGACATTGCAATACCTGGTGATGCACGGATTGAAGATAAGCAGCAAGAAAAAATCACAAAGTACCGGGACTTGCAAATTGAAGTTGAGCGACTGTGGAAAAAGAAATCGTGTGTTGTCCCGATTGTAATTGGAGCCCTTGGAGCAATACCCAAAGGGCTACCCCGCTATTTAGAAATTCTAAATTTGCCGGACTTGAACATTTTGACTCTACAAAAAACCACCTTACTCGGAACAGCTTACATCCTCCGACGATACCTTAACAGTTCCTAGGTCCTTGGTTAGGACTCCAGCTGCTGAGCTATTAACCAGCCTCAAAGGCTGTGAATCTCACTAAAGATTAAATAATAATAATAATAATAATAATAATAATAATAATAATAATAGTGGGATGTGAAATAAGTCAAGTAACTAGGGGTAACGAGGCAAAAGCAGAATCAAATGGAGAGAAGTTAAACTTGCTAGGACAGAAAAAAAGCAGACAATTCTCGGGTTTTTCGTGATGTAAATTCTTTGGCAGCATTATATGCAGAGAATTAACACGCAAAAGCTATTTACCACCTAAACCGAGTTCTAATCTATACAGATAGTCCTTGACTTGCATCCACAACTGAACCCAACATTTCTGTTGCTAAGCGAGACAGTTGTTAAGTGAGTTTTGCCTCATTTTATGGCGAAAAGGATGACAGTACAGTTCTCCAGAAATCAGAAAGTGTGTGAAATGTAAGCAAACCTCTCTTGAAGAAAAAAAAAGTGAAAAGAAGAAAAGAAGAAAGAAAGAAAGAAAGAAAGAAAGAAAGAAAGAGGGAGGGAGGGAGGAAAGAAGAAAGGAAAGAATGAGGAAGAAAGAAGAAAGAAAGAAGAAAAAAGAAAGAAAGAGGGAGGGAGGGAGGGAGGGAGGAAGAAAGAAAGAGAAAGAAAGAAGAAAAAGAAAGAAAGAAAAGAGGGAGGAAGGAAAGAAGAAAGGAAAGAAAGAAAGAAAGAAAGAAAGAAAGAAAGAAAGAAAGAAAGAAAGAAAGAAGAAAAAAGAAACGAAAAGAGGGAGGGAGGGAGGGAGGAAGGAAAGAGAAAGAAAGAAAGAAAGAGAAAGAAAGAAAGAAGAAAGAAAGAAAGAAAAAAGAAAGAAAGGGAGGGAGGGAGGGAGGAAGGAAGGAAAGAGAAAGAAAGAAGAAAGAAAGAAAGAAAGAAAGAAAGAAAGAAAGAAAGAAAGAAAGAAAGAAAGAAAGAAAGAAAGAAAGAAAAGTAAGTAAGCTTACAAAGGCCACTTGATTGGAGTGGGGTTGTACCTGCCACATCCAATGAGGGAAAACTGATCAGCATTTAGCTTAGCCTCCAGGAAAATCATATAATATTTTTTAAAAAGGAAAGCATACAGAGCTCTAGGAGAAAAAAAAACATTGCAAAGAATTCTGCAGGTGTTGGCTGCTTTCCCTCATCCAAATGTAAATCCACACTTCCTTCGTCAAGTGAAATTGGGTCCTTGTGCACTGACACACTGTGCCAAATCAGGGTCGGCCCCTCTGCGCATTTCACCTTGACTGCCCCATCTCAATCAAGCCGTGGACTGAAACCAGGTAGCACATACCATATACTGGAAAGCGGGTGGGTGGGAAAGGGGGCTTATGCTCCGATGGAAAATTGATACTTTCCACTGGCTAACTTGCTGATCTGGCCCCATTTTAGGCAGTAACTAGATATAACTGTAAATTTAGCATTAGAGGAAGCTGTTTTCTACCAACCAGACCAACCAGGTTGGGTTTCATCTTGGCTTGCAAACCCTTTTCAGGCAGGCATCTCTCCCAGCTCTACTTAGCAATTTGGGGAACTGATTTTTGGACCTTTTATACGCCAAGGAAGGGTGTTGTTGTTTTTTTTTCCCCTGCTGTTGAGCTCCAGAGCAATCTTTTCTTAAATTACTGGGTTGAGTGGTTTCAACCAGGACACCCCTCCCTTCCTACGTGAATCTTGTGAAAGTGGATTGAGAGGATGATGGAGGGAGCTTCTCCCCTCGTATCTCAATTTCTACATTTTGGAACGGGTACATTAGTTGAAACAGTTGTTTGTGGGATCCCACCTGATCAGAATCTCTAATCACAGTGGGATTTCCCAGTGCTGCTTGCTTATTTGTTTGTTGGGCTTCCATTCCATTCCATTTTGTTGGGCTTCATTTATTATTATTTATAGTTATAGTTATAGTTATAGTTATTATTATTTATAATCACACTTGGCCAATAAAGAATTCTATTCTATTCTATTCTATTCTATTCTATTCTATTCTATTCTATTCTATTCTATTCTATTCTATTCTATTCTCCACGTTCCATGTTCCATGTTCCATGTTCCATGTTCCGTCCCATCCCATTCTCCATTCTCCATTCTCCATTCTCCATTCTCCATTCTATTCTACTCTACTCTACTCTACTCTATTCTCCATTCTCCATTCTCCATTCTCCATGTTCCGTCCCATCCCATCCCATCCCATCCCATCCCATCCCATCCCATCCCATCCCATCCCATCCCATCCCATATTCTACATTCTACATTCTACATTCTACATTCTACATTCTACATTCTACATTCTACATTCTACATTCTACATTACTCTACTCTACTCTACTCTACTCTACTCTACTCTACTCTACTCTACTCTAGAATAAAACTCAAAGTTGCCTACCTAGCTCTCCTTCGCACAATTTCCTCACCTTTTACTTATTATTTTGGGCAATTTTTTTAAAAAAACTGTTTATTCATATTCCCGCTTATCTCAATATGCTTATTTTTCCCCACTGGATTGTCTTACACTAAGTAACGACACATTTTCTTTTGCTAGGAGATAGTTATAAGGGGCTCGTAAACGTAATTCTGATTCCTTTTGAATCTTCTCCTAGATTGATATCATTCTTTCAATTCAATTGAACCATTGAAATAGATTTGGAACATCAAGCATTAATCCCATTTTCCAAATTGAGTTAAAATGCACAACATCTCTTCTAAAGCGTGATGTGATCTGAAGACAGCTGATCTGATCTGACAATGTGATTTGCGCTGTCAGTCTCACTGGGAAAATTGACTGTTTTGGAATTTTGAGCAAAAACTGCATTTACATTGAATCACTGAACTGTATCTATGTATAGCCCTAGCAATTAAAGAGAGACAGGATAACTCCCTCTGCACACAAAAAATGCTACACGGGAAATTCTTGAGCAAGGATAGAAATGTCTGTGACTTTATGGCCTTCTTCCTTTTCAAAGCAAGTAAAAATATCCAAAATGTACTGAACTTATTAATGTTTGGCATTTGGGACTGAGAGTGAAATCATACAAATATTCAATAATACTCAAAAAGAACTGTGAGGGTCTATTGTTGAAACTGTGAAAAATTTAAAATAATGCAAGATAATGCAGAAAAGTAGGATGATTAAAATCGAAATTTTGTGATGCCTATATAAATTCTTAGACTCTATAGATTTTATCTTTGCACACCTCTCGTTATGCAACAGAAAAATGAAGAAAATAGTAAACTGGAAAACAAAATACCATCAAATTCTCTAGAATGAGCCTCTTGTTTATTATTTGAAAATCAGGGGCTCTCTGCCTGGTTGTTGGGTGGGTGTGGCCATGGTGGGTGTGGCCTAATCAGCCTCCTGCACCACCCAGGGGGCGGCTTTTTTGTCCTCCCCGGGCTCCAGAGGCTTTCCTCCAGCCTCTGGGAGGGTGAAAATAGCCTCCCCAGGCTCCTGAGGCCCTCTGGAGGCCAGAAACGAGCCTGTTTCCAGCCTTCCCATACTTCCGGTATGTCCGTTTTTCACCCTCCCTGAGCCTCCACGTGCACCCTGCACTTATCTGCATACAAAACGGGCCGCATGGGGACTCATGGGAGGGGCGGGGTGGGTGGGGCCAGCCAGGAGTGGGATTTGGGGGTTCTCCAAATTGCACAGAATCTTAACTAGAGGTTCTCCTGAACCCCTGAGAACCCCCAGCAGCCCACCCCTGCTATGGACTGAAGTCTTCTTTCTTGAAACAGTTGAAGCCTTGCTTATACCTGGTGGCTCAGCAGACTGATAGCATTGTGATTAACACCAGCTGCCTGTAATTACTGTAAATTCAAATCTCACCAGGCTCAAGGTTGACTCAGCCTTCCATCCTTTCTAAGGTAGGTAAATTGAGGACCCAGTCTGTGGGGGCAATAAGCTGACTTTGTATAAATATACAAAAGTATGAAGGCTATTGCTTAACACATTGTAAGCTGCCCTGAGTCTCCGGAGAAGGGCGGCATATAAATCAAATTAAAAAAAAAATTCCTTCCATGAAAGAAAGGAAAACTTTGGCTCCAGTGCCTTGATTTCTGATTTATGTCAAAGTAAGCCATAATGGACAGTTTTTAGTAGAAAATATCATTTCTAGTAGCTTGAGGGAACAAAGTATGTTTAAACAAGTTTTAAGTCAGCATATACAAAATAAACATATCAGAACAAATATTGGAATCAACAAAAGAGCAAATATCAAAACAAATAAGGACCTAAATTGTTAGTCCTTCGTTTGAAAAGCCCACTAGATTTTATTATATAACTTCAAGTATGCTTCTACAGTAGTGGCCAAAATTGTGGAAACCTTTTGGGAAAAGTGTATTTTCTAAAACTAGCTAATAACACCACTTTTGGGGGGAGTAGTACCATAAAATTATATATCAATGGAAAGATAATTTAATCAAGAAAGTAATGCAATAATTATTATGAAGGATTTGCTATTAGAATAGCAGTTACAGTATAAAGAAGAAAAGTGAAATATGTAGAAAAAATGAGATATTCAAAAATTATCACCATGTCAATTAACTAAGTTAATACATAGTTGGGTAAACTTTAGCATGAATTATGGCCTTACAACGTCTTCCCATGGGGTGAACCAAGTCTTTTAGTTCTGCAGCTGTTATAATGTGAAACCAAGATTGAAGGATTGCTTCTATTAACTGGGTTTTATTGCTGGCTCGCTTCTGACTCACAAGTTTCTTTAGTCGGCTCCATAAGATTTTCAATTGAGTTAAGGTCTGGGCTATTCCCAGGCCATTCCAGCAGTGGAATAGGATTATCTTGAAACTCCCCCCAAAAAGTGATGTTATTAGCCGCCAAACCTCAAAAATACACTTTTCCCAAAAGGTTTCCACAAGTTTGGCCACTACTGTATCATGTCCATCCGTCTATCTATCTATCTATCTGTCTGTCTGTCTGTCTGTCTGTCTGTCTGTCTGTCTGTCTGTCTGTCTATCATCTGTCTATATCTAATCTATCTAATCCATCTTTCTCTATATTTATCTATCTCTAAAGCAAAAGGGCACAATTTTGTAGGGACAAAATTGTCTTCAATTGCATTAGGGCCATATCGTAAAAAGGAGGCAGACCAAGAACAAACACATGTCAAAAAGGATATTTTATTTAGTTTCATTTATATTTCATGAAACAAGGCTACTCTTGTTTTGAATAACAAGACACAACCAAAGACCAAAACATTTCCAACACTCTCACCGTACTGTAATCTTTGGAAGAGACAATTACCAAATGCATGTTGTGCCCTCATATTTCCTATATTTATTTAGTGAGTTTAATTCCATTTATATTAAATTTAGCTTTGTTGATGCTACAGTATTTTTTTTTAATAGTGCACATCTCTCAAAGGCAAAATAAGCCTCTTATTGATATTTTATGAACCAGGCTCTATTTTCTAAATACTGTAGATTGGGGAGCCTAGTTTCCTATTTTGCTCCTAACAAAATGGTTAATTGGAATTTTATGATACTGATAGGCTGATGGTGATAACTATGCCCTGCCATAGTTTTCCTTTTTTCTTCTTCCATTTATGAAGCTAGAACAAAGGAGAAATTTCTAGAACAACCTAGAACTAAGGAGAAATTTCCTAATGGTGAGAGCAATTAACCAACGGAATAACTTGTCTTCAGAACTTGTGGGCGCTCCATCACTGAAGGCTTTCAAAAAGAGACTGTATAGTATAATACTATACTCTATATATTCTGTAGATAGATAGATACATGATAGATGATAGACAATATATGATAGATAGATGATAAATAGATAGCTAGATAGCTAGATAATAGATAGATAGAGATAGATAGATAGATAGATAGATATAGATATAGATAGATGATAGATGATAGATGATAGATGATAGATGATAGATGATAGATGATAGATGATAGATGATAGATAGATAGATAGATAGATAGATAGATAGATAGATACATAATAGATAGATACATAATATATGATAGATACATAGATAATAGATGATAGATAGATAGATAGATAGATAGATAGATAGATAGATAGATATATGTAGGTAGGTAGGTAGGTAGGTAGGTAGGTAGATAATAGATACCTAGATACATACCTAGATAGAAAGTATAATACAATGCACATTATAAAATACAATATATAAGTATTGTAGATCTAAGTCCAGCTCACCATGACTGCCTTCCTTATCTCCCACTCATTTCCCTTGACTGTTAGTTGGTCAGATTCCTGTAGAGAGCTGAAGCTGGCAATAAATCTTTATACTCATTTGAACTGCCTGGACCTTCTGATTTCCTCAGGCCTTGACAGTACAAATTATAAAGAGGAGAAAGTAAAAAATAAGGTTAAATAATGAATTAAATAAACAAGCCACCCAGAATCACTATCAGTGAGATGGATGGGATAGAAATTTGATAAAGAAATCAATAAATCATTTTGGGGAGAACCAGCTTATTGCAGTGGTTAAAGGCACCAGGCTGGGAAACCAAGAAATCATGTGTCCAGTCCTGCTCTGACAAAAAGTCATGTTGGACCTTGGTCCAGTCATGTTTTCTCAGCTCTAGGAAAGAGGCAATGGCAAATCACTTCCAAAATATTTTGCAAAGAAAACTCCAGGGATTGTGTGCAGGCAGTTGCCAGGAGCCAACACCAACTCAAAAGCCTGAAGAGGGAAGAAAGCAAAAGAAGCATTCTGGACTTTTAAAAAATAAATAAATAAATTGAATTAACAGCTGAGAAATGACTCCGCTGGGTTCAGAATCTCCACTTTCATTTTCATCTAATTTGATCAGCATTTCATTCTAAACAATGGGAAATAGAGCCATAAACTTCATTCATATAGCGTTAGAGCTGCCAATATAAACATCTGATTATAGGATAAAAGAATATCTTATTAAAATGATGGAGGAGGAGGAAGAAGAAGAAGAAGAGGAGGAGGAGGAGGAAGAGGAAGAGGAAGAGGAAGAAGAAGAGGAGGAGGAAGAAGAAGAGGAGGAGGAGGAGGAAGAAGAAGAGGAGGAGGAGGAGGAGGAAGAGGAAGAAGAAGAAGAGGAGGAGGAGGAAGAAAAAGGAGGAGGAGGAAGAAGAAGAGGAGGAGGAGGAAGAAGTCAACCATTAAATAAACTACATATTTTTTATATTGGAAATTAAAACCGTATGAACTTTCTGCGTGAAGCAGAGTGGAATTACGTTCCCTAAGAATATTCCCTGAGGATACTGGTTATAGTTTCCTGGTTTTAATTTTAAAGTAATAAATAAGTGCAAATGAAGACTGAACATCCAGTAACACCAGCTGATTTGGACAAAAGCAGACAAATTGAGACTTTGAATAGGAATGGGAACTCAAGACAGTTTTGATCTGTATTTCTGCGTAATCTCATATTTTAACAGAGATGTTACTCAAAAAGAGAAAATCCAGTTGAGCTGGAGTCCTTGGCAAGCTGTATATTTTTTTCCTGGAGTTTGTTTGATCATAGGACTGACTAATCTGCCCCTAAAGTATTATCTCAATTTTCAGTGTCCCTCTGGCCGTACAGATGGACTCTAAAATTATTTTGTGTTTTTAAAAACGATAATAATCACTTGGAATCAGGTAATAAGGGAAGCCCACCATTAATATATGAGCTAGTTAAAAACTTGCAAAATAAGACTTTGTTTAGATTCCAATCTCAAACCGTCTTAAATGACTCTCAAGCTATTAACCATCTGGTGGCTCCAACACTTTCCATGCTGTATATTTCATCCTCAATGGTCCTTGCTAAGGATTTACTTGGCCGCAAATACTGGAAACTCAAGGTCAATACAAACTGCTCTCAAATAGGTTTTGGTACTAGATCAGAGGTGGGTTTCAGAACTGGTAGTGGAAATTTTGAGTAGTTGGGAGAACCGGTAAATATCACCTCTGACTGGCCCCGCCCCCATCTTTCTCTGCTCCCAAATCCCAGCTGATTGGGAGGAAATGGGGATTTTGCAGTAACCTTCCCCTGGAGTGGGGAGGGAATGGAGATTTTGCAGTATCCTTCCCCTGCCATGCCCACCAAGCCATGCCCACCAAGCCAGGGGTATGTTCTAACTGGCTTTACTACCGGTTCTCTTTGTGCGTGCGCTTTGCGCGCGATCGCCTCTTTGGTTGCATGCTTTGCGCGCAATTGCCATGTGCATGCTCGGTTTGCTCGCCTGCGTGCCAAACTTGCACTTTGCACAAGCACATTGCGAATCTGCCCAGCTGAGGTGCGGCAATCCACTCTGCTGCACCTCTCAGCTGGGCGAAAAAAGAGGAAATATAAGGTCGGCATAACGCTGGGGTGGGCGGGAGGGCTCAGCTCCCGAAGACAGAGAACTGGTTCAGTGACATCATATCGTCACCGCTACCAGCTCTCGTGAACCGGGCCGAACCGGGAGGAACCCACCACTGCACCAAGCCACACCAACAGAACCGGTAATAAATTTTTTTGAATCCCACCACTGTACTAGATGTAGTTCAGGGGTATCAAACTCAAGGCCTGGGGGGTGGATCCGGCCTGCGGGGTGCTTAGATCTGGCCTGCAGGACCGCCCTGGAAACAGCAAACCGGCCCACAGTGCCTCTGCCAGCGAAAACGGAGCTCGGGAGCCCGTCTTCTCTGGCAGAGTGCTCAGGCCACCATAGGCGCCCCCAACATGAGTGATACCAAGCTGGCCATGCCCACCCTGGCCATGCCCACTCCATCCCCTTGAGGTCAAACACAACCCTGATGCGGCCCTCAATGAAATCGAATTCGACACCCCTGATATAGCTGGGTTTTATTGTAACATTCTCTGGCCTAAAGGTCATGGCATAGATTCTGATTTGGATTTAGAGAGGGAAATTCAAGGCTATAGGTCATCTATGGAAGCCAACATGTTCCCTCACCCCTCAATTTGTAAACAGGGTTCCTCTCCTTGTATATTTCGATATAAAAAGGACAAAGTGCTTGTACTTAACAATGAGCTAAGTACGAAGAGAGATGCAGCCTGGAATTTAAGGAGAAAGTTTCTGGAAGTGAGAACATTAATCTGTAGAACAGCTTGCCTCCAGAGTTATGGGTGCTCCATCACTAGTGGTTTCCAAGAAAACACTGGACAGCCATTTGTCTGGAGAGTATAAGAACTCATGCCTTGGGCAGGGGGGGTTGGACTACAAGATCTCAAGATCCCTTCCAGCTCTGTGAGTTTCTGATTCTGAGTCACTCCCTCTGGAAAAGAAAGTGAAATGATAAATTTACACCTGCAGGTCCATGGGCAATGTTATTTACCTCTTAAGACTTGAACTCTCCAGATTCAATTATATTTACTGTATTTTCGGAGTATAAGACGCACCTTTTCCCCCCCTAAAAGGGGGTGAAAATTTGGGTGCATCTTATACACCAAATGTAGCCCCACGTCCCTTTTCTACTGTATAGTGCAATATTAATGCAATATCGGGTTTTCAATTCAATTGCATAGAATGGGCAGGATGCGTGTTTGTGTTTTATTTTTATAGTTATAATGTACACTGAAGATGGCATTGAATTTCAATGTACAAGGTGCAATGACAATAAAGTAAAGCAAACTAAACTAAAATGGAAAGATGAATGCAATTTGGGATAGCAGGAATATCCCAAATGAGATAATTCCCCTTTAGAAATGGACAAAAGCAGAATTCTTAAATGCTTCTAAACCAACGTGCAATGATTGAAATAAGGAATTGCCCTTTTTTTCCTTACCTTTCCCAAAAAGTTATTTTTCTCTCTTTCCCTTTCAGCTTTTCATTCCAAACCCTTTATTCTTATTTTAACATTCTATGAACTTCGGAATCATTCCGCAAACGGACTAATGGATTTACTTTCATTTCCCAGTGGGGGCAGGAAATCTCCAGTCTTAGATTTTTATGAATAACAAATGCACATGGACCAGAGTTGTGTTTTGTGCTTTTCTTTCAAATCAAGGACCTTAGGGATCTGATCGCTGGAAATTAAAAGAGGCCTGCAGTTGTACAATATTATCCCAGAACTGAGGCTAGAGAACAGTTTAGTGACTAAATACGTACAAATTGGTCATGCTTTTTTTGACTGACATTCATAGAAGTAATCATTTAACCCATTATGTTTACTCTACAGAATTCAGGGTCACACAGGAAGCAATCTACTGCAAGACAATTCTGAAAGTAATTGTGTGATTTAGAGAATTTAGGCTAGTTATAGTATCAAGGTTTTTTGGGGGGGGGGGTTTCCAGCAGAGGTTTAGGACAATCTTCCCCTACCCCCTTTTCTTTTAATGCTGAAATTATGACTCCAACATTTTCCTCTAATCTCCTAGAACTCAGGGGAATGTTTGCAAATGGGAAACAACTGAGTGTTTGCACAATTTTTTTTTTAAAAAAGTCATCTTCTCCACCTATAAAGACTAGTTCCAACCTGAAGAGATAGTTCCAATAGCTTTTAGAATTGAGGGGTGGGGAATGTCCTATGTTGCCTGATTCAAGGAGACAAAAAGAAAGAAGGTACATGAAGTTTGGAGAGTGCCATAGCATGAATCTTCTGCAGTTCCATCTGGAACTCGGTTAATCTCTGAGAAAAACTTGGAAGAAAAGAGAACATTTACCGTAGTTCAGTTCCTCACCAGATATAATTTGAGCTTTCTCCTTTTTACCAGAAGATAACAGAGCTGTAATTTGAACGACTACAGGAAAGGTGATCTCTTGTTTTATGCCAGAAAAGTAGTGTCAGACTTTCCAAAGTAAGAAAGATACTCAGATGGAACAGACAAAAAGCAGATGTAGAAAAAGATGAAGATCTTAGAGAAGAATATGGAAGACAGGTCAAAAAGAAAAAAAGCATAGCAACTAAAGTATTGAAGCGGGCAAGAGATGATGGATAGATGATTTTTTTTTGTTTTTGGTGTTGTTTTGATTTGCCTTCCTTTTTCTCTTTCTTTCCTTTCTTTTCTTTGTAGGTAGGTGACATGATTAGAAGTTAGGTAGAATAATATTGGATGAGCAAGGGGAATTAAAGTCTAACCAAGAGTTAAAATGCCAAGGAATAGATTGGTGGTCATATCTACAAATTTGGAAGAGATACAAAAAAGACATAGAACAATATGGCTTCTACAAAAAACAAGAATTGGATAAAATATTACAGGGGACAGAGGAAAAAATGATATCTAAAACATATAATTATTTCTTAAGATTTAAAATGGAGGAAGAAACAGTTAAAGAGACTATGATAATTTGGGCTAAAAATTTTGGTTATAACATTGAACTAGAACACTGGGAAAAATTATTAGAGAAGAATTACAAATTAACAATGTCAGCATCCTACAAAGAAAACCTATACAAAATGTTCTGTCGTTGGCATTTACCTCCGGCAAAATTGGCCAAAATGTTTCTGAATAGATCGGCAGAATGTTGGAGATGTAACTACAAACAAGGTTCATTCTTCCATATGTGGTGGACTTGCCCAAAAGCTAGGAACTACTGGGTGAAAATAAAGAATTGGACAGAAGAAATTACGGAACAGAAAATTGACTTGAAACCATAATTATTTTTATTGGGCATAATAAGAGAAAACATATGCAAAAAATGCAATATATTATACAGCAAATAGTAACCGCATCTAGAATTACTTTTGCTCAAAATTGGAAACAAGATAACATTCCTTCTGATGCAAAGATAATAAAAAAGGTGCTTGATTGTGCAAAGATGGACAAGTTAACCATGGAACTAAAAGTTAGAGAAGAAACAGAATATTACAAGATTTGGAATATATGGTACAATTGGCTAAAAAATAGATGTAAAGTCCACATATAAAGATTATCTAAGAGTCAAATTAAAATGGGGAAATATTGTATATATTTGTGAATATTGTTATAATTTAAAGGTGAAAGGTATTAAGTATGTACATAAATATATAATCATAATATAATTAAATTTATATAATTAAGTAAATATATAATATATAGAATAGCAATCTATGAAAATTGGAAACTATGTAAATATGAGTGATGTACTGGAATGCTGTAAAGAGTGGAAATATGGTGTAAAGGTTGAAATATATTTAATAAAAAATTATTTTAAACAGAAAAAAAAAGAAAGAAGTTAGGTAGAATAGAAAGAAAATGTTTTCTAACAAAGAATGACATGATTAAAAGTTAAAATAAGAGATAGAAATGAGAGAAAAGGGGAATATTAGTGTATACACTTTTATATAATAAAATAAGAGTAATTATAAGAGAAAACATGGAATAATTAAATAAGGATAGATTGCAACTTTATATAAATATGCATTACTATTAGAAATATATAAATTGGACTGAAAGTAATAACTATGACTAATGCTATTAATCTTATTTGTATTAGAATGTATGACACCCAGGCGCCACAATATTCATGCATTGATATGTTTGTAAAAATAATAATAATACTAATAAACTTTTTTTAAAAAAAGAAAGAAAGAAAGAAGGATACATCTAAGTAGTTTTCTTTATTGTTCCTCAACTACAGGCAGAAATCTTGCTAAACTAAAGTGACTACCGGCATCATTAAAGATATACCCTGAGAACTTCTAGGCAGGAGCTATCTTGATTCTCTTTCTCCCAATCGAACTACCATATTTTTCGAAGTATAAGACGCATCTTTTTCCCTCCTAAAAGAGGCTAAAAATTTGGGTGCCTCTTATACTCCGAATGTAGCTTTTTTGAAGCTTTTTTTCAGTTCTAACGACGCGCTAGCAAGTGAAGTGATCTCCATGCTTTGTTCCGACTCTCAGCTGTTCTTTAGAAGCTTTTTTTCAGCCCTAACTAGGCGCTAGCCGAGTGAAGCGATCTTCCCAGCTTTGTCTGCTCCCTCGACTCTCCACTGTGCTGTAAAGAGGCGCTAGTGAGTGAAGCGATCTCCATGCTTTGCTCTGACTCTCAGCTCTTCTTTAGAAGCTTTTCTTCAGCCCTAACTAGACGCTACCCGAGTGAAGCGATCTCCCCGTGCTTTGCCTGCTCTTCTCATTGCTGCTTCCTTTCAGCTGTGCCTTAGAAGCTAATATGCTGAAGCTGACCAGACTAAGGACCCTAGCCAGATGAATACCTGGTAGGCAGATTCCCCCCTATTTTCCTCCCCAAAAACTAAGCTGCGTCTTATACTCGGATGCGTCTTATACTCCAAAAAATACGGTATCTTCTAAACTTCACTGTCTCTTGGTCCTCTTGAATTAAGTTGCTCCTGGCTGGGAATCCAGACTACATTCCATCTCATGTAGGAAAACCAAAGCAGTGTGAGCATCATCCATTCCATGTTCCATTTTGCAAAAGGCCCCATACAAGCTGGGGGTGGGGGGAATATCCATCTGGTTCAGTTCCGAACTGGGAGAAAGGCACTGGAGACCAAATGGAAGCTGGAGGCTGATTGGAAAGAGGGTTCATTTATTGATGAAAGCAGAACCACCAAACATGTGTGATTCTGGTTGCTGACCACATAGAGTTGAGAGAGGGTGGTTTTTATACCTTCTCTTGGGCTTTGCACTTGAACTTCCTGTTCCTGTGCAAGAACATGTATTCTATTGGCTGTTGTCAGACTTCCATGGGGCCATGAAGGGGTTATGTAGGGGTCATAGCTAGCTCTATAGGCAAAGTATAAATCCTAGGTGTTTGTCTGAGCTAGGTTTAGTTGAAGTTTCTGGGGATGATGCAATGAAGGGGCTTGTGTTCTGAAAGGGTGTTGGCAGAGGTGAAATGTAAAATTTGTTACTACCAGTTCTGTGGGCCTGGCTTGGTGGGGGGGGGGATAATGTGACTGGGTGGGCGTGGCTAACTTTTTTTAAAAAACTTTTGAAAGCACTTTTTCTAATGCTTTGAAAAGTTTTTTTTTAAAAAATAGTTGGCCACGCCCACCAGTCACATTACCCACCACCACCACCAAGCCACGCCCACAGAACTGGTAGTAACAAATTTTACATTTCACCCCTGGGCCAAAGCCCTTTCATTACATCATCACCCAGCAAGAGTCAACCAAATTTGGGACTGAAAAACACAACCTACAAAGTTACCTCTGCATGGCCCCATGGGAGTCTGACAACCAATCAGAATACAAGCTCAAATTCAAATCCCCAAAGAGGGTATAAATCTCCCTCTCACCCATGTGCCTTTTTGCCCAGGACCTCAAACCATGTGGTCCTGTCCACCATTAAAAACCATCTTTCCAAGCAGCCTCCATGTTTCCAGTGTCTTTCTTCCCCACTTGGGACTGAACCCAGATGAAGATTTCTTCCAACAGTGTCGTGTATATTCTACTTCTATCTTCATACGGAAGAAATTTTTCAAAATCACGGTTGTCCCAATTCCTTTTTTTTTTTTTTATAAAAGTGCTGCATAGAAAGGTTTAAAGAAACAATGACCAAGTTCAACGTTTTAAAGCGATCAGGTTACACCTCGTATAATCCAGTACTTCTAAATTAAATTATATCGGACTGCTTACCAGTATCCCTTCTAAATTGAGTTTACCAATCTGCGTGCTTTTTGTTTTTAGAAAGAAAAATAAATCAAATGCGCGCAATGAAGCTTACATTATCTGTAAGCAACATGAGAAGAGTTTTACGAGGTCAGAGCAATAAGATATGAGTCCAAGATCCCACCCTTGGTGGTGATCTGTACACGATTACAATTTTGCAGGACATTTACAAGAAATCGTGCAACTATCCTGGGCAGTTTCCACTCTCCCTGTTTTGCTCTGGCCTTCATTTACTTTGCATGCTTTTTTTTAGCTTTCTTGGAGAATTCAAGTCATCTGCTCAAGCTATTGAACAGAATTTGGCATCTCAGCCTATTGCATATAGATGTAGTCCTCGATTTACAACAGTTCATTTAATGACCGCTCAAAGTTCACTGAAAAAAAGTGACATGGCCGTTTTTCACACTTACGACTGTTGCAGCATCCCTTTGGTCAGGTGATCAAAATCACCTGACCAAAGCGCTCCATGGTTTAGGGCCGGGGTACTTACGGGACCGCCTTCTGCCACCAATAGCCTCCCACCGGCCAGTTCGCTCCCACAGAGAGGGCCTCCTCAGGGTGCCGTCGGCCAGACAATGTCGGCTGGTGACCCCTAGGAGGAGAGCCTTCTCTGTGGTGGCACCTACCCTCTGGAACTATCTACCCCCAGAGATACGAGTGATCCCAGACCTCCGGACTTTTCGTCGGGCCCTAAAAACTTATTTTTTTCAGTTAGCCGGTCTGTCCTGATTTTATGGTTGGTTTTAAAATTTGATACGGATTTTTAAATTGATAAGTTTTAAATTACGGGCCAAATTTATTTAATTATTTTAAATCTATTTTTAACTTTATGTATAAATGTTTTTTATCTTGGCTGTTCACCGCCCTGAATCCGAAAGGAGAAGGGCGGTATAGAAGTTTGAATAATAAATAAATAAATAATAAATAAAATCCGGACGCTTGGCAACTGACTCATATTTATGACTGTTGCAGTGTCCCAGGGTCATGGGATCCCTTTTTGCGACCTTCTGACAGGCAAAGACAAACGGGAATCCAGATTCACTTAACAGCCATGTTACTAATTTAACAACCGCAATAATTCACTTAACAATGGTGACAAGAAAGGTCCTAACAGGGGGCAAAACTCGCTTAAAAATGTTTCCCTTAGCAACAGAAATGTTGGGCTCAATTGTGGCTGTAAGTCGAGAATAACTTGTACCAGGTTTATCTGTTTGCCTGTTCAACACCGCACACAGCCAAGAGCGATGGAAGTTGTGTGAAGCCTAGGGCTGTGGCCCTCAAATTTGCCAATCGACGTCTTTGTAGGTTTACACAACCCATCTAATCGGGCCAGGTAAAGACCAAATGGTTGGAATCATGGCAGTGGTGAAATCCAAATTTTTTTTACTACCAGTTCTGTGGTTGTATGGTGTGGCTTGGTGGGCATGGCAGAGGTAGGATACTGCAAAATCTCCATTCCCACCCCACTCCAGGGGCAGGATACTGCAAAATCTCCATTCCCACCCCACTCCAGGGGAAGGATACTGCAAAATCTCCATTCCCACCCCACTCTGGGATCAGCCAGAGGTGGCATTTGCCGGTTCTCATTTTGAACTGCTCAAAATTTCCGCTACCGGTTCGCCAGAACCTGTCAGAACCTGCTGGATTTCACCCCTGATTCATGGGCATCCTGAAATAGGTTAGTCTGAATTTTGGTTAGGATTTGTCCTTGGCTGCTTTCACTTATTGTGTAAGCCTGGCTCATTTCCTTAGCTAATGATTTAACATAGTATCTGAACCTCAAAACTGGTTAATAAAATTAAGTGTGTTGTGTGACCCACAGGAAGGCTGGTAGTAGGTTTCCTCATTCATTCATTACCATATAATGCTAAGCCTTATTGTTGTTTGAATTATTATTGTTAGATTTCTATGCCATCCATCCATCCATCCATCCATCCATCCATCCATCCATCCATCCATCCATCTGTCATATCTATCTATCTATCTATCTATCTATCTATCTGTCTGTCTGTCTGTCTGTCTGTCTGTCTGTCTGTCTGTCTATCTATCATCTATCAATCTATCTCCATCTCCATCTCTCTCTCCCCCCTCTTATCAGTATATCTGATTCATTCATTACCATATAATGCTAAGCCTTGTTGTTGTTTGAATTATCGTAAGATTTCTATGCCATCCATCCATCCATCCACCTACCTACCTACCTACCTACCTATCGTGTTTTCCTAAAAATAAGCCCTCCCCCGAAAATAAGCCCTCCCCAAAAATATTTAAAAGCATGCACAGTTGGTCCCCGCCATTTCCTCTGGGTAGGGTTAGGGATACAGAGCTGGAAATCAGGTAAGACAGCAAGAGGATCCCTGTTTTGCTCCACACACCCCAAAATAATAAGACCGCCCCCAAAATAAGGCCAAGCGCCTATTTCGGGGTTCAAAAAAATATAAAACAGGGTCTTATTTTTGGGAAAACATGGTATCTATCTATCATCTATCCATCTATCTCCATCTCTCTCCCCATTTCTCTCCCCCCTCTTATCTTTATATCCGATTCATTCATTACCGTATATAATGCTAAGCCTTGTCTGAATTATCGTTAGATTTCTATGCCTGCCATCCATCCATCATCTATCTATCTATCTATCTATCTATCTATCTATCTATCTATCTATCACTTATATCTAATCTATATCTCTCTCTCATCTATCTATCTATCTATCTATCTATCTATCTATCTATCTATATCTGTCTATCTATCTATCTATCTATCTATCTATCTATCTATCTATCCATCCATCCATCCATCCATCATCATCATCTATCCTCTCTCTCTCTTTCTCCATCTCTCTCCATCTCTCTCTCTCCCCCCCCCGTCCTATCTGTGTATCTTCTATCTCAAGGTGGTAAACATACCTAATATTCTTGCCTCCTATTTCATTTAGTGATAACATTCCCTTGGATTTCAAAAGGAAAAGAAACGGATGATACCAAAGAGAACGTCAAAGAAAATAGATGCAGAATACGGACTATTCCTAAAACAGCTCCACCCTGTGTGTCCACTTGTCTCCAGCAAGGTGAACCATTAAGCTGTAGGAAAAGCCATCCAATGCGTGAAACAGAATGGATGGAATGTCTCAACCACCCCTGAAGGTAGCCCATGGCATTGTTGAAGTCATGGGGGCAGGGAGAGAGAAACTCTGACGGCACTGAAAGTCATTCAGGATCTGGGAGGTTATAATGCCTCTAATTAAAATTTGACACACTGCCACTGAGGTAGGCAGCTGGCTTGCTTTTTATTTATTTATTTGTTGACTCATGAGTTGACAATATGTTGAATCTCTCTTTTGTTTCCCCCCCACCTACCCCAAGCTAGAAAAGTTAAGCATCTGGCCCCGAGAAGAAGAAAAAAAGTATTTTTTTTTAAAAAAGTGACCGCCTCTAGAGACTCTGAAGCCTGGAAATGATTTCATTGAACTGCTATGCAGATGGATTAATTCCAGTATTGTAAAGTCAACATGGCCGAATGCTCACTACATCACAGACTGTGTTACTGTGGTCTGGATCAGGTTTTGATGAAGTAATTTCCCTTGGGTTTAGCACTTTAGGAAGCCTAGAGGACGTCCTTCTCGGATTTGATTTGAGACTTGTCCTCTCCCCCGCCCTTGCTTCTTCCCCCCCCTCACCTTCCCAGCTAAATTGGGTTTTATCATTTGCACATGGACCTCTATGAGTTGGAGAAGTTTCAAACGAGGGCCATATGTTTTGGGGCACAGAATGCCCAAACAATTGGGTGTATGAAATGAGATTCGTTTCTTGCTCTCTTTCTTTCTTTCTTTCTTTTTTACAAAGATGATAGAATTAATAGCAAATGATACAACGCTCTGGCTGGAGCGTGTTGGAGGGGGAGAGAGCCAGATCCTTTGTTCTTCCAGGGGGTTCTCACCTTCACACAAGAGAGGAAGGAAAAGATTTAGATCCAAAAGACGAGAGAGAGAGAGAGAGAGAGAGAGAGAGAGAGAGAGAGAGGGAGGGAGGGAGGGAGGGAGGGAGAGAGAGAGAGAGAGAGAGAGAGAGAGAGAGAGAGAGAGAAATGATGTGGCTTCTAATCCATCTGGCCTTTGAGTCCTAAATCTGACTCCTCCCCTCCTCCAAAGGCCCACCCCTGCCTCAATGCTATATCTTCTTCCTCCTTTCGTTGGGTAGGCAGGGCCTAGATAACAGAATAATAGAGTTGGAAGGGAGCTTGCAGGAAATCAGGGGTGGGATTCAAAATTTTTTACTACTGGTTCTGTGGGTGTGACTTAGTGGGCGTGGCATGGCTTGGTGGCCATGGCTTGGTGGCCATGGCAGGGGAAGGATATTGTAAAATCTCCATTCCCATCCCACTCCAGGGGAAGGATACTGCAAAATCCCCATTTCCTCCCGATCAGCTGGGACTGCGAACAGAACACTGTTACCTTCTCACTGAAGTGGTACCTATTTATCTATTTGCAACTGCATACATTCGAACTACTAGGTGGGCTGGAGACTTACTGCATAGAGAGTGTTACATTTTTATTTTCATCATGGTTTTTGAAGAAACCATGATAGACTAATTCATGCACTCATGGAACATTTCATCAGAAATTTTAGATTGCATTTCACCTGCTAATCCCTACTGGAACCTGCCATGCCAGATGTCCACCACTATGATATGAAGGCATACTGATAAATTATGTCTGATGATAGATTATAAATCTATGAATGAAAAATCATAGGTTACCTTGTAGAGTAGATGGGTGGCAGAAAAATTTGAAATGTTCATGTTGTCTGAATTTCTCCTTCCATAAGAATGCATGCCATCCTTTCAACAGGTTGAATCCCTCTAGTGCTAACATACATTTGTTTTTTAATGTTATCCAGTCTTTTATCCAAATAAGTGATGCTGCATTGTAATAAATTTGCCAGTCCGGTAACCCTAGGCCACCCCTCTCTCTGGTGTCTTGGAGATGTTTCAATTTAATTCTTACCCTTTTTCCTTGCCAGATGTATTTTGATATCATTTTATCGAGATCTCTAAAGTATGATTTCTTTGTTTAAGAAACAAAGAAACCAGCAAATAGATAAAGCAAGCTCAGATCGATTTTCTAGCCTTATTCTTTTTTTCCCAATATTATCCAGATTATTGTCCCATTTCAGACTTAGTTCCACAGAAGCCACTGTGACTTCTTTCCGAGATGGGTAACCTAGTGAATGGGGTTATTTATTGAGTAAAAAGATGTAGGATCGCACTGTGACTCGCTATGCACCTCTGCTCACAACCAGACAACCAAAACAGGGAGGGGAGAGAGAAAGTATTGGAAAGCTTGGGAGGGAATTGAGGAAAGGAAGTGAGTCAAAGCAACCTGGGAAAGTCCCAACACCCCAAGATCAAATGCTGGGAAAACTCCAAGGTGCTCTGATTGTTCCCAAAACAAAATGAATGCAATTGATTGGTGGACAATGAACTGTGGGGAGATCTGAGGAGAAAAGGGGATTTTATCTATGCTAGTTTTTGCATGAAAACTTGAGAATTCGCTTTGCTACTTCTGTGCCTCTGGAATTATCAGTAAAGATAGCATATGCATCAAGACAAATTCCTTGTGTGTCCAATCACACTTGGTCAATAAAATTCCATTCCATTCTATTCCATTCCGTAATTCTATTCTATTCTACTCTACTCTACTCTACTCTACTCTACTCTACTCTACTCTACTCTACTCTACTCTACTCTACTCTACTCTACTCTACTCTACTCTATTCTATTCTATTCTATTCTATTCTATTCTATTCTATTATTATACTCTTGATAAAATAATGTCCCAGGAGTTTCTTTTGCTGCATGTACCAATTGACACTATCACTATCACTAGAGAAATCTTTTAGGTCTGCAGCCAAAAAAATAAATGACCACTGATGCTTTTTAAGTATCTGCCTCAAAAACCTTCTGCGAAGGATTCAAAAAATGTTCTTATTTTGTTTTTAGTGGCACAGGCACACAAACAGAACAGCACAGGCTACTTTGTAAAATTTCATCTGGGACCTCACATTGATATATCAACATCTTATGCATGTGTTGAAACAAATTTTATTGTCCTCCCTAGTGGTGAAATCCAATTTTTTTTACTACCGGTTCTCCAGAACCTGTCAGTACCTGCTGGATTTCATCCCTGGTCCTCCCCCAAAAAATCCTGTCATAAACAAAGCTATTCAGAGAGGACTTTGGCAGGGGGGAAATGTGTTAAGAGAGTTTGAAGATACTTTTGAAAGGGAGATAGGGGCCTGGGCAGAAATTTTGGAAACTAGGCAGTGGAAGAGGGTAGAGGTGGGAGAAATACCTAGACCTAATAGCCAAGAAGCAGTTACAGATAGAGATAAAGATCCCAGAGAGGAAGGTGGGAGGCAAATTAAAAAAAGCATAGCAACTAAAGTATTGAAGTGGGCAAGAAACGATGGATAGATGATTTCTCTTCTTTGTTGTTGTTCTGATTTGCTTTTCCTTTTCTCTCTCTCTTTTCCTTTCCTTTCCTTTCCTTTTTTTTTAGGTAGGTGACATGACTAGAAGTTAGGAAGGATAGAAAGAAAATGTTTTTCAGTAAAAGGTGACATGATTAAAAGTTAGAATAAGTGATAGAAATAAGAGAAGGGGGAATGTTAGTGTAGACACTTTTATATAATAAAATAAAAGTAACAAGAGAAAACATGGAATAATTGAATGACAGATTATAACTTATTATAATCATGTATCATTATTAGAAATATATAAATTGATTGAATGTAATAACTGTGATTAATTTTACTAGTTTTATTTGCATTAGAACATATGATACTCCGGTACCACTCTGTTCATGCTTTGATTTAATATGTTTGTAAAAAAAATTAAAAACAAAAAACAAAATTTAAAAAAAAAGAAAAAAGAGAGGATTTTTGGCTTTCCAGATGTTGCTGAACTGCAACTCTAACAGCCCCCAGAGTGATAGGAATTGTAGTTCTGTAACATCTGGAAAATCCCTGATTGCACTTCTCTGATGGAAGACATCTTCAAAAGAATAAGGCAGAAAGTGTAAAGTAGGCAGCTTTTCAATCATCCCAGAAAGGAATTATCTAGCATTAACATTTTCACCATTGGTGGAAACTCTGCGTGGTTTGGGAAATTTCTTCATCGCTGCAACCACAAATTGCTGTAAATTTGTTTGGAATGGGGTTGTTCACCCTAGGAACTGGGGGAAAGCAGGCATGGCGAAATTTCTGTCTGCTCCTAGGATGAATTTATAAATTTCCACATCTGTAGAATTACTAGAAACACCAGCCAGCCTGGCTAATATTGACAGATTTGGGAAACTAAATCATCTTTTATCAAAACCAAATAATTTTATTACAGCCGTAAAGCCAGCAAACAACAATATAAAACCTAAAAAAGAATATATAAATGGATATAAATACTCTATACATAGTTATCAAATTACAAGTACCCTGTTTCCCTGAAAATAAGACATCCCCTGATGATAAGCCCAATCGGGCTTTTGAGCGCATGCGCTAAAATAAGCCTCCCCCCAAAAATAAGCCCTCCTCGAAAATATTTCAATGCGGAGCTGGAAATCAGGTAAGACAGCAAGAGGAACCCCATCTTGCTCCATGCGCCCCAAAATAATAAGACCACCCCAAAAATAAGGCCAAGCGCTTATTTCAGGGTTCAAAAAAATATAAGACAGGGTCTTATTTTCGGGAAAACACGGTAGTACATAGAAATATAAGTTATATAACAAGAAATAAAAATGAAACATAGAATATAAAAATACAGGGATAAAAGTACAATAATAATGGAATAAAATTGCATAAAATACAAGTTAGTAAATAAATCAGAATCTTCAACAAGTAGTCCTTGACTCCCAGCAGTTCGTTTAATGACCATTTGAAGCTACAATGGCACTGAAAAAAAGTGACATGATCCTTTTTCACACTTTGCAGCATCCCCAGGATCAAATGATCAAAATTCAGACGCTTGACAACCGACTCATATTTATGACGGTTGCAACATCCTGGGGTCACATGATCCCCTTTTACGAACTTCTGACAAGCGAAGTCAACGGGGAAAGCCAGATTCACTTAACAACCATGTTACTAACTTAACAGCTGCAATGGTTCACTTAACAATTGTGGGAAGGAAAGTCCATGAAATGGGGGCAAAATTGACTTAACAACTCTCCCGCTTAGCAAGAGAAATTTTGGGCTCAATTATGGTCATAAGTCCAGGACTACTGTAAGACACATAAGAGAAATAGCATATACAGGGGTGCAAAACAGATTCCATCCCAACTATTTAAAATGTCACAGGACTCCTTTTTAAGGTACTGGGGGAGTGGGGTTGTCTTTAAGAAATATCATTATTATTATTATTATTATTTTTCAATTTGTATACCGCCCTTCTCCTAGTGGACTCAGGGCGGTGCACAGCCAGAACTAAAATACATAACAATACAAAATTTAAAATTAATTAAAAGAATTATATACTTTGGCCCGAATTAAAACAATGCGAATTAAAACCCATTAACAGATTAAAACTAAACAATTAAAAACTAAAAAAAGGGACAGGGTTCACGCCAGCCCTGCTTGCTGGAAAAGAAGAGTTTTCAGGGCACGGTGAAAGACCCGGAGATCCGATATCCTTCGTATCTCCGGGGGCAAATAGTTCCAGAGGGCGGGAGCTGCCACAGAGAAGGCCCTCCCCCTGGGGGTCGCCAGCCGACATTGCCTGGCCGACGGCACCCTGAGGAGTCCCTCTCTGTGGGAGCGTACTGGTCGGTGGGAGGCTATCGGCGGCAGAAGGCGGTCCCGCAAATACCCAGGTCCTATGCCATGGAGTGCTTTAAAGGTGGTAACCATCATGCATCTTGAACCCAGTCCGTTTGTTTTCTTTTTAATTGTCCTTGCCAAATCTCTGAAAAGTAGTTGGACAATAAAGAACCTCTGAATGCAGATGGACCCTTCTCGCCAATGTTGCAAATGAGAGATAGATTTTTTTTATTTTTATTTTTTGCAGGCAGGAATAGCTGTCTGATGGGCTGATTTAGGACATGCATTTGGAACAGGTTATCTTTTCTTTTCAATTCTCTTTTCTCAACTCTCGGAGAAGTCAGTTGAACCACTAAAGGACCCCTGCCTAAAAATGCTCCCTTCCCGCCAATGCTCCGAGTGAACGAAACGAACGCAAAATAGATTTCATGCAAGCGGGAATAGCCACTCCGACGGGCTGACTCAGAAGGTAGGATTGGAAAGAGGCATCTGTAATTTATTAGCTGCACAGAAAATGCGTCTTTCCTGCACCAATTATTTTGCTTTCATCACTAATGAGAAAGAGGCCCAAGGAGCTGATGCTCATGGCAAATTTAAACAGCCTCCCACGCATACTATACATGCACATTTCTCATGCACTGTTGCCCATTACATTAAACAACAAATAATACATACAAGGACAATTCATTAGGACAGCAGCACAAATGTTCGAAAATAGAGCTGGAACTAATTTGAAGGACGGAGGTGGGGGCAAAATCCCAACATGGATTTTTCCCTACTCAGATTCATCTACCAGAATTCAAACCTCTAGGCCTGTTCTCTCACTTTCCCTCTGATGTTCTCATTCTTTGCTGTTCTTTTAAGGCTTTTAAGAATCTGAAAAGCGCAGAAATTCATTTATTTAGAAGTCACATTTATAAGTCGACAGATTCCCAATGACTTCTTAAGTGGAAAGCCCGTTCAAAGGATTATTGCTGTAAAATCCACAAAGTTAAACACTAGCTTGTAACTGGTCTTTTTAAAATACACACATATATATAAAACTCTTTACTAAAAGTTTGACAAAGAACATAAAAACAAATACAATTTTTAAAGAAAGAAAAGAGAGAAAAGAAAGAAAGCATTTGGTTATATATATATATGTACCATGAATTTCAGTTGGGTTTTTCTCGTTCGTTCCTTTTCTGTGACATCTGGAGACCCAATTTTAAAAATCTGAATTCATTTTTGGGGATGAGGAGTTTGAAAAATAGAACCACGGGATGTCTTTAAAGTATTTAATAGAACAGAGTGAAAAAATATTCAAGTGTTAGGGTTGGAACTAGGCTTCAGGATAGTTCCATTTCTTTAATCAGCTTCATTCACCAGCACTTATGAACATCACTGGTACAATAATTAATTTCTCTTGAATATCAAAACCTGGAAAGGGACTCTTATTTTCACCTATCATAATTACCGTAATTTTAGCACAGGATGTAATAAAATAGTTTGTGGAAAATCTCATTTTCTCTTTTAAAAAATCTAATAGAATTGTTAGTTATTACATCAGCTAAATGTAGAATTGAATACATTTTATATTCCACAGCAAGATAAAAATCAGTTGTATTCCATCATCTGCTGCTTTAAAGGATATGAACATAAATAAAATATTGTTTTCAGCATCAAATTTATTTTTCCTTTGCTTTTTGGGGGGAGTTGAAATGAAGGTTCCCCCCTCCCGCTTTCAAACCAGCTTAAACAAACAAGAAGAAATGTGTTTGTTATATTTAAGGAATCTGTTTTCTTACATTGAAAAAGATCTGTTGAGAAAAACCGTGTTTCCCTGAAAATAAGACCCTGTCTTATTTTTTTTTTGAACCCCAAAATAAGCGTTTGGCTTTATTTTCAGGGAGGTCTTATTGTTTTGGGGTGTGTGGAGGAAGATAGGGCTTCTCTCGCCGTCTTATCTGATCTCCAGCTCTGCATTTAAATATTTTCGGAGAGGGCTTATTTTCAGGGGGAGGTTTATTTTAGCGGATGCGCTCAAAAGCCCGATTGGGCTTATTATCAGGGGATGTCTTATTTTCAGAAAAACAGGGTAGATTCTTAAAATGCATTAGAGACCTAATACACCTGTTTTGCTTCTTACATTCATTCATTCTTTTGAAATGTCCGAAAATAATTTTTTTATTATCAGAAAGCTCAACCTGCCCAAAGAGCTGCTGATCCAGTTCTACAGAGGAATTATTGAGTCTGTCATCTGCACCTCTATAACTGTCTGGTTTGGCTCTGCCAGTTGTTCCACTGATTTAATTGTTCTCACTGATAGGAAATTTATCATTAATTCTAGGTAGGATCTCTCTTTGGTAAGCTTCCAACTGTTACTTCTGATCTGGATGGAAGCTTATCAAAAAGAGATCCAAACTAGAGGTTTTGATCTTAAGGTGGCAACCAGGTTTTCCCTTCTAGTCTTATTCAGAAGGAGAACTTCATTAAGATGTTTTGCTTGGATTTTCAACTGCCACATATAAACAGAGGCTCTAAAAAAATGGAGATATGTAGAAAAGAAACACAAAGGAAGAAAACCGCTTCAGCCATTTTATAACAAAGAAAATATATTCAAAAACTGCTACAAAGAGTCCTCAAGATGTTATAAAGCATCCTGGGAGACTTTTTTCTCAAGAGAAACCAATTTTAATGCAATATTTCAAAAGTCACATTTTTTTTATTGGTCCAACACTGTTTTAAACCTATTCACAAAACTGTCCATGGAGCAGCAATTTTCCTGCTGAGGGCTTTATAATATTTTCTATGTTCAAATCAGATCAAATCACATCTCTATAATGGTCATTTACTACGTTTTACCCATTTTTACAAATAGCCTAGCTACATCTATCAATTTTGATCTTGTATTTAATAAACACATTCTCTAAGAGCGATATTCTAAATAGAAATGACAAGCCTCTAAAACTTCATAATATCTTCAGGTTTGATATGTTGACAAGAAAAACAAGAAATGCAACAAGACAAGTCCAGATTCAGAGGCTCTATCATATTTATTAATTATAAACGTCTTCGTGAAAAGTTCTGCAATTCTATAGCCAGAATAGTCTAACCCTGCGTATATTTATTTACCTTGATTATAAAACTGTTGAACTCCTTTCCTGCCTTATTACTACAAACTTTTACTATGACAAAATCCAACAAAATAAACATTAAACCCATGGCCAAAACTAGCACAATCCTCAAGATAAAAATCAATAATAACAACACAAAATCAAATTCATAACAAAATAAATGTAATAAATAACAATCTTAAAAATTTTGAAGATTGCAAGGCAGACTTCCAAAAAATAATAAACATACTAATTGGTTTAAAAATATTCTTGTAAGATTCATCTTTGCCTTTTACCTTATTTTGCTTTAATCAGTATAATATTCCCTTAACTCTTGCACAATTCGTGTTTTTTTTTAAAAAAATTGCTTTATGTTCTATATTTTTGTTTACTTCTTTTGTTCACAGTTGTTTTGAAGTGACCTTCTTGTTAGGGTTCATGGACAAAACTTTGGAAAAATTACATGGGACGTTATTTTTATCCACGATAACAAAGGCAAGACTCTTATTTTTCATCTTTGGAAAGATTTTTTTACAATACCTACAATGGAAGAGTGTGATTAATAAAGGCGATAAAAATAGCAAGGATGGCAAAATTGACAGCATTCATTAGAAGAAAAAAAAGGGTTGAGCAAAATTTAATACTAATTAGAAGCCTTTTGAATTTTTTTAAGTTGCTTTTACAAGAAACAGGAAAAAAAATCAAATTATGATATGGATTTGATGACTAGCAAAATTTATTGATTGGAAAAATGGAAGCTATAGTTTAATGCTCAAGAAGAGTTTTTAACTATATAGTCTGTAAAAGAAGTTAGAAGTTACTTTTTTTCTTTTATACTTTAGTTTCTTTCTATCATTTTTATATTTTTGTACTTCTATGTCTCACCTCTTTCTATCTCTCCCTTTTCTATCAATGTTTCTCTTTGACTATTTGCTTTTGTTAACTTTTATCTTGAAGTTTTACTGTAAAAAGTCAATAAAGTTATATCAAAGCAATTGTTCTGAAGGAAAGGCAAACAAATTACATTTATTTTCTTTTTGCTTCCCAGGCATATATTGTCGTAATGCGGTGCTACTTCTGATTTGCACAAAAATTGAAAACCTGGCAGAGAAATTTCTCGATGTCTGTTGTCATTAGAAGTGCACCGAGTTGCTTTCACTTACTAAAGATTAACATTACAAATTGCTAAAGAGTTACTTCATTTTCGTAAGGTGTTTTTCCATTCTCCAAGGATAGCATATTTTCCTTCAGTCATTCACCTCTTTCCATAATTCTTGTAACTGTTAATCTGCATTAGTTGAGGAACATTTTTTTAATACAAAACACCCTTCTTTCTCAAATCCTTCTTCTGCATGCACCTATCATTATTTACAAAATTTATTTATCTATTTTCAGAACTATAGGGGTTTTTTTTTTCAGATAAGATTTTTGGGTCTATTCTGGTTTTAACCCAAGTGGATTGTGCTCCTAATGTTTGAGAAATCTATAGCAGCTGAAGTCTCAAATGTTCTTGGAGCAGATTTCATCATAGAATTCCTTCATTTCCCTAGAGCTCATATTCTCATTCATTCTCTCTCTCTCTCTCCCTCTCTCTCTCTCCCCCCCCTCTCTCTCTCACACACACACACATACCCCATATATCTGCATATCTTTATGAAAATGAAAATGAACTTGCTTTGTTTGGCTTCTGTGGTTTACCTAAATGACTTTCCTTCAGAAGCAGGTAGAGATAGATGCAAGTTGACCTTGTCCATTGATGTCTACAGAATATGGTGCAGAACATGTCTCTTACAGCACCATGTGACTTATAATAAGTTGGAAGTCTTCTAGTCCAACCCCCTGCTCAGGCAGGAAACCCTAGACCATTTCAGACAAATGGTTGACCAACCTCTATTTAAAAACCTCCAATGTTGAAGCACCCACAACTTCTGGAGGCAAATCATTCCACTAATTAATTGTTCTAACTGTCAGGAAAATTCTGCTGGATCTTTCCTTGATTAGTTTCCCTCTGTTGCTTCTTGTTTTGCCTTGAGGTGCCTTGGAGAATAGATTGACCCCCTCTTTTTTGTGGCAGCCCCTTAGATATTGAAACACTTCTATCATGTCACACCTAGTCCTTCTTTTATTAAACTAGACATACCCAATTCCTCCAACCATTCTTTATATGTCCCCTGTTCATCTTTGTTGCTCTTTTCTCTTCACTTCTGTAAGTATTCATAAATTTGGCTGAATGTAATCAATTCCAAACATGAAAGACAACCCATTTCTTCCATTTGTTCTTTTTTTTTTTTAAATCCTTTTATTTCATAATCCAATATCATTTTTGAGGGAACCTTTATGTTCTATCTTGACAAAGGAAGTAATTGGACATCCACATTAAGTACCCAACAAATGTCAGGAGATGTAGAGAGCTATAAGTAGGAAGAGGGACTTCAATGCAGACTTTCTCTACAAAATTTTTCTGTTTTTGCAAATAAAGTTACTTTAATTTCCCAGTTGCTTTGATACACTTATCCTTGCACTTCCAATTTCAGTACTTATTGCTATTCCAAGTAGTGGTAGAGAAAATATGAGATTGACTTATGGGGGAGATGTTGACATGAAATAGAGGAACATAGAATAGAATAGAATTTGTTATTGGCCAAGTGTGATTAGATACACAAGGAATTTGTCTTGGTGCATATGTTCTTGGTGTACATAAAAGAAAAGATACGTTCATCAAGAATCATAAGGTACAACATTTAATGATAGTCATAGGGTACAAATAAGCAATCAGAAAACAATATCAATATAAATAGTAAGGATACAAGCAACAAAGTTACAGTAATACAGTCATAAGTGGAAGGAGATGGGTGGTGGGAACAATGAGAAGATTAATAGTAGTGCAGACTTAGTAAATAGTTTGACAATGTTGAGGGAATTATTTGTTTAGCAGAGTGATGGCCTTCGGGGCAAAACAGTTCTTGTGTCTGGTTGTTCTGGTGTGCAGTGCTCTATAGCGTCACTTTGAGGGTAGGAGTTGAAACAGTTTATGTCCAGGGTGTAAGGGGTCTGTAAATATTTCACAGCCCTCTTTTTGATTCGTGCAGTATACAGAGGAACATAACTTGCCTATAGTTACAATGCAAAAAAACCCCAATAACTGCTACTATATTTTCATGTCAAAATATTCTAAAACGGTGCCTTCTTCAAAGCATTGGGGGAAAATAAAATGGGTGAAGATGCAACATGAACATCTCAATTATGTTCCTATTGACGCTCAGGAAAGATAAGATCCCTGTCTTTCAAGTAATAACATTTGCTAATGGACCAATAGTAAAACTGATAGCTGTCGGTTACCCATGGCATTGATTTCAGAGCAAATAGAAATTATAACAATGGACTCTCTATTTCATGTCATCCCAAGTGCTCCAAGAAATGCATGTTCTGGTTACTACTTGTTGCATAAACACAAAAGTGAGATACAGATTAACAGAGTTGGAAGGGACCTTGTAGATCATCTAGTCCAACCCCCCTCCCAAACAGACCCTACACCATTTCTGACAAATGGCAGTCCAGTCTCTTCTTGAAAGCCTCCAGTGATGAAGCTCCCACAACTTCTGAAGGCAACTTCTGTTCCATGGGTTGATTGTTCTCACTGTCAGAAAATTTCTTCTTATTTTTATTATTAGATGAAGTGAAAGATGACAGCCATTTATCTTAAATGGACAATATTTATCTGTAATGGTATAGGATCTCCTCCAATTCTATTATTCTATGTTTTGTGAGAGTGGAGGTCCATCCTTGGTATCGCAATTGGTGCTCTGTCAAAAACTTATTCTGAATTTCTTTTTTAATTCTTCATCAATTTAGTGAAAAAGAAATGGCTTCTGCAAACATTCAAGTTTCAGAGGAGAATAAAAATTCAATGAAATGTTCAGATGAGAGAGCAAGATTCTGTTTTAAGTAAAGTAATAATGCTATCCAGTCAATATCTAATCTAATGAAATATCTAATTTAATTTAATGAAAAGAATGACCGGAGTGACATGATGTGTTCCAATATCTAAGCGGTTGCCACAAAGAAGAGGGAGTCAACCAAAGCATCTGAAGGCAGGACAAGAAGCAATGGATGGAAGCTAATCAAGGAGAGAAGCAACCTAGAATTAAGGAGGAATTTCCTGACCATGAGAACAATTAATCAGTAGAACACCTTGCCTCCAGAAGTTGTGAATGCTCCAACACTGGAAGTTTTTAAGAAGAGATTGGATAACCATTTGTCTGAAGTGGTATAGGGCTTCCTGCCTAAGGAGCGGGTTGGACTAGAAGACCTCCAAGGTCTATTATTATTATTATTATTATTATTATTATTATTATTATTATTATTATTAATTCAATTTGTATGCTGTCCCTCTCCGAAGACTCAGGGCGGCCTTCCAATTCTATTATTCTGTTATTCGGTTAAGTATATCTATATGGCTATCCATTTTGGGGCAATATTATGCCACAATTAATGGGAGTGTGTGTGTATGTATGTATGTATGTATGTGTGTATATATATATATATATATATATATATATATATATATATATATATATATATATATATGTAGGTCTTTGGTTATTCGGGTTTTCTCCCGCGTAAAATTGGAGGTTTCTTGGCAACGTTTCGACGAAGTCTCATTCCTCATCTTCAGGCTGGTGTCTTCGGCTTCATGCTTCTAGGAGCAATAGAAGCCGAAGACACCAGCCTGAAGATGACGAATGAGACTTCGTCAAAACGTTGCCAAGAAACCTCCAATTTTACACGGGAGAAAACCCGAATAACCAAAGACCTACATACAAACACCCGCGAAAACCTCAGAAAACAAATATATGTGTGTGTGTGTGTGTGTATGCATGTGTGTATGTATATATGTATGCATGTATATGTATATATAGATATTTGCAGTTCTCAGCCTAGCCCTCAGCCTTCTACCTATCTGATGATTCCCTCTCCAAGGCATCACCAGTTCCAACCCTGCTTAGCTTCTGAGATCAGCCAAGGTTAATTACATTACCTAAGTTAAATGCAACCAAGAGATGTGTGAATTTCCTGTCATTCAGTGAATAAGCTTTTCTCCGAACACTAGAGGTCACTTCCAGCTCTATTCTATTCTATTCTATTCTATTCTATTCTATTCTATTCTATTCTATTCTATTCTATTCTATTCTACAACCGTCTAAGATTCCCCTCCCTTGATTGAAACCTAAGACAGACAAGATAAAGGAACAAATCATTAGGCATTTGCAAGTCAGCAAGCAGGGACCACCGAAGCAGCTACGCAGTGAAGGAGAGATCCACAACAGGCACTTCAACATCTTTGCTATTTTACAGCCATAAAATAAATAAAACAAAAACACAACTTGCTCTAAAGCCCCAGACAATCTAATAGGGAAAAAAAAAACACCAGAAGTCTTTTTCTCAGGGAAAGTAATTTTTCGAGAACTGGAGACAGATCTCTGCATAAGACCCCTTTTAATATATGCAAATGCATGGAAATAGGATTGCCACTACCATTTGTGGTGAGACAGTTTATCCTCTGCCGTTTGCAGCCTTAAAAAGACCCTCTGGGTAGGATTTTCAGACTGTTATTTTCTGGTTTTACAAAGTTGTTTTTAAATACATTCAGGCCGATCTTCCTAGAGCTATTACTTCAGCAGTCTTAAATTTTTGCAACCATTGAATTAAAATGTAATTTTATTACTTTTGGTAATTATCATTGGTAATCTTAGTAATTTAGTCAATTCAGTTTGTCTTTTAGTTCTCTCTTTCTCTCTCTCTCTCTCTCTCACACACACACACCACAGTCTCTCTCACATCTGTCTATATCTAATCTATCTTTCTCTGTATCTATCTATCTATCTCTAAAGCAAAAGACCACAATTTTGTAGACAAAGACTGTGTGTTAGAGCCATGTTGTAAAAAAGAGGCAGACCAAGAATAATTACATGTCAAAAAGTAAATTTTATTTAGTTTCATTTATATTTCATTAAAGAAGGGTACTCTTGTTTTTAATAAGCGTCTCCTTTTGTGACACAAAGACCAAAACATTTTTAAATCAATCTATCTATCTATCTATCTATCTATCTATCTATCTATCTATCTATCTATCTATCTATCTATCTATCTATCTATCCATCCATCCATCCATCTATCCATCCATCCATCTATCTATCTATCCATCTATCTATCTATCGCAGGGGTGAAATGTAAAATTTGTTACTACCGGTTCTGTGGGTGTGGCTTGGTGGGGGGGGTGGTAATGTGACTGGGTGGGTGTGGCCAACTTTTTTTTTTTTAACTTTTCAAAGCATTTTTTCTAATGCTTTGAAAAGCCTCTGCCGATCAGGCAACTCAGCTGGGATCATCAGAGACTTTTAAAAGCATTTTTTTTACCATCTCTTCGGCCAAGAGGTTGCAGAAAAAAATGCTTTGAAAAGCCTCTGACTATCCCAGCTGAGCCGCGCGATCATCAGAGGCTTTTTTTTTTTTACTTTTAAAAGCATTTTTTTGTCGGAAGAGGTTGTAGAAAAAATGCTTTTAAAAGTAAAAAAAAACAGCCTCTGATGATCGTGCGGCTCAGTTGGGGGGGGCGCAGGGATTTTTGCTACTGGTTCTCCAAACCACCCCCCTGCCATCGCTACCGGATCGGGTGATCCGGTCCGAACCGGAGCATTTCACCCCTGATCTACAGTATCTATCTATCTATCTATCTATCTATCTATCTATCTATCTATCTATCTATCTATCATCTATCTATCTATCTAGAATTCTTTATTGGCCAAGTGTGATTGGACATACAAGGAATTTGTCTTAGGTGTATATGCTCTCAGTGTACATAAGGAGAATAAAATACATTCATCAAGAATAAAAAGATACAACACTTAATGATAGTCAGGGTTACTAATAAGCTATCAAATAGGAAACAAATAAAAACAATATAAATTGAAAGATACAAGCAACATGGTTATAATAATAAGTGGGAAGAGATAGATTCTAGTAAGGAAGAGAAGAACAATAGTAATATAGTCTTAGTAATTTATTTGACAGTATTGTGGGAATTAATTGTTTAACAGAATGATGGCGTTTGGGAAAAAAACTGTCCTTGTGTCTAGTTGTTCTGGTGTGCAGTGCCCTATAGCATCTTTTTGAGGGTAGAAGTTGACACAATTTATGTCCAGGATGCGAGGGGTCTGTAGATATTTTCACAGCCCTCTTTTTGACTTGTGCAGTATACAGATCATCTATCTATCTATCTATCTATCTATCTATCTATCTATCCATCCATCCATCCATCCATCCATCCATCCATCCATCCATCCTTAATGTTTGAAGTAGAAAAGTAGGGTGTTTTTTTTTTAAATGGTAAGAAAGTTTTCTAGAACTTGGAGGCAGATCTTGGCTCAGCCGTACTTTGAATGTATGCAGACACATGGTAATGGTATATGGTGCATTCTTGCTCTGGCAGCCCAAGTTCCTTTGCTGAAAAAAATTGCATTTTTAAAAAACATCTGTACCATTTCTTTGCTGTCAGAAGCAATAAAGTTTTCAGGTGGTGAACATGTGCTAAGACTAGCGGGCATTTAGCCTCTTGTTAGAACAATAACGTCCAAGCACACTCACATACTAAGCTTCCCTGGACAGCTTGTCATTCCCAGACTCCTAAAATTTCAACGGTGCTGTTGCGTTGCTCTAGGGAACAATAAAGTTTTATGATTTCTCTTGGCTGGTTTTTCTCTCTCCTGCTTGATCAGGGCAGGCTACGCCAGGCAAGTGGGAAATCACTCGGTAGTCTGTTCTGAGACGATCTCCCTGTCATCACTTAATATATCTCTTGGACATCACTTCTGGTCGAAAGTCTCATCACTTCCCAAAAGTCCCATCCAAGTTCTACACTCCCTGACTCCTTTGGACAGAATATTTGATGAAAAACTGTGTTGCAGGATTCCCAGCTAATGATCGCTCGGGATCCTTTAAATTACGTATATTTGGAGAAGTTTTTTAAAAAATGTCTTTATCATTTCCTGGAATTAACTGTATTGTTTTATTTTTTGAGTCATCATGGAACTCAAAACATGTGGGTGTGGAGGTGGGGATTTTTTCCCCCCAAATGTGAATTATCTTCTCCCCTCTAAGGCATATGGTTTTTTTAAAATTTGGATTTCTTTCTACCAAGCGCTGATAGATTCTCGCTTCAAGCTAAATATGATGGCTATTCAATTAATTCTTATTTTTTTCTGAACATTAAAAGACCTGGTGGCTCAGCAGACTGATAGCATTGTGATTAACACCAGCTGTCTGCAATTACTGTAAGTTCGAATCTCACCAGGCTCAAGGTTGACTCAGCCTTCCATCCTTTCTAAGATAGGTAAATTGAGGACCCAGTTTGTGGGGGCAATAAGCTGACTTTGTATAAATATACAAAAGTATGAAGGCTATTGCTTAATGCATTGTAAGCCACCCTGAATCTCCGGAGAAGGGCGGCATATAAATCAAATTTAAAAAAAAAATCTTTAAAACGATTCTTGAAATATCTATTTTGTAAGGAAAATCGGAAGGGTTTTCCTTCTTTTTAAAAAGAAAAAAGACTTCTGGTGTCCTGAATGTCATCTGAGCTTTAATACAGCCCCAAATGATCAGCCTTATACGTGAAAACATTGGCAATAAATGAAAACGAAAGAAGTAAAAAAAAAAATGAAATAAATAAAAAAATCTTTGTATTTTGTATTTTAAATACATAAAAAATTATGGTTGTACAACAGTTAAAAGACTTTAGTCTTGATTTATCATCAGCCTTTCAGCAAATTAACTAGGACATCAATTTAAAATGTAGACGAATCTGCATATTATCAAATACAGAAATACTTCTATACCTTTAACGTTTCTCTAGTTTGCTCAGGTGATCCGTGTCTCCTGCAATCTACTTTAAAAAGAGAATGTTTTAAATTAACTTCTTAGCCAACGCATGAACGATTTGGTGTTCCCTAACAGATTTTTTTTACCATTTGTGACACACACTTGAAAGGTAAAAAATTTGAAATGCTATGCAAGCGTATCAGTGTGTGCATGCAGAAGCACACACAGAGAGAGAAAACATATTCTTGCACATTGGAAAATTGTCACACAAAAGGATATGGGTGCTAATATGTACAACGCATCAAATCTGCTTTCAGCCATTGTCTCTGATTACTGCAGTAAAATCTGCATTCTTGGCTGATTCTGGTTTGATGCAATTTAGAACTCTAATTTTTGGTGAACTCTCCATAGGCGTTAGAAAGTGCATCTGGCTACTAAACACTCAGCTCCATCTAGTTGCCCCAACTCTATCCTGAATTAAGGGATGACGGGGATCATAAAATGGGATCATAAAATCTAATCAGACTATAATTTGGTTGATTGCAACCTACTTTGCAGTATTTAAACTTAGGTCTTCTTTTTAAACAAGGAGGGTGGTAGGTGCATCTGTAATAACTAAAGAGGGCTTTATTTTAACAATTGTTGATGGCATAAACTCCGTGTTTGTACAATAACAGTTCAGGATTTAGAATAGAATAGAATAGAATAGAATAGAATAGAATAGAATAGAATAGAATAGAATAGAATAGGATAGGATAGGATAGGATAGGATAGGATAGGATAGGACAGGACAGGACAGGACAGGACAGGACAGGACAGGACAGGACAGGACAGGAATAAGAATAGGGAATAGGAATAGGAATAGGAATAGGAAAGGAAAGGAAAGGATAGGATAGGATAGGATAGGACAGGACAGGACAGGACTAGGACTAGGACTAGGACTAGGACTAGGACTAGGACTAGGACTAGAATAGAATAGAATAGAATAGAATAGAATAGAATAGAATAGAATAGAATAGAATAGAATAGAATAGAATAGAATTCTTTATTGGCCAATAAAGAATAGAACAGAATAGAATACAGAAAATATGGAATGGAATGGAATGGAATGGAATGGAATGGAATGGAATAGAATAGAATAGAATAGAATAGAATAGAATAGAATAGAATAGAATAGAATAGAATAGAATAGAATAGAATAGAATTCTTTATTGGCCAATAAAGAATAGAATAGAATACAGAAAATATGGAATGGAATGGAATGGAATGGAATGGAATGGAATGGAATGGAATGGAATGGAATAGAATAGAATAGAATAGAATAGAATAGAATAGAATAGAATAGAATAGAATAGAATAGAATAGAATTCTTTATTGGACACAAAAGGAATTTGTCTTCAGTGCATAAGCTCTCAGTGTATGTAAAAAATATATTCACCAAGAATCATAAGATACAACACTTAGTGATAGTCATAGGATCCTAAATAAGCAATCAAATCATACTAGGAAACTAAATAAAACAATATAAATCGTAAAGATGCAAGCAACATGGTTATAGTTGTAAGTGGGAGGAAATAGGTAATAGGAAGGATGAGAAGAAGAATAGAAATACAGTCTTAGTAAATAGTTTGACAGTGTTGTGGGAATTAGTTGTTTAGCAGAGTGATGGCATGCGGGGAAAAAACTGTCCTTGTGTTTTCCCAGAAACAATGTTTAACACTTTTCTTTGTGTTCTTATGAATTAAGCTCTTTTCTTTTTCATTGTTATCCCTGTTCACGCATCACATTCAAAAAAATATGGAGAGGTTGGGGAAAAGATGTCATTGTTTAAAAAGAAGATGCAACCAGTAAGCGCCATTGAGCGCTGTCACTTGGGCCACTCCAGAGATCATTGTGACTGGTTTTGCAACCCAATCCCCTTAAGAATCTTTTCTAGGTCTTTCTTCACATCCCAGTTAGTAATATGGATACGCTAATCATCACTTATCGGTGATAATGGTGATACTTCATAGACAGAACATGTAACAACTGCAAGTGACTTTTCGTTCGCAATACAATACTTAAAAAGCATATAACAATAACATATGCAATTGCTTTGCACAAATTGAGCTGTTGGCTTCGGCAATCCAGTTCGAGTCAAGGAGCAATAAATTCTCTTTAATTTATTCCTTTTCATGCCAAACATCCGAGTTCATTGTCAGAGAAGTTTAAGCGAAGTGAGGAGACGTTGTGATGAGCACGGCAGATGTCAGCAGGGTCTACGTTAAAATGTTTGCACACAATCGGAAATTATCAGCCTTTTCTCAAATGCCTCCAGATCAAAACAGATGATTTCCTTGTGTGCACTGTGCGGTTTATCTCACCGTTTGCCATGTGGTTTTGTGTGTGTGTGTGTGCGTGCGTTACGTGAATGGCAATGGATGAAAACACAAAGTTGAACGCTGTTTTGGAAAATATGAATGGGATAGGAAATGCAAGATCTTAAATTGCATTGTTGATAAACTTCATTTGTTCCAGTCGCAAAAATAAAATTAAAAAAAAAGGGGGGGGGAATTTCATTTCCAAAACAGGAAAAAGCCACTACCAGTGGCAAGCACAAAAATAAAAAACGAGTAGTATCTGGAATAGAGTGGGAGAACTCAGTTCTCCCACTCTATTCCAGTTATGAGACACCCTTGAGACTGGGGAAGACCAAGTGGCTTGAGTTGTAGCACGTAAGCAAGTCCTTCATGGGATTGGTTGGTTGGTTTCTCCTTTGCTCTTAAAGTTAACATATGCTTTGTTTTCAGAAAACATGGTAGAAGGGATCTGTAGATGGCAAAAAGGAAATGTGGGCCACATCCTTCTAACAGATGCGGGAGATCGATCAGTAATGCCAAATTGTCATTCCAGAGTTATATAAAACAACATTAAGGTCCCCCTTTGTTCTATCCCCGTCTCACACACGCACACAAACAGATAGTCAGGGGTTACATAAAACTGGCAGACAACAAATTCTTTCGATAAGAGGCTTGGCAGCAACCCAGTAGCTGCTTGCCAAGAACTTTAGTCATAGAGGGAGGGGTTGCTCCTCCGACAGATAAACCCAAATAAGATACACACAGTTCAAGAATTGTCAAGTCCAGTCCGTATTAAATCCAAGGCAAATAACGTTGTTTCAAAGATACAATTTGACTCGCTAGTAGTTTGTTTTGTCCGTCACAGAGTCTGAATGGCCACCTCACCCCCTTTTATCCCCTGTGGGGTGTGGTCCAGTGACTCAGCCTAATCTCTGGCATGCCTCCTCTTCTGCTGCGCGTGCCTGTCTCTCCGACGCTGGCGTGGATCCAGCCAAGACTTATCTCCGTCATTGTTCGACTGCGAGGAGATACCTGGCTCCTGGCCAATCTCTTCTCCTTCAGGAGACACCTGAGGCATTGCCAGAGAGGAGGGTCCTGGAGAGGGAGGCCTGGCCAACTCCTCTCCTTCATGTTTGGAGCCTTCTCCCTCCGATAACACAGGCTCAGGTAACAGAGCCACAACACCCTTATTGCAGAGGTCAGTATCATGTCATCCTCCAGATATGGTTTAACCACAGCTTCCATCATCCCCAGCTCTACTGACTGGTAGTGATGATCACTGGAGTCCAATAATATCTTGAGAACCACAGCTTTTCCCCCCTTTGCAATAGTGGTGAATATCTGTAGCTCGGTATAAGATGAGGGTGAAGGTTCATTCTCCAAGCTTGCAAGTTGGTTTCTGAACATTTCGTTACCAGTCTAGATAACATCATCAGTGGAGTTTAGAGGAAACCCCCTCTAAACTCTGCTGAAGATGTTACCTAGCTTGGGATGTTACAACCCACAAACTCGGAGAATGAACGTTCACCCTCAATCTTCCCCCTTTCTTTATATTGCCTTATCATAGAAGGAAAAAGATTGACCAGTTGACCCAGCCAAATGTATGAGGGTTTTTCTTGTCTTGGAAATATAAGGAAGACCTTGATAAACCAGATTAAAAGCTCATCTAGTTCAGCATTCAAGTGCCATTGTGGGCAAAAAAAAAAAAAGGAGCATGAATTCAGTAATGGCTTATCAGTTGTGTTTTTTAGACACTGTTATGGACTCTATCTCTGGATACAACATAGAGCCCCACCCATCCTGCCCCTCCCAGGAGTCCCCACGTGGCCCATTTTGGATGCACGTGGAGGCTTGGGAAGGGCGAAAAACGGGCCTACCGGAAGTTCAGGAAGGCCAGAAATGAGCCTGTTTCCAGCCTCCAGAGGACCTCCGGAGCCTGGGGAGGCCATTTTCACCCTCCCGAAGGCTCAAGAAATGCCCCCGGAGCCTGGGGAGGGCAAAAATACCCCCCCACCATGGTGCAGGAGGCTGACTAGGCCACGCCCACCATAGCCGCTCCCACCCAGCAACTGGGCAGAGAACCCCTTGCTAAAATTTTTGAAGCCCACCCCTGGTCTTCTCCACAACTTTGTTTATTTGTCTAGTCTATATTTAAATCTGTCCAAGTAGCTGTGCGTGTATACCATCCCCAGATCAGAACTGCCCCCCCGATGATCTCATGCCTTCCTTGGCCTTGGCAGCGGAGTCTGCTTTCTTCCAAATCAGTTGCGATGCAGTTTGACTTTACAAAACTTCTGTTTGTGATTCATGACACTGAAACTCTGCAGAGCTTGGGGCTAGGAAGGGGAGGCTGCTTACCCATCGGTGGGAATTCTCACCAGCTTCTATGTTCTCTCCTCTTCCCACAGCTGCTAAGCCACCATAGTGCCTTCCCAGTTCACACCAAGCTTTGGGGCAACTGTCCAGCTGAATAATGATCTGAAACTTTAAGACTTCCTCTCAGTGGAAACACGCTTGCCGTTAGGCAAGGCAACCATGGGAGGTGTGGTTCTTACTCTGCTGTGGACAGCTGGAGGGAAAACCTGCAAGTTCTAGCAGTTCATTCCAAGGTCTTCAAAATTTATAAAGGGCGCAAGTGGAGACCATTGTCCTACTGTCATTAATGAATGAGGAAGTGATTGGCCATGTTAAATGCTCTGGACTTTATTAGAAGAGCCTTCATCTATCATCTATCTATCTATCTATCTATCTATCTATCTATCTATCTATCTATCTTCTCTCTCTCATCTATCTATTTCTATCCTTCTTCCTCTTCTTCTTCTTCTTCATCTTCATCATCATCCATCTTCTATTTTCTGTCATCTATCTATCTATCTATCTATCTATCTATCTATCTATCTATTTATCCATCATCTGTCCATCTATCCATCACCCATCCTTCCTAACATTTATATACCTCTTGACTCCATGGGGACTCCTACGGTTTACAGAAAGTTGAGCAATAAGCCATACAATTCCATAACTTCTCATTCATGATCTAATTATGTCTCTCATCTCATGATTACACGTCCTGTTATGAAAACAGTTGATTTTTTTTTAAAGCCAACAAAGCAAAGCAAAAATGAGGACAATCCATTTTCCAAACACTCTCACAAGAAGCCCTAATACCACATTTCCCTGGCTTGAAGACCTCCATGGAAGCATCACCACCTGGGCATTTATTTTTTGGGGGGAGCACAAATCCCTCCCTGCAAGGACATCTTGTTTGGCGAAACTTCTCTCTCTCTCTCTCTCTCCAAAAAGGAATTTAATTTCAGCCAGGGGCTGCAGGCTAATATCCCTGGTGCTATTTCCCCATCGCACTGGTCTAAGTCCTTTATTACCTGTTTTGCATACCAAGAACCCTCCCAACAAATTGCTTCCACACTATACCCTTAATTTTTTTCAGGGGAGAGGGAATATTCAAAGTCAAAGGGTTAAGAAATTTAAACATTTAAAGAGTCATGAAATGGACCGTTTCCGTTTCCCATCTGGCTTTTATCAATTTTAAGTCAGTTTCAGAAGGACGGCAACACAATCAAAACATACAATCTCCCTTAGTCGGATAATTCAATTTTATAAATGAATTACTTATGCGCCTATAAGTAAATGCATTCCTATGCAAGGAGATATTGACTGCTGTCAATGAAATAATCAAGTCCAGGGAGGGGAGAAAACCATTCATTGGCACCTTTTCTTTCTTTCTTTCTTTCTTTCTTTCTTTCTTTCTTTCTTTCTTTCTTTCTTTCTTTCTTTCTTTCTTTCTTTCTTTCCTTCTTTCTTTCTCTCTCTCTCCCTCCTTCCTCCCTCCCTCTCTCTTTTTCTTTTTCTTTCCTTCCTTCCTTTTCTTTTTCTTCCGCTGTCTCTCTTTCTTTTTAACTCTGTCTCTCCCTCTCTTCTTCCCTGTTTTCCTTTCCTTTCCCTTCTTTCCTTCCCTTCCCTACCCTTCTCTTCCCTTCCCTTTCTCACCTTTCCCCTCTCTTCTCTTAACTTCCTTCCTTCCTCCCCCCTCCATCTTTCCCTCCCTCCCTTCCTGCCATCTTTTCTCTTCTTTATGGTGGTGGTATTATTATTATTATTGTTGTTGTTGTTGTTGTTATTATTATTATTATTATTATTATTATTATTATTATTATTATTAATCTAAACCTTTAGATTATATTAGCCCTAAGGTGTCTATTATGTTCATGAATTGCTTTTAATGACTATTAAAAGGAATAATACATTTAATTTAGGAGAGACTAAAGTAATAAGAAGGGACGCGGTGGCTCAGGGGCTAAGATGCTGAGCTTGTCGATCAAAAGGTCGGCAGTTCAGCGGTTCGAATCCCTAGTGCCATGTAACGGGGAGAGCTCCCGTTCCTTGTCCCAGCTTCTGCCAACCTAGCAGTTCGAAAGCACGTAAAAAATGAAAGTAGACAAAATAGGGACCACCTTTGGTGGGAAGGTAACAGCATTCCGTGCACCTTCGGCATTTAGTCATGCTGGTCACATGACCACAGAGACGTCTTCCTGAGAGCACTGGCTCTTCAGCTTTGAAACGGAGATGAGCACCGCCCCCTAGAGTCGGGAACGACTAGCACGCATGCGCGAGGGGAACCTTTACCTTTTCCATTCCTACAGGCCACGAGGATCTTTGATATGCATAAAGACCAGAGTTTTGTAGCATCTTCACAATGGCACCCAGCATGCACAGAGCACAATTTTGTTCAAGGCACTTTTAACAATAGCCTTGGCCATATTGTGATGGGGGATAGACAGAGCTTCAGAGAGCTTTCAGAAAGGGCTGCGCAGGGCATGGTGGATTAGACTCCAGCGGTGATTTCCGAACAGAAACAAAATTAGATATATTCTCTTCTTTGAATAAATCAATCGATTTAACCATCTCAGGCTTTTTTTCCCCTTGCTGTGGAATTATTGATTATCAATACAATAAACAAGAGAAAAAATAGCAGGGAGGGTGGGAGGGAAGAAATGAAGGGAGGAGGGAACGAAGGAGGGAGGGAGGGGAGGAGATAGAAGGAAGAAGGAAAACAGATAGGGAGAGAGAAAGAGAGAGAGAGAAGAGAGAGAAAGAAAGAAAGAAAGAAAGAGAGACATAGAGAGAGAGAGAGAGAGAAAAGAGAGACACAGAGAAAGAAAGAAAGAGAGACAGAGAGAGAGAGAAAAAAAAGAGAGACACAGAGAAAGAAAGAATAATGATCAATTATTAATCCTTATAAACTATCATTATTTATATTATTCTTTAACCTTAAATGGAAAAAAAAACCACTAAACATCCATTTTAAAATACTAAACTTTTATTTAAAAATATTTCCAAAATCAGTCTATTTGGAAATCAATTCCAAATTTAGTGCTTGTGATGAGGGGGAAAAAAATTGAAATGTTGATTTTGGTTTTGCCGATTTGGATAATATTTGTTGTTATAAGAAATGGCTGGCATATATTAAGGTGTAAGGGCAAAACGTTAAGGCTGTAATGTTATTACCTTCTCCAGGTAGTCCTCGAGTTATGACCACGACGGAGCCCAAAATCTATATTGCTAAGTGAGACATTTGTTAAGTGAGTTTTGCCCCATTTTACGACCTTTCTTGCCACAATTGTTGAGTGAATCATTGCAATTGTTAAGTTAGTAACATGGCTGTTAAGTGAATCTGGCTTCTCCAATGTGAAAATTGCAAAAGGGGATCATGTGACTCCAGGACATTCCAACCGTCATAAATATGAGTCAGTTGCCAAGCATCTGAATTTTGACTAGGTGACCCTGGGGATGCTGTAACAGTCGTTAAGTGTGAAAAACGGTCATAAGTCCCTTTTTTCAGTGCCATTGTAACTTTGAATGGTCACTAAATGAACTGCCGTAAGTTGAGGACTACTTGTATTGTGCTAAAGAGTCAGAAGTCAATGCCTTTTTTTTTCTTTTCCCCAATTCCACCTCACATGTACTCTTCCCTTCCCTTTTTCCTTCCCCAAGTTTCAAATTATTTTTTTTGTTTGTATTTTATATTCTGCTTAACTAATAACATTTGTAAACAGGTTCTCACGGCTTCTAGCCTAGATGAGTATATGCTGCTTCTTAAATTTAAGATGTGCATGACTCAAAACTAGCAGTGGCTAGGAAGTAGACATGGATGAAGACAACCATGGATGAAGACAATCATGGTTGAAGGCAATCATGGTTGAAGGCAATCATGGATGAAAACAACCATGGATGAAGGCAACCATGGATAAAGGCAACCATGGATGAAAACAACCATGGATGAAGGCAACCATGGATAAAGGCAACCATGGATGAAGACAACCGTGGATAAAGACAACCATGGACGAAGACAACCATGAATGAAGGCAACCATGGATGAAAGCAACCATGGATGATGACAAGCATAGATGAAGGCAACCATGGATGAAGACAACCATGGACGAAGACAACCATAGATGAAGGCAACCATGGACAAAGACAACCATGGATGAAGACAACCATGGATGAGGACTCACTCCTGAGTGAGCTTCCTGAAAGCAGCTGATCAGCTCTTGAAAGACAGAAGAGCTGGACCAGAGGTGGTATTCAGCTGGTTTGGACCAGTTCACCCGATCCGGTAGCGGAAATTGCAGATGGGCATGCCCACCTGCCCTGGCTCTGTGCATCCTATTTAGGCATGTTTTTGAGCCTGGGCACATGCACAGAAGGCACACGTGCCAGCAAAGAGCATATGCGGAAGGCCACGTGTATGCCCACATTTGCGAACCAGTAGGAAAAGTAAGTGAATACCACCTTTGGGCTGGACGTAGATGTTTTCTGTGGACTGATTCAGTCCCAAGACTCATCTTATCTCTTTCCATCAAAGGGAGGAGGAAGGGAATGCTAGAAAAGGGCAAAAAAGTTAGGATTAATCCCAAAGAGGACTCCAAGCAAAGGTTGCAAGCAACCTTGGAATCCATCTGCCGTGAAACATTGACGTGAACTATCAACATTCTTTCTTCTTACAATATGTGAAGGTTCCTTCTTCTCTTGCGTTCTTACGCAAAGGATCCCCAGGACAGGATGGAGGGAAGGAAAGAAGAAGAATCAATACATGGAGTTGTACGTCTGTTAAGAAAGGAAAAAGAAAAAGACAACAGAGGTTTTCAAACAGTCATCTCTCTCTCTCTCTCTCTCTCTCTCTCTGCAGAGTTCAGGAGGTCCCTATTTTCGTGGGGGGGAAGTGCTTTAATCAAGATTACTTCCCCCCCCCCTTCTAGTAATTGGAGCCCTTCCTGAGTTTTTCCTCCACTTTCCTTTCGAATGAAATTATCAAATTTCCATGGCAATTAAATGGGAGGAGAAGAAGAAAAGTCTGAACGCATTCATCGCACTGTACAACTGACAGCACAAAACAAGTGAAATTGAGTTGGAGAACCAGGGGACAGAGATTCTGGGGAAAGATTCCCCCCCCCTCTTGAAACATCAACCTGCTCTAAATTGGTAGGTATCAAAACTGCTTCAGCACTTTTTCTTCTGTCATTTCAAATCCTTTGTCACTCGGCTAAACAAACGCCGAGTGAAATATTGGAGAGGGAGTTGAATCACAATGAATTAAACAAGCAAGCACCGGGAGATGAAGAGATAATTAGGAAGAAATATTTACAGACCCCCTTGCATCCTGGACATAAATTGTTTCAACTCCTACTCTCAAAATGACACTATAGAGCACTGCACATCAGAACAACTAGACACAAGAACGGTTTTTTCCCGAATGCCATCACCCTGCTAAACAAATAATTCCCTCAACACTGTCAAACTATTCACTAAGTCTGCACTACTATTACTATTAATCTTCTCATCGTTCCTATCACCCATCTCCTCCCACTTATGACTGTATGAATGTAACTTTGTTCCTTGTATCCTTACAATTTATATTGTCTCCTAGTATGATTTGATTGTTTATTTGTTCCCTGTGACTATCATTAAGTATTGTACCTTATGATTCTTAACGAATGCATCTTGTCTTTTTTATGTACACTGAGAGTATATGCACTAAAGACAAATTCCTGGTGTGTCCAATGGAATAAGATGAAATATACTGCTAATAATTAAAAAGATGACGGGAAATTTTGAGAAATATACTTGATAAATGAAAGAAAGACCGGACTTGCCTGGACTCCATAGTGGAAAATATAAAATTGAAAATGAATACAGCAATAGAGAGGGATGAAGGAAGGAAGGAAGGAGAGAGAGGGAAGGAAGAGAAGGGAGGAAGGAAGGGAAGGGAAATTAGAGTAGGAGGGAGGGTAAGAGAGGGAGGAAGAGAGGAGGAGAAGGAGAAAGGAAGGGGAAGTAGGGAGTAGAAGAAGAGGAGGGGAAGAGAAAGTAAGAAAGAAAGAAAAGAGAGAAGTGGTACGTTTGAGGAGAAAGATTGCTGTACAATAAAAAAGATGAAATGGAAGAAAGGCAACCCCGAACAAATATAAAGCTATTAAGATAAAGAATGTTTAAAGAATAAAAGAGAATAAATATGAATAAATAGCAATAATTAGAATTTAAGGGCAAATGAAGATGTTGTTATGTAAGCAAGCATAGAAATATTGAGACATGATAAAAGAAAAGGGGAAAAAAGATTTTGGCAAAAACTGTAATTGAGTAAAATGTTTTTGAATTTGATTAATTGTATAAGATAAGATATGGCCAATACTCTGTTCAAAAAAAAATGTGAGTAAATGTGTGTGTGGGGGGGAGGGAAACCAATAAAACTTGTTTAAAAAAAAACAAACAAATGTAAACAATAGAAAATTAATAACATTTATATTAAAAAACAATAACCAAGCAAGGAAGAGGGAAGCAAAGAAACCAGCAAAGAATGATATTCTGCCCTTCCAGGATGACTGTAGAAGTAGTCCTCAACTTACAACAGCTTTGTTTAGTGACTGTTCGAAGTTACAACGGCACCGAAAAAAGTTACTTATGACCATTTTTCACACTTACAACCATTCCAGCATCCCCTTGGTCACGTGATCAAAAAAAAAATCACATGCTTGGCAATCGAGTTATATTTATGACGGTTTGCAGCGTCCTGGGGTCACATGATCCCCTTTTACGACCTTCTGATGAACAAAGTCAGCGGAGAAGCCAGATTCACTGAACAACCGCATAACTCACTTAACAACCGCAGTGATCCTTATGGCGAGGATGGAAGGCCGAGTCAATCTTGAGCCTGTCAGAATCGAACTGCGGGAGTGAGCAGTGAGTTTGCCTCCAGTGCTACATTCAAACCATTGTGCCACCGAGGCTCTTAACCTTCCAACTTACCAGTAGACAAGGGAGAAGGGGTGCACAGTGTGTATTTCACAGTCAATCAAGTCCAAACACTCCAGTGTAGTAATTAGCAAAAGGTTTTCCACCGGTAACGAGATACAGTTGCTTCCATTGGCATCCATCAAGTCTACCGTCCCTTCAAGTTTCTATGTGGGTCTGTGTACACATGCATACTTGTGCATGTGGGTTCACATATGTATTTAATAACAGTTTCTTCCGTGTTTCTCCGTGTTCCTATCTTAACAACTGTAGCGATTCACTGAACAACAGTGCCCAAAAAGATCATACCATGAGGCAAAACTGTCTTGACAAATGTCTCACTTAACAACAGAAGTTTTGGGCTCAATTGCGGTTGAGGATAGTCAGTGACTTACGACTATAATTGAGCCCTCGATTTATGTTGCTAAATGAGACATTTGTTAAGCGAGTTTTGCCCCGTTTTACAACCTTCCTTGCCACCGTTGTTAAGGGAATCACTGCTGTTCATAAGGTAGTCGCCCGGTTGTTAAGTGAATCTGGTTTCCTCATTGACTTCGCTGATCAGATGGTCGCCAAAGGGGATCACATGACCTTTGGACACAACAACGGTCATAAATGTGAACCAGTGGCAAAGCCTCTGAATTTTGATCACATGATTGTGGGAATGCTGCAAAAGTCATAATTGTGAAAAGCGGTCGTAAGTCACATTTTTCCATCCGTTGTAACTTTGAGCAGTCACTAAATGGACTGTTGTAAGTATCTGTAGGATGTGACTCTAAATGATTAAAACAAATAATTTGGGCCCCTTGTTTCCGAAGTTCCTTCCTTAGTAAACATGTCCTAGGAAGGCAGCAGAGGTGGCTGAAAGTTGAACTCCATCACATCTGGGAGGCAGACAACTGGAAACAAAGCTCTGGCTCTCTCAAAGAAAACTGAACCAATTATCTCCGTATCGGATTCTGATGCAATTCCTCCGGTGTCACTAAGGGTAAGTGTGAACATACCCAATGCCACTTCAGTTCTTTTTCCTGCCTGTAGGTTATCCTCTTTCTCATCTACTACACTCTACTTCTTTTGGGTGATGGCTATCATCAGATATTTCCTGGATGGATTCCAGTATTCCAGCTCTTTTATCACCGACTTCACTCTTCCCCTTCCCAGTTCCTCAATAAATTCCAATCAACGTCCTTTGAGTAGACTGGAACATTTGTTTCTTCACACACACACACACAGACACACAGACACACACACACGCCTGCCACCTTCTGCTCCCTCTCATAAATGGGAACTCAATCCCTAGATAAGATTGGTACCTTCTGAATGGCCTTCTCCACTTCCTCACAAGCCAAGGTGTTTTTTCTTCAGTGGATGTGTGAGTCTTTGAGAAATCCTGGCCTGATGGCTTCCTTCTCTCTCTCTCTTTCTCCCTCTCTCTCCCACCCCTCCCTTCCTCCCTCTCTCTCTCCCCCCCCCCAATTTGGAAGAGTTCAAGTAGCACCTTAATTTCAGGAAATGTTTTTTCGTTTATGTCATACCTCAGACCGCAAGCTGTTTCAATCGCTGTTTTGCATTGTTTTGTGGAATGAATGTGATAAAAAAAATAGCCTTTTAAGTCCTTGGGTTTTGCTTCTATCAAGCAGACATCTGAAATGGCTTACAATCTTTCCCATTCCTTCCTTCCTCCCTCCCTCTCTTCCTTCTTCCCTCCTCTTCCCTTCCCCCTCCCTCATCATCCTTCCCTTCCCTTTTCTTCTTCCCTTCCCTTTCTCACCTTTCCCCTCTCTTCTTTTAACTTCCTTCCTTCTTCCCTCCCTCCCTTCTTCCCTCCCCTTCCCCCTCCCTCATCATCCTTCCCTTCCCTTTTCTTCTTCCCTTCCCTTCCTTTTCCTTTTCCTTTTCCTTTTCCTTCTTCCTTTCCCTTTTCTTCTTCCCTTTTCTTCCCTTTTCTTATTTCTGTTCTCTTCCCTTTTCTTCTTCCCTTCCCTTCCCTTTTCTTCTTCCCTTCCTTTCCCTTCCCTTCCCTTCCTTTTCCTTTTCCTTCTTCCCTTCCCTTTCTCACCTTTCCCCTCTCTTCTTTTAACTTCCTTCCTTCTTCCCTCCCTCCCTTCTTCCCTACTCTTCCCTTCCCCCTCCCTCATCATCCTTCCCTTCCCTTTGCTTCTTTCCCTTCCCTTTGCTTCTTCCCTTCCCTTCCCTTCTTTCCCTTCCCTTCCCTACTCTTCCCTTCTCTTCTTTCCCTTCTCTTCCCTTTTCTTCTTCCCTTCCCTTCCTTTTTCTTCTTCCCTTCCCTTCCTTTTCCTTTTCCTTTCCCTTCCCTTTCTCACCTTTCCCCTCTTTTTTTTAACTTCCTTCCTTCCTTCTTCCCTCCCCCCCTTCTTGACTTTCTTACTTCCCCCTCCCTCTACCACACATCTCTTCCCTTTACCTCCCCTCCCTCCTCCTCCCTTCTGGTTTCTTCTTTCCCTCATATACAGGTTCTAATCCAGATTAGAATAAAATTTGCTTAGGTGAATTTTAAAAAATATGGAGAACAGCCATGCCTATTTTCATATTTTCCATGTTGTAAAGGTGAGTGTCTTTTGGACTGACACAGAGTTAAGGAAGGATAAAAGGCTTCTTTTAAAAAAAGGAGTTTTCGTGGAATCCCTTGTGCCTTCCTCTCAGGAAAATTTCCAAAGGATCCATCAACAACTTTCTCAAAGGCACTTGGGACCCTATCTTCATATGGTAAGATCCTCAGCATCACCAATTGGTGTGCCGAACAATCCATTAGAGTGTGCAGAACATATGGTGCCCTTCTTACATGACCAAATCTCCGTGTTCACTTAAAGAAGTTTGTTAGATTCCCCCACAGCCTCTTTGGGTTTTCAATGATACTCATCAGGGATTTTTTTTAAAAAAGCAACATATCTCCCACCGAAGGGAAGATGCAGATGGGCAAAAGTGTGCAATAACGGTTGTTGATAGGTTTGGAAAAGGAAAAAAAAAGAGAGCTCCAGGTTTCTAGCTGGAATCAGATGGAGATGGGAAGAAGTCATGACTCAGGGGTAACAGAATAACAGAGTTGAAAGGGACTTTGGAGATCAACTAGTCTAACCCCCTACTCAAGCAGGAAACCCTATACTGTTTCATACAAATGACTGTCCAGTCTCTTCTTAAAATCTTCCAGTTTGCAGCACCCACAACTTCTGAAGGCAAGGCATTCCACTGGTTGATTGTTCTCACCGTTAGGAAATATCTCCTTAATTCCAGGTTCCTTCTCTCCTTGATTAGTTTCCACCCATTGCTTCTTGTCTTCAGGGGCTTTGGAAAATAGGTTGACTTCTTTGTGGCAGTCCTTCAGCTTGCATCTCCTCAACTAAATTGGGACCCTGAGAGATCCTTTTCTTACACCAAGGACTGTTTGTTTTTCCTATCAGCCTGAATCTTCCTGAACTCGGTATCATCCAGGGCAAGGATGCTATTCAGCAGGTTCTGACAGGTTCTGGAGAACCGGTAGCGGAAATTTTGAGTAGTTCGGAGAACCGGCAAATACCACCTCTGGCTGGCCCCTCCCCCATCTATTCTCTGCCTCCCGAGTCCCAGCTGATCGGGAGGAAATGAGGATTTTGCAGTATCCTTCCCCTGGAGTGGGGTGGGAATGGAGATTTTACAGTATCCTTCCCCTGCCACGCCCACCAAGCCATGCCATGCCACGCCCACAGAACCAGTAGTAAAAAAAAATTGAATCCCACCACTGAAGTGGATGGTGAATGCTTCAAGAAGTAGGGCAAGGAAGACTACTACGTTCTCTCTATAAGAATTGTCTGTCTCTTTATACCTATTTGCGTGTTGTGCTAGTTTGGCTGACTTTGTGACTGTAATAAAATTTTGCCCTTTTTTTTTTTATTTGATTTATATGTCGCCCTTCTCCGGAGACTCAGGGTGGCTTACAATGCGTTAAGCAATAGCCTTCATTCTTTTGTATATTTATACAAAGTCAGCTTATTGCCCCCACAAACTGGGTCCTCAATTTACCTACCTTAGAAAGGATGGAAGGCTGAGTCAACCTTGAGCCTGGGGAGATTCGAACATGCAGTAATTGCAGGCAGCTGAATGTTAATAACAGGCTATAACAGACTATTAGTCTGCTGCGCCACCAGGCTCTTTATTTAGTTATCCAATTTATTAGCTGCCCCTCTTAACACAGGTGTCAGGCACCAGGGAACTCAGAAGATCCAGGCAGTTCAAATGGATATAAAGATTTATTGCAAGCTCTCTACAAGAATCTGAACTACTAAGGAGCTGCTGATCCAGTTCTACAGAGGAATTATTGAGTCTGTCACCTGCAGCTCTATAACTGTCTGGTTTGGCTCTGCAACCCAACAAGATAGACACAGACTTCAGAGGATAATTAGAACGGCAGAAAAAACAATGGCTACCAACCTGCCTTCCATTGAGGACCTGTATACTGCACGAGTCAAAAAGAGATCTGTGAAAATATTTACAGACTTCTCGCATCCTGGACATAAATTGTTTCAACTCCTACCCTCAAAACGATGCTATAGAGCACCGCACCCCAGAACAACTAGACACAAGGACAGTTTTTTCCTGAATGCCATCACTCTGCTAAACAAATAATTCCCACAACACTGTCAAACTATTCACTAAGTCTGCATTACTATTAATCTCCTCATCTTCTCATTGCTCCCATCACCCATCTCCTCCCACTTATGACTGTATGATTGTAACCCTGTTGCTGGTATCCTTAGGATTTATATTGAAATTATTTCCTGATTGCTTATTTGTACCCTATGACTATCATTAAGTGTTGTACCTTATGATTCTTGATGAACATATCTTGTCTTTTATGTATACTGAGAGCATATGCACCAAAGACAAATTCCTTGTGTGTCCAGTCACACTTGGCCAATAAAGAATTCTATTCTATTCTATTCTATTCTATTCTATTCTATTCTATTCTATTCTATTCTATTCTATTCTATTCTATTCTATTCTATTCCATTCCATTCCATTCCATTCCATTCCATTCCATTCCATTCTATTCTATTCTATTGGCCAAACTAATTTGATGGTAGGTAAGAGTCAAAGGAATTCAATGTGGGCTCGACTTAGATCTCTTCTGGGCATGAAGGGACTCATGAATGATGACATCTTTGACTCCTCTCTCAGGCTCAGCCTGATCATCTCCTACATCAGAATAAATCATTGGCAGTTCTTGAGTTGTTCCAAAGGTGCTTTTTTCCAGGAGGCAACAGGACTTTCTTGTTTATTTTCTTTGAAGATGTTTCACTTCTCATCCAAGAATCTTCTTCAGCTCTGACAGGATGGTGGGGAATGGAAGTGTTTATATTCCTTGCAGACAGCTGGTCATCTGCATCCTTTTAGAGGGTCCTTGAAGCACTTGGAGGTTTATCTGTGTCCTCAGAGTCACCTGAGTGGTGCTCCTGGTTCCTGTAGTCTGCAAATTATTTTTTCCTCTGGAAATCCATCCCTACTCCCACACCATTCAAAGGGTGTTCATCCCAAATTGTATAGCGAAAAGTCTGTAGAGATTCTCAGTCATCCAGGACATGGTTGTCCCAAAGGTGCTTTTTCAGGAGGCAACTGGACTTTCTTGTTTTTTTTTCTTTGAAGACGTTTCGCTTCTCATCCAAGAAGCTTCCTCAGCTCTGAGAGGATAGTGGGGAATGGAAGGTTTTATATTCCTTGCAGAGTATAGGGTACCTTCCGTCGCGCGCTTAAGACCTTCCTATTTCATCAAGCCGGCCTGACCTAAGTCTTTCCCCTTTTTAAATGGAAATTTTAAATCTGGTTTTTAAATTATTGGGGTTTTAAATTTGTTCAGCCAAATTATTTAATTCGTTTTAATCTATTTTAAATTTTGTATTTATATGTTTTATTCCTATGGCTGTTCACCGCCCTGAGTCCTTCGGGAGTAGGGCGGTATACAAATTCAATAAATAAATAAATAAATAAATAAATGAGTATAAAATAACCAGCTGCCTGCAAGGAATATAAATCCTTCCATTCCCCATTATCCTGTCAGAGCTGAAGAAGCTTCTTGGATGAGAAGCGAAAGATCTTCAAAGAAAAAACAAGGAAGTCCAGTCGCCTCCTGGAAAAAGCATCTTTGGGACAACCAGGACCTGGAGGACTGAGAATCTCTACAGACTTTCAGCTCTTGAATTCTTTTACAAACTTTTGGGGAACGGGAAACTGCTTCCGGATAGGTATGATTAGCAGCTCTTAAAAGAAGACAGTAAACAAGGACAAAGCCTTCTGGACATTAAAAGTGACAGTTGTGGTCCAAAGCCTTTGAAGGCAATCCGTTTGAAGAAAGCTATTGAACAGCCGACGTAAATTATTTCTGCTGGATCACACTTGTTGACAGACAGGTGGCAGCATTTTTGACCCCTTGATGGTTCTCTGGATGGTGTTCAAAGGCAGCGGAGAGAAGGAGAGTAGCATAGAGCAGATGCTAGTGGTAGCATGGATGATATGACCCCAGCTCTTGCTTTTCATAAACCAGCACAGATGGTAGATCGAAAAGAAGTGGAGACAAGATTACAGCAGCCCAGAAAATCTGGACCAGGGGTGAAATGCTCCCGGTTCGGACCGGATCACCCGATCTGGTAGCGATGGTGGCGGATGGTTCAGAGAACCAGTAACAAAAATCCCTGCCCCCCCCCCCCATGTCCAGCTGAGCCGCGCAATCATCAGAGGCTTTTTTAAAAAAAATTTAAAGCATTTTTTCTACAACCTCTTTGGCCGAAAAAATGCTTTTAAAAGTAAAAAAAAAAAAGCCCCTGATGTTCGCGCGGCTCAGCTGGGATCATCAGAGGCTTTTAAAAGCATTTTTTAAAACAACCTCTTCGGCCAAACAGGTTATAGAAAAAATGTTTTTAAAAGGAAAAAAAAGCCTCTGACGATCAGGCAACTCAGCTGGGATCATCAGAGGCTTTTAAAAGCATTTTTTTTACAACCTCTTCGGCCAAAGAGGTTGCAGAAAAAAATGCTTTTAAAAGCCTCTAACGATCCCAGCTGAGCCGTGCAATCCTCAGAGCAGGGGTGAAATGCTCCCGGTTCGGACCAGCTCGGGCAAGTAGGTAGTGATGGTGGCGGGCAGTTCAGAGAACCGGTAGCAAAAATCCCTGCCCCTGCCCCCATGCCCAGCTGAGCCGCACGATCATCAGAGGCTTTTTTTCTTTTAAATGCCTCTGACGAGCCAAGCTCTGATGATCCCAGCTGAGTTGCCTGCCGATCAGGCAACTCAGCTGGGATCGTCAGAGCCATTTAAAAGAAAAAAAAGTTTTTTTTCTTTTAAATGGCTCTGACGATCCCAGCTCTGACGATCCCAGCTGAGTTGCCCGATCGGCAGAGGGTAAAAACCCTCTGACGATTGGGCAACTCAGCTGGGATCGTCCGAGCCTTTTGAAAGCATTTTTTTACATGGTTTTACATGTAAAAAATGCTTTTAAAAGTTAAAAAAAAAAGTTGGCCACGCCCACCCAATCACATTACCCCCCCCCCAACCAAGCCACACCCACAGAACCGATAGTAATAAATTTTACATTTCACCACTGATCTGGACCCACCAGCAGTGATCATAAAACCAGCTTTGGAACCTCTTAAATCTTGAGCTCACTGGGATATCATAAGCCATCCATCAACGGGATCTATTTCTGATCAAAGAAGTTGGGTTCCAAGAAATGCCCCCTGCCTCTCATGCCATCTCGTCCCATTGGCACCGGTTCTGCGTACCGTAATATTCCCCCAGCGTTGCTTTCAGCCTTATTAAATGTGTCGTCTTGTTATGTTCCCTGGTCCTCTTTCCTGGAAAACAAATAAACAGCAAGGATTTGTCAATCTCGGCCCTAAGTGAGAGTGGCAGCAAACTTAATCTGGTGCTAATTAAGCTTGTGGAAAACTAAATCAAGCATCAGAAACCACAGATTATTTTAAGCTTCCTCCAGTATAAACAGAAAAGACTGAGGATCGGTAACATTTTATTTTTGTTGACAGTTTCCCCCACTTCTCCTCCGTTTTATTCCCTTCCTCAGATAGGCTGGCCATTGATTGCCGCTCGCTCTGTCTTCCTTTGGCCTCCGCGTGGCAGTTTGTTAATCCTTCCTATTTATGTGCATTTAAGCAGGATTACAAACTTCAAATACACTGTAAAAGGAACCTGTATACAAGCCTTCAAAAGCACTTAAACATGCTGCTGATAGCTAGACCAGCCTCAACAAGAAAATGCCCAACCTTTGGAAGGAGGGGAGGGAAAACTGGCCCAAGTGTTTATTTGCCAGCCATCTGTGATTACAAAGCAACCGAGGGACAAAAGGCATGGAAAATGTAAAATGACGGAAGGTTTAGCATCGTTGAGCATCGTGTTTCCACTTTTACAGGCTGTCCGACAAGGCAGAGATCGGTGCACTTTCAAGATGACGGAAATGTCATTGTGTGGATGCGATTTGTTGATTTATTGTGAGGCTAATGAAAGAAAAAAGAAGGAAGGAAAAAAAGAGAGAAAGAAAGAAAGAAAGGGAAGGAGGGAGGAAGGAAGAAGGAAGGAAGGAGAGAGGGAGGGAGAGAGGAAGGAGGGAAAAAGAGAGAAAGAAAGAAAGAGGAAGAAAAGAAGGAGAGAGAGAAAGAAAGAAAAAAGAAAGAGGGAGGGAGGAGGGAAAAAGAGAAAGAAAGGAAGAAAGAAAGAAAGGAAGGAAGGAAGGAAAGGAGAGAGAAAGAAAGAAAGAAAGGAAAGAAGAAAGGAAGGAAGGAAGGAAGGAAGGAAGGAAGGAAGAAAGAAAGAAAGAAAGAAAGAAAGAAAGAAAGAAAGAAAGAAAGAAAGAAAGAAAGAAAGAAAGAAAAGACAAAACACGGTGTCCAACTTTTTGGCTTCCCTAGGCTGCATTGACTGAAGAACTGTCTCAGGCAGCATATAAAATTTGCAATATAGTTAATGTATACAAATCACATAATAAAGTTAAGAGTTTACGATCTTGAAGGGCCACATATTACTACCTTTCCAGGGCCACCAGTTGGATACCCCTGTTCTAAAGTTTGGATTCATCCATCTGATTTCTTTGGTTCCAGAATTTGTCTCTTGACTGTAATGCTTTTAATTTCTGACTTTATAATGCTTTTCTGACCTTATAAATTGGACAAAAGCCATAGAAAACACACAAACACACACACCTCTCAAAAAGCTATTTTTTCTGATGTCCAGTTTGTCTGATTCAGGATGATTCAACCACATTCAATACACGAGCATACAATAGATACAAACTCAAGGTAAACCGCTCCAAACTCGATTTCAGAAAATACAACTTCAGCAACAGAGTTGTTAATGACTGGAATGCACTACCTGACTTTGTGATTTCTTCCCCAAAGCCCCAAAACTTCAACCTTAGACTGTCTACTGTTGACCTCACCCCATTCCTAAGAGGTCTGTAAGGGGCCTGCATAAACGCACCAGCGTGCCTTCGGTCCCTGTCCTACTGTCCCCATTTATTCGTATCCTAACGTCCCCTTTTATTCATATTCATGTATTCATAATCATGTTTATACATTTCATGTATTCATAATCATGTTTATATTTTTATCTGTAATCTTATATATGCTTGACAAACAAACAAACAAACAACAAATAAATAAATATGGAAAAATCTCAAGGTAAGCACTTCCTGCAGGAATCTTTTAAGGGCGTACAATGTGAAGTACAACGTGGAAGGGCAGGGAAGGGAGCTTGCCTTTTACTAACTGCTCGTGCCATGTTGCATTGATTAGTAACTCAATATTACAGGAGGAGCAAATGAAAAGGCAAACAGAGGGAAGGATATTTCAATACGGTAATTGTTTCCTAGCAGTAATATTTCTCCCCCGTGATAAGGAAATAAAGTTGCCACGGTTTCCTGGGTCTGTTGCTGTGTCTCCTCCCGTCTGTTCTCAGGAGCTATCAAAGGAGGATGTTCCCAGAAGAGAAACCTGCCAACCCCTCCCACGATTCTGTTTTCAGAAAGTTATCATGTTGACAGACAAACAGACCGACCCACCACCCCCAAACGGTTTCTATAGCTTCTTTCAACAAAACAGAAAGAGAGAGGGGAAAAAAGATATTGGCAGAGTACATCAGAAAGTACCCATTATGCCATTAGAATTTTTTTTAAAAAAAATGTTGGTAGCTGCTTGGAAATATCCCCTTTGCTTAGAGAAAAGACAAAATATGGAATATTCTACATGGGTAGAAATGGGAGATGGAGAAGGTAGAATAACTTCATCAATTGACCTTGGGTTAAATTTGTCTGAAATGGTATAGGGGCTCCTGCTAGAAGATCTCCAAGGTCCCCTCCAACTCTGTTCTTCTGTTCTTTATTCTGTTATTCTGTTGTTATTCTTTATTCTGTTATTCTTTCTTCTGCTATTCTTTCTTCTGTTCTTCTGTTCTTCTTTCTTCTGTTCTTCTGTTCTTCTTTATTCTGTTATTGTTGTTGTTCTTTATTCTGTTCTTCTTTATTCTGTTCTTCTGTTCTTCTTCTTTATTCTGTTCTTCTTTATTCTGTTATTCTGTTGTTATTCTTTCTTCTGTTATTCTTTCTTCTGTTATTCTTTCTTCTGTTATTTTGTTCTTCTTTATTCTGTTCTTCTTTATTCTGTTCTTCTTTATTCTGTTATTCTGTTGTTATTCTTTCTTCTGTTATTCTTTCTTCTGTTATTTTGTTATTCTTTCTTCTGTTCTTCTGTTCTTTCTTCTGTTATTCTTTATTCTGTTGTTATTCTTTATTCTGTTATTCTTTATTCTGTTATTTTGTTATTCTTTCTTCTGTTCTTTCTTCTGTTATTCTGTTGTTTTTCTTCATTCTGTTTTTCTTCATTCTGTTATTCTGTTATTCTTTATTCTGTTATTCTTTCTTCTGCTATTCTTTCTTCTGTTCTTTCTTCTGTTATTCTGTTGTTATTCTTTATTATGTTATTCTTTATTCTGTTATTCTGTTGTTATTCTTTATTCTGTTATTCTGTTATTCTGTTCTTCTTTATTCTGTTCTTCTTTATTCTGTTATTCTGTAGTTTTTCTTCATTCTGTTATTCTGTAGTTTTTCTTCATTCTGTTATTCTTCATTCTGTTATTCTGTAGTTTTTCTTCATTCTGTTATTCTTCATTCTGTTATTCTTTATTCTGTTCTGATTCTGTTGTTACTCTGTCCTTATTCTATTATTCTGTTCTTATTCTTTATTCTATTATTCTTTATTCTGCTATTGTTATTCTTTATTCTGCTATTCTGTTATACTGTTATACTGCTATTCTGTTAGTCTCTTAGTCTGTTAAATGGGCCCTGTTCGCTAGACAGACACTCTTCCCCTGCTTTGTGAGACCCCACACAGCAGTCCCACTTCTGGACTGTTGCACTGTTAAAGCTTTGCTGGAATGTGGAATGAAATATCCGCACCACTCGTAACCTACACCTCCGTGCAAATCTTCCACAAACCCCCAAAGAAAGTATGCATCCCTGGGTGTGTTCATGTACATACCAGCAACTGACCTTGACTTGAAGGATATCTTTCCTTTCCCTAGAGGATAATTTTTGTTTTACAAAAGAAAGAAAAATAAAGATATGCACCACAATCCTTCCAATAAACAACTTTCTCAAGCCAACAGATAACTTTCCCTGAGTTTGGCTAGACGTTCTTCTATCAGAACATTTAGATCGACTTGTTGGAATGGACATGAATTCTTATTCCAGCGGCCTCATTCTAGCAGGAAACATGTTTGTGTTTAAACTTGTAAGCTGCCCAGACTCACTTAAGTAAATAGAAATATAAAGAAAGAAATAGAAGCAAGGATACGGTCTACAGTACTTATACTTCCTCCTGCCTGCCACAAGATGGCACCTTTAGATAGCCTGAATCCAAGAGATTGTTTCTCGTTTCCCAGAAAAGAGAAACTTTCTTAAATGAGGAATTGTAGAACATCTTTCTCTAGATAGGATAGGATTGGTCCCAGGAAACAGATTCAGCAGGATTTTTTTTTTTTTTTTTGCAGAATTTCAAACTCTACCAAACCTGTTTGATCAAAAGAACCAGTTCAAAGAAAAGCATTTTTGTATATGTATCTGTCAGCCTTACCATGCAGACCAGACAAGAAACATGACCAGACTGGGCTAAAAATTTTGGATATGCAATAAAATTAGATAAATGGCAGAAACTATGGGATAGAAATATTAAATTGACTATGTCAACTGCATATAACAAAAATCTGTATAAAATGTTTCATAGATGGCATTTTGCACTGGCAAGATCGGCAAAAATGTATAAAGATAGATCTGCTAAATGTTGGAAGTGTAATCAATCATCTGGTTCGTATTACCATATGTGGTGGACATGCCCAAAGTCTAAAAAATACTAGATGATGTCTGTGTGTGTATACATATATATCTATATCTGCCTGCCTGCCTGCCTGTCTGTCTGTCTGTCTGTCTGTCTGTCTGTCTGTCTGTCTGTCTGTCTGTCTGTCTGTCTATCTATCTATCTATCTATCTATCTATCTATCTATCTATCAGTGGTGGGTTTCAAAAATTTGTACTACCGGTTCTGTGGGTGTGGCTTTGTGGGCGTGGCATGGCTTTGTGGGCGTGGCAGGGGAAGGATACTGTAAAATCTCCATTCCCACCTCACTCTAGGGGTCAGCTGGGACTTGGGAGGCAGAGAATAGATGGGGGGTGGGACCAATCAGAGGTGGTATTTACGGGTTCTCCGAACTACTCAAAATTTCCGCTACCAGTTCTCCAGAACTGGTCAGAACCTGCTGAAACCCACCTCTGATATATATGTATATGTATATATATAGTATATACACACACACGCTGTGTGTGTGTGTGTGTGTGTATGTGTGTGTGTGTGTGTGAACACATATGTTCTTTTGAGAGCGGGCATCAGAATTTCAGTCACCCATGCTCTCATCATCTCTCGTTTGGATTACTGCAATGCCCTCTACATGGGGCTGCCCTTGTGGTGCACCCGGAGGCTACAACTGGTGCAGAATGTGGCCGCGTGGGTTGTTACGGGGGCTTCCCGTTACTCCCGTATTACACCTCTCTTGCACGAGCTGCACTGGTTACCGGTGGTCCTTCGGATCCGCTTCAAGGTGCTGGTACTTACCTATAAAGCCCTTCATGGCATGGGCCTGGGGTACCTGCAGGATCACCTTCTGCCTGCCTCCAACTGCCCAGTGCGCTCACATAGGATTGCCCTCCTCCGGGTGCCATCGGCCAGACAATGTCGGCTGATGGCGCCCAGGATGAGGGCGTTCTCTGTGGGCGCATCGACCCTCTGGAATGGTTTACCCACTGGGCTCCGGATGGCCCCCGACCTCCGTTCTTTCCGCGGTGACCTGAAGACGTGGCTTTTCCAACAAATTTGCTGATCTGATGGGAGTTTTAACTTTAATCCTTTGGGGATTTTAATTGTGTATTTTAGTTGTAATTTTACTGTTTTATTGTTTTATCTTGGTGAGCCACCCCGAGTCCTTTGGGAGAAGGGCGGCATATAAGTATAAATAAACTAAACTAAACTAAACTAAACTAAACTAAACTAAACTAAACTAAACTAAACTAATGGGTGCAGGTGTTCACAGAAAAAAGTGCCAATAAAGGTTATCTTATCTCTTGTCTTATCTCATCATCTTATCTATTATTCTGCTTCTTTCTTCTTTTAAAAACGACCCCTCCCAAAAGAAGGAAAACCACCTGTGTCTTTCAAAACCACACACTTCCTTTCACCACAAATGTCAGAAACCGCGACATACGCTGCGTGTAGAGCATCCATCTCTAATGCCACAGATTTATGATTTCATCGCAGTGCTTTGCACTGTATGTAAAAACAACTGATGCTGAAAAGGTAGCTCTTAGCTCCCTTTCCAGAAAGAGGTACCTCCGTTGGCGGTGATAGACATGCAAATACCTAAACATCGTTGGGGGGGGGAAGACTGTGAGAAACCTGTTCAGCTCACAGATCTGGTTTCTTGCTACAGATGGAACTTTCCCGGGCTAATTTCCTCCAGAGCTTGGTGTTTTTCCCTGTTTATTTTTCACTTGTGGATATGTTCTGCTGGCCGCTGCCAAAGAAACGGAGAAAGGGACCTAATTACATATTAACAGAGTTGGAAGGGACCTTGTAGGTCATCTAGTCTAACCCCCCATTGAAGCAGGAGACCCTACATCATTTCTGGACAGATGGCAGTCCAGTCTTTTTTTGAAAGCCTCCAGTGATGAAGCTCCCACAACTTCCGAAGGCAACTTCCGTTCCATTGGTTGATTGTTCTCACTGTCAGAAAATCTCTCCTTATTTCTAGGTTGAATCTCTCCTTGATCAGTTTCCATCCATTATTTGTTTTCTGGCCTTCAGGTGCTTTGGAAAATAGCTTGACTCCCTCCTCTCTGTGGCAGCCCTTCAAATATTTGGAAGACTGTTATCATGTCTTCCCTGGTCCTTCTCTTCACTAGACTAGCCATGCCCAGTTCCTGCAACCATTCATTGTATGTTTTAGCCTCCAGTCCCCTAATCGTCTTTGTTGCTCTTCTCTGCACTCTTTCTAGAGTCTTAATATCTTTTTTATAGTGTGGTGACCAAAAACCTTTGAAAACAAAAGCAAGAAATAAAAAAATGTGCCAGTAGAAGCACAAGGGAAAGTCCCTTGTGGAATGGCAATATAGCTACATGAATTACAAAGTGCAGCAGATGGAACTTGTTGTTAGTTGCAAAGTTGTGTCCGACCCATTGCAACCCAATGGACAATGTTCCTCAAGGCCTTCCTGTCCTCTACCATCCCTCGGAGTCCATTTAAGCTCACGCCGATGGCTTCAGTGACTCCACCCAGCCACCTCATTCTGTGTCGTCCCCTTCTTCTTTTGCCCTCAATCTTTCCCAGCATTAGACTCTTCTCCAGTGAGTTCTTCCTTCTCATTAGGTGGCCAAAGTATTTGAGTTTCCTCTTCAGGATCTGGCCTTTTAAAGAGCAGTCAGGGTTGATTTCCTCCAGGACTGACCGGTTTGATTGCCTTACAGTCCAAGGGACTCACAGGAGTCTTCTCCAGCACCATAGTTCACAGGGCTCCATTCTTTGGCGCTCAGCCTTCCTTGTGGTCCAACTTTCATAACCGTACATTGCAACTGGGAAAGTAGATGGAAATTGGCAGTACTCATTAAGAGTCAGGGCAGGTTTTTAAGCACATCACACAAGAGGCAAGAAACAGGTGGGAGTGTATAACCCTGGCATTTGATGTCCTTTGCTGCGTGGAAACAAAGATCGAAGGATAGAGCAGGTGTTTAGTGGTATTTCTATTTTTGACAAGGTAGCAGGTTATTTTCAGTATGTTCCCCAAACAACAAAATGGTTGATTCCACTTCACTCTCCTCGTCTGTCACCTTCTGCCCTGTGGGGGAAGATGGATGACCTGTTCTGCTAGCAAGCAGATTTTTGTGTAGGACTGGCTATATTTATATTTATTTTCCAAAAGGCAACTGGGCTTTCTTGGTTTCTTTCTTGGAAAATGTTTTGCTTCTCATCCAGGAAGCTTCTTCCGTTCTAAAGGTTCCGTAGACATTTCCCCTTTCATTTATTGTATTTATCACTTTGTTATTTTTATAAATAACTCAAAGTGGCGAACATATCTAATACTCCTTCCTCCTCCTATTTTCCCCACAGTCACCCTGGGTTGGGCCAGTGGTGGAATTCAAATTTTTTTACTACCAATTCTGTGGGTGTGGCTTGGTGGGTGTGGCTTGGGTGTGGCAGGGGAAGGATACTGCAAAATCCCCATTCCCTCCCCACTCCTGGGGGAAGGATATTGCAAAATCTCCATTCCCATCCAACTCTGGGGCCAGTCAGAGATGTTATTTGCTGGTTCTCCGAACTATTCAAAATTTCTGCTACTGGTTCTCCAGAACCTGTCAGAACCTGCTGGATTTCACCCCTGGGTTGGGCTGAAAGAGAATGACTGGCCCAAGGTCACCCATATTTCATGCCTAAAGTGGGACTTAAACTCACTATCTCCTGGTTTCTAGGCCAACATTAGACCAAACTGGCCTGGTAGCATTATGTGCTATCAGACTGGTGTCTTAGTGACTAGATCTTCTCCAGGATGATCTGATTTCAGCCTGGCTTATCAGGTCTTCTGATGGTGTAACCATTTCTACAGGGATTGTGTACATTCATGTCCTTGTTTTCTCTTTCCTTCCACCATAATGGAGTTCTCAAGGGAGCAGCTCTTTGTATATTGTATATAAGAAAATAATTTGAGCCTGGTAATTTGTGCCTTATGGGAGAACACTAGACTGAGGTGTTCTATAATCCATGGCTTTGTATTTGTGGTTATCCATGGTGTTCCTTAGGAGTCTTCTCCAACACCAAAGTTCAAAAACATTAATACTCTTTCTATACTCCTTCTTCATCCATGTAACAGGGAAAATTACTGATTGCACAATTTTTTCTGAGCTACTTTGGTACAGTGATTAAGGTGTTGGAGTTGGAACAGGGAGACCCAAGTTGCAGGAATTGGGCATGGCTAGTCTAATGAAGAGAAGGACCAGGGGACAGATGATAGTAGCGTTCTAATATTTGAGGGGCTGCCACAGAGAGGAGGGGGTCAAGCTATTTTCCAAGGTACCTGAAGGCCAGACAAGGAATAATGGATGGAAACTGAACAAGGAGAGATTCAACTTGGAAATAAGGAGAAATTTTCTGACAGTGAGAGCAATCAACCAATGGAACAGAAGTTGCCTTCAGAAGTTGTGGGAGCTTCATCACTGGAAGCTTTCAAGAAGAGACTGGACTGCCATCTGTCTAGAAAAAGAGCCTTGGTGGTGCAGTGGACTAAACTACTGTTAAAATAGCACTTAGCTGCCAGCTGCCTGCAATTACTCCGAGTTCAAATCTCACCAGGCTCAAGGTTGACTCAGCCTTCCATCCTTCCGAGGTAGGTAAAATGAGGACCCGGATTGTGGGGGCAATAAGCTGACTTTGTATAAAAAAGAACACCGCTTAGAGGGAGCCGAAAGCCCTACTAAGCAGGTATATACAAAAGTATGAAGGCTATTGCTTAACGCATTGTAAGCCACCCTGAGTCTCTGGAGAAGGGAGGCATATAAATCAAACTAATAAATAAATAAATAAATAAATAAAAATGGTGTAAGGTCTGCTTGGGTAGGGGGTTGGACTAAATGACCTACAAGGTCTCTTCCAACCAGGGGTGGGCTTCAAAAATTTTAGCAAGGGGTTCTCTGCCCGGTTGCTGGGTGGTCATGGCCATGGTGGGCGTGGCCTACTCGACCTCCTGCACCATGGCAGGGGCGGGTGTTTTTGCCCTCCCCAGGCTCTGGAGGCCCTCTGGAGGCTTGAAATGTGCCCGTTTCCAGCCTTCCTGAACTTCCGGTAGGCCCGTTTTTCGCTCTCCCCGAGCCTCTGTGCGTGCCTTGCACTTACCTGCATCCAAAACAGGCCGCTTGGGGATTCCTGGGAGGGGTGGGGTGGGCAGGGCCAACCAGGAGTGGGATTTGGGGATTCTCCGAACTGCACAGAATCTTAGCTAGAGGTTCTCCCGAACCCCTTCAAACCCCCAACAGCCCACCCCTGCTTCCAACTCTGTCAATCTGTATCTGTTGTCCTCTCTTTTAAGCTGATCTATGACTGTAATAAAAATTTGATTTAGGTAGCCCTCTCTTGGGCATGGGGGACAGCTGTATGCCTTTATGTCCATCATTGTCTCCCAGACCTAGCCTGGGAACTTTTTAAAAGAGTTATGGATATCTGAAAGTAAACATTATACGTAAAATTAATCAGAAAGACCAAGAAATCTACTTAAATGGTTGTGTACTAGCATAAAGCAAACCACATAATAAAAATTGTTTAATGGTTTCAATCGCTCCCTCATTGCATGGAGAAATCCTTCACCCAACTGGAATAGCTTTGGACTTTTGGTAGCTTTGTGAGACTTTGAAGTTTTTTTTTAGATTTTTGGACCCTTGTAGGATTGCAGAGTGAAGGTTCTCAAATCAAGCCAAGAAGGGAAACCCTCTCCTATATTTAGGGACTGCAATCTCTAAGAGGGAGGTTGTATATTCACTTTTATCATATTTATCTTTCAATGTGGATTTTATATTTGATATAGTTGTAGTTTTTACACTTGTTGTTTTATTAGGTAGTTGGATGCTGCCCAGAGTCACTTTTTGTGTAGCTATGCAAATTTCCCACTGTGTCACTTTGCAAAAATCCCTAGTGCCGCGTAATGGGGTGAGCTCCCGTTACTTGCCCCAGCTTCCGCCAACCTAGCAGTTTGAAAGCATGTAAAAAATGCAAGTAGAAAATTAGGGACCACCTTTGGTGGGAAGGTAACAGCATTCTGTGAGCCTTTGCCGTTTAGTCATGCCGGCCACATGACCACGGAGAAGTCTTCGGACAGCGCTGGCTCTTCGGCTTTGAAACGGAGATGAGCCCTAGAGTCGGGAACGACTAGCACATATGTGCGGGGAAACCTTTACCTTATGCAAATTTCATGAATAAATTAACGAACAAGCAAGCTGGTCAGGAATACATCCTTGGAAAGAAATGCTGGGTATGCATGCACTGTAGGAGAAGAGCAGGCAGAGTTAAGCGCATCAGCAGTTTAAAGTCATTGCGTTTCCATAAGTGGTCCAAGCCCAAGCCCTCCTGAATCCTCTTGACCTTATGTTGCTCCAATTTAGTGTTGAACTTTAGTTGACTAGATTCTTCTACTAAACTAAACTTCTGCCTTCAGAGGTTGTGGCTATTCTATCACTGGAGACTTTAAAGAAAATGCTGGATAACCATTTGTCTGGAATCAGGGGTGAAACGCTCCCGGTTCGGACCAGATTGCCTGATCTGGTAGCAATGGAGGCGGGTGGTTCGGAGAACCGGTAGCAAAAATCTCTGCCCCCCCCCCCCGCCCAGCTGAGCCACACGATCATCAGAGGCTTTTGATTTTATTTTTAAAAGCATTTTTTCTACAACCTCTTCAGTGGAAATAATGCTTTAAAAAAAAAAAAGCCTCTGATGATCGTGCGGCTCAGCTGGGATCGTCAGAGGCTTTTAGAAGCATTTTTTAAAACAATCAATCCAATAGACCAGAGGTGCTATTCAGCAGGTTCTGACAGGTTCTGGAGAATCAGTAGCAGAAATTTTGAGTAGTTCGGAGAACCGGCAAATACCACCTCTGGCTGGTCCCAGAGTGGGAATGGAGATTTTGCAGTATCCTTCCCCTGCCACGCCCACCAAGCCATGCCCACCAAGCAACACCCTGCCCACCAAGCCATGCCCACAGAACTGGTAGTAAAAAAAATTGAATTTCACCACTACCTCCAAGGTCCCTTTCAACTCTGCTTTTCTGTTCTGTTCTTCTATATAGACTTAAAAAAATCTATGCTGCAACCTAACGGATCGCCTTGATTCTTTGCACCTGACATGGACATACAGTAAAGGAGATATATTTGTAGCTCAGAGTTGAACCGAGGGATCCTTGGTGCTCTCTGAGCTTCGATATTATCTAGTTTGGGTAATGAAACGTCTACAAGCAAACCACAAAGCTCAGAGATCACCAAGGATCCCTTCATGCACATATACAATGGACAGGAATCTCTTTTTGTAGCTGATACACATAGAAAGATATCTCTGCTTCCCACATATCAAGAAGGTGAACAGAGGAATTTATTCGAGATGAAAATGGGAAGCCAGGAAGCTGACGACTTGTCCAGTCAATGTATTGGTCAATAAAAGATAGAACATGCAACCATATTCAGGAAAACATTATCACTAAGTAAATACAATACATCTATGAGAATTTTCCAGAATTTTCATTTTATTTATTTATCTCTTCCTAGCTCAGTGATGGTGAACCTTTTTCCCTCGGGTGCTGAAAGTGCGCGCACGCGTGATAGCGCATGCGTGCGTGCCCACGCTGATAATTCAATGCCTCCCCATGCGCCCCATCCCTCTGTGCATGTGTGCACAACCCCCATGTCCAATTTTGGGCCTAGGAGGCCTCCCTGAAGCCTCCGGACACCGGAAACAGCCTGTTTCCCGACTTCTGGTGGGCCCAGCAGGCCTGTTTTTGCCCTCCCCAGGCTCCAGAGGTTTTCCTGGAGCCTGGGGAGGGCAAAAACGGCCTCCCCCACCCTCCCGGACACCCTCCGGAGGCTGAAAGTGCCCTCCCAGAGCTTCCACGCAAGCCTTATACTTACTTGGCATCCAAAACGAGCCGCATGGAGACTACTGGGAGGGAAAGGGCGGTGTGGGTGGGGCCAGCCAAAAATCAGCTGGAGCTGAGCTAGGGCAACGGCTCATGTGCCCACAGATATGGCTCCACGTGCCACCTGTGGCACGCGTGCCACAGGTTCGCCATCACGGTCCTAGCTAATCTGCACCATCAGCTAAAGGTTACATTTCCAAGTGTAAAGAAATTTAGAAGGATCTAATGAAGGAAAAAGAAAAAAGTCCCCAGATTTGGTCATGGTTGGACAGAGGTCATGATTCTTTGTTACTCCACATTCCAGACAATTTTGTGCCTGAGCACTCAACAAACTGGTCAAGAGGTTATTTTTCACTCTGGGCAAAAGGTTAGACACCACATAAGCAAGGAAGCTCCTGAGCGAGTGAAAGCAGTCAGCCTAAGGACAAAGAAGATTATGTTGGGGTATTTCCTTAGCTAAAAAAACATCACTTGGCATATGAGGAGCAGAAGAAACATCTGCTATTCTTCTTCAGAACAACCATGGAATAAGTGGTTTCTCCCAAATGATCTCTGGTTGAGGAAACCAATTTTCCCCCCCAGGTATGGAGCCTTTGAGGGTGGCTCCAGCAAGAGTTGCGGCTGACAAGAAGAAAATGAGAATCCCCCACTCAGCACTTGTGAATACCAAAAGAAAGCAGGTGAGTAGCTACTATGATCATGTTGCTTAGCAGAAAATACTGGTCTTCTGACATAGTTTTAACTGTTCGCCATCACACTCTCCTCTTCATTTCCAAGAACTTAATTGCCACTTGTACATGGTGTGGGTTGAAAAGATAAGTTCTCGCCTTGTTTTCTTCCACCACTAGATAGCTGAAGACGTGTGAAAAACAAATCTTTTGGAGTAATTTCTCCCAAGCACAAAAATAGGACTAGGTTCAAGGCAGCTGTGAGAAAATGACTTGTTCATAGCTATTTCTTCCCAACGGGAGAAATCTTGAAAAAAAGCTTCAAATGAAACTCTGAATCAAATCTGTCATTGGACATAATTGGGCACTGCCAATGTTGTATCTCAGTCCAGAGGTGTCCATCAGTATGTGAAGACTCCTAGATATCTCCTAGTTATATCATCAATGGTGCGTCACACTTGCTCTTAGTGAGAAGAAAGGAGATGAAGAACAGGAGTCTTGGTCTACTTTGGCCACTCTGGAAGTAGCATGGATTGGGGCAGGAGAATGAGTAAGGAGACATATACCATAAAGAGTAGCAGCTAAGATGAGGTTGTACTGACACCTGATTGACCAACAGCCTCGTACTCTACAGTAGTGGCCAAAATTGTGGAAACCTTTTGGGGAAAATGTATTTTTGAGGTTTGATGGCTAATAACACCACTTTTTTTTTTTTGATTTCAAGATAATCATATTCCACTGCTGGAATGGCCTGGGAATAGCCCAGACCTTAACCCAATTGAAAATCTATGGAGCCAACTAAAGAAACTTGTTAGTCAGAAGCGACCCAGCAATAAAACCCAGTTAATAGAAGCCATCATTCAATCTTGGTTTCACATTATAACAGCTACAGAACTAAAAGACTTGGTTCACTCCATGGGAAGACGTTGTAAGGCCGTCATTCATGCTAAAGGTTACCCAACTATTAACTGACATGATAATAGTGATAATTGATGATTGGTGATAATTCTTGTATATCTTGTTTTTTTCTAGGGTGGTAATTTTTGTATATCTCGTTTTTTTTCTACGTGTTTCACTTTTCATCTTTATATTGTAACTGCTATTCTAATAGCAAATCCTTCATTAACGTTATTGCATTACATTCTTGATTAAATGATCTTTCCATTGATATATAATTTTATGGTACTACTATGCCAAACAAAAAGTGGTGTTATTAGCTAGTTTTAGAAAATACTTTTCCCAAAAGGTTTCCAAAATTTTGGCCACTACTGTAATCTATCCTTTGCCGGTTTCACACCAAATAAAAAGGTTTAATTTATTTACTTAATCTCAGCCGCTTGGTAGGACAAAATCCTTCCAGGTTTAATAAGTTGGTGAACAGGAAAGAGCAGCCTTGTCCCATATGGCATTTAAACAATTGTGAGAATTTACATCGCAAGATCAGCTCACTACACCTAATAGAGTCAATAAAAAATGTTTAGCCATTCTATTTGCACAACATGCTAAACTGGGTTAGTTTTTTTTTTACCTTAGTTGTTTTGGTTTCTGAGAGAGTGTTTTTGTTTTTCTGTTTTTATTTTTGCTAGCGTCGCTGGTTGGGCAAACCAAACCTGTTTAGTTAGTTATGTTTCAAGGTATTATTACGCATCTAGAAAATGGAATCAATTAAAGGGTGTTTGGGAAGGCAGTTATGATTTTGGGGTGCAAAAGCAGAGAAGCAACCCTGTTTTGAGAAGGAGGAGAATTCTTAAAAGGTGAAACTGCAAATGTAGACTAATCAAAGTGTAGATCCATCTGTAGCCAGCATAAAATAAAGGTAAAGGTTTCCCTCGCACATATGTGCTAGCCGTTCCCAACTCTAGGGGGCGGTGTTCATCTCTGTTTCAAAGCCAAAGAGCCATGATGTCTGAAGATGTCTCCATGGTCATGTGGCAGGCATGACTAAATGCCAAAGGCACACAGAACGCTGTTACCTTCCCACCAAAATGGTACCTATTTTTCTACTTGCATTTTTTACCTGCTTTCGAACTGCTAGGTTGGCAGAAGCTGGGACAAGTAACGGGAGCTCACCCCGTTACGTGGCACTAGGGATTCGAACCGCTGAACTGCCGACCTTTCGATCAACAAGCTCAGCATCTTAGTCACTGAGCCACCGCGTCCCTTAGCATAAAATAGATATAGCCTATTTCTTATCTCCATCTGCCTCTTTTCTCTAAACAGTGAAATGTTTCAGATATACAGCCCCTTCCCAAGTTTGGAAGGAGGACCCTGGAAGATTATTCACATTTTGCAATGTTGGTTTTTATTTACAGCCAGCAAAAGTTTGCATCTCTGACATCCGATTTCTATGTACATCTGATTTCCGTGGAGAAAATGAGAAACCTAGGTTCTTTGCAGGTCCCAACTCAACTTTTGGGCTGCTTCACAACACAGCCAACCAAGAGTCGGTGAGTTTGGCTTTATTTTGTATTTATTGAAAAAGTTTTACAATTACATTTTCTCCCCAATTTCCCCCCCAAACCCTCCCTGACCTCCCTAACCCTCCCTAACCCTCCCCTCCCCCCCAGACTTCCACAAAATATAATCCAAATCAAAATCCCCTTTTTATAAAACTTGAACCCCTCCACCCCCTGTATATTTTTCACATCTTCACAAAATTCTATTATTCTATCCCTATATATACTTTCAGTTAAAAGCTATCTGATATTTCCTAGTTTGATATTTATTCTGCACATAATCTATCCACTTTTTCCACTCCCATACATAAGTCTCTTGTGAGCGATCTTTTAAATATGCTGAAATCTTCGCCATCTCTGCAAAACTGGCCATCTTCAAAGTCCATTCTTCAATAGTAGGCATAGCTTCATTTTTCCAATATTGACCTATCAGTAATCTCGCTGCTGTTATCATAAACAATATCAACTTTGTTTCACCCAATGTGAAACCCTTAACTATACCCAATAAAAACAATTGTGGAGAAAACTGAATTTTTTTCTTCAAAACATTCTGCATAACCCACCAAATTTTTATCCAAAAAGCCTTCACTTTCTTACAAGTCCACCACACATGATAATATGTGGCATCTAAGCAATCACATCTCCAGCATTTTGGTTGAACATTAGGGTACATGCACGACAATTTCTTAGGATCTAAATGCCATCTATAAAACATTTTATAAAAATTTTCCCTCAAATTCTTTAAATTTTTTGAATTTAAAAGATTTGGATACTGCTTCCCATGTCATCTCTGGGAACAGTTTACCATTAAATCAATCCAATAGACCAGAGGTGCTATTCAGCAGGTTCTGACAACTTCTGGAGAACTGGTAACGGAAATTTTGAGTAGTTCAGATAACCGGCAAATACCACCTCTGGCTGCCCCCAGAGTGGGGTGGGAATGGGGATTTTGCAGTATCATTCCCCTGAAGTGGGGTGGGAATGGAAATTTTGCAGTATCCTTCATCTGCCCCACCCACCAAGCCACACCCACAGAGCCACACCCACAGAACCGGTAGTAAAAAAAATTGAATTCCACCACTGCAATAGACCAATAGATCACATACGCAGGAATGGTATATAACATATTTTTAATAGTAATTTTATTATAAATCACACAATAAAAAAATACCAACTAAAAAAAATAGAAGGTGGCAAATAAATAGAAAAGAATGAATAAGTATATTGTAAAGGAAAAGAAAATATATAAAGAAGTGACTACCCCTTCATCACAATCAAGTACCATATTTTTCGGAGTATAAGACGCACCTTTCCGCCCACAAAAAGGAGGGTGAAAATCTGGGTGCATCTTATACTCCGAATGTAGCCCCGCCCAGCTTCTCAAACGGAGGTTTCAGAGGCTGAAAAAAGCATCTGAAATGAAGCTTCAGAAAAAAAAGCCCCCAAACAGAGCTTCAGAGGCTTTTTTTCTGAAGCTCCATTTTGGAGGCTTTCAGAGGCAGGAAAAAAAGCAAAAAAAAGCAAGGCACAGAGCTTACAACCAAGAAACCTATTGCTAAAATTCACCTCTGGGAACAGCTGATTGGGGGTATTCCGGGAGGCCCATCCACCTGCCAATCAGCTTTTTTCTTATTTTCCTCCCCAAAAACTAAGGTGTGTCTTATACTCCGGTGCATCTTATACTCCGAAAAATACGGTATAAACAATTTTAGTAACTGATCACAACATTTCCTTAAAACAAAACAATCTCTTTTTCCTTTATTTCATCTCTTATTTATAAACAAATCCTTAGAACGTCATCATTTCAGCCCTGATCAGCAAAAGTCCATTAAGGGTTACTAGAGATAACAACCTATTTAATTCTGACGAGAGAAAGACCTTGTATTTCTTCCTTTTACTTTTAACCAATTTGATCTTTTGCCCCTTCAGATAATCTCCTGGAACTTGATTTCATTTTTTTTCTTTGTGCCTTGCGACAAAATTCTTCAAAGTTTTGTCTGGTGTTCCACGGATGTTTTGGACAAACAGTACCCATCATCCTGTTTCAAGAATGATGGAAGTTGTAGCCTATCATATTTAGAGAGCACCAAGTTGCAAATGGCTGTGTTAATAGAACTTAACCATTAGATATGTTTTGTATGGGATATTTTTCTTACTGTTCCACGTACACTATTGGCAGGGCGCTGGCCCCGTTGGGGTCTGTGAAGGGCAGGTCACTTGGGCTGGCGGAGGCGCGTGGAAAGTCTGGAACTCCTCGAGGCCTTTGGGACAGATCAGGTTGTCCAAGACTTTGCTCCCCAGGAAGGGCTCCGTCGTGGAGAGCTGCATGCCCAGACCAGGTGCTTTGCTTCAGGCCTTGAGAACCAGTAGGAGGCAGAGGGAGAGAAACAGATTAAGGCTGAGAGAAGCAGTAGGAGGCGGAGGGTGAGAGAAATGGGAGGCTTTGGAGACGAGCATCCTTCCCAGACCCTCTTCCCCAAGGGGTCACCCAGCCGCACTTACCTTTGCCTCGAGGCTTCTGCTGCTGGAGCGGGCGGGAGCAGCAGAAGGCAGCTGGCGAGTCTAGTCTAGTCTAATTGAGTGAGGAGGAGTGGAGATCAGTGAAGGAAGGCAGTAGTGGCAGTAGAGTTGGGCTGCGGCCGCCGCAAGGTAGGCAACGATGGAAGGCACGGCCACGTGGGAGGCAGCTAGATAGGGATTCGGGCCTTGCTCACAGGCTCACCCAGGCAAATCAGGGCCATTCAGCTGGGCTGCGGGGAGAGTGCTGCGTGGGATGCAGCTGCGGCAGCAAAGGATAGTCGAGGCAAGCAAGGGAGCCAGACAGAGAGCAGCAGCAGCTATGCCGGGCGAGCAGGCAAGATGAGGAGTGACTGGGCAGGGCAGGGCAGGGTAGGCGGGGCAGGGCCAGCCAGTGGTGGGATTTGTTGGTTCGCCGAACTGCGCAGAATCTTAACCAGTTCGCCTGAACCGGTCTAAACCTGCAGCCCACCTCTGCATCCGTGTAAGCAACAGCTCAAAGTAACATAGCTTATTCAAAGCTCCGCTGCACACAAACCATGATCTATAAACTGCAGCAGTAAAGGTCCTGCAACATAACACACCAAAGGCAGACTATATTATTAACACAACCTTGCAAATTTATTCAGAAATAATTCTGACTGAGCTTAGATGCTTACTCTGAAATATGTAGATTTAGAGTAAAGGCAGTTGAAGTTTAAAATATCTTGCAGAGAAGGAATGAAATCCAAAAGTAGATTTGAGGGAAACCAAGCTTGTAAGCTGCTTGATTGTCATGTTTGCTCAAAACAAGTCAGGGAAGACCGAAGGGTAAGATTGGGAGCTTGATGCCACAAAATAATTGAGGACAAAGAACAAAGTTTGCAGAAGCTCAGTATTTCAGAAGCTGAAATTCTTACTTCCGGTGGTTGCCTTGTGACTGGAGAAAAAAGCCAAGTCATGTTTACTTCAGTATATGAGGACATGTTTATTCTATACTAGTAGCTGGATACCCGTGCTTTGCTATGAAACTGATCGGGTTTGATAAATTGACAGTTAAAGCTTGAACATTAATGAGTAGTTATGATCGGCCTCTCCTCTCCCCTTCTCTCCCTCAGGCTTGCCCCACAGAGGCCTCTCCTATCTTATCCCCTTCTCTTCCTCAGACTTGCCCCACAGCGGCCTCTCCTATCTTATCCCTTTCTCTTCCTCAGGCTTGCCCCACAGAGGCCTCTCCTATCTTATCCTCTTCTCTCCCTTTCAGGTGGGGAAGGGGAGTAAAATGTCTAAACTCCCAGCCCACAGGCTGGATGAGTCACGTGCTGGCCATGCCCATGCCCAAGTAGCAGTTGGAACAGAGTTCTTTTCAGGTGGGGAGGGGGAGTAGAATGTTTAACTCCATAGCATCAGAGCGTGTTAATAATAATATAAGAAATACTAATGATCTGATGGTTATTACAAAAAATCCTTTCTTAGCGAGCACCTAGAAGCCAAGAGGAACATACGTGCCAAATTTCAAGTTTGTAGGTTTTACGGTTCTGGAGATTTCTTGATGATGTGTGAGTGGTATTTCGCTTTTATATATGTATAGATTCTGGGGTACAATAGTTTAACCGAAACATATTCTAGAACAGTGATGGCTAAACTTTTTGCCATCGTGTGCCAAAAGCGGGGGTAGTGGGGGGGGGAATGCACGCGCGTGTGCCCACACCCATAATTCAATATGCCCCATCCCTCCACGCATTCGCGTGTGACCCCCCCCACTCTCCTCTCTCTTTTGGCATGCAATGGCCTGGTGGGCCCATTTTTTTGCCCTCCCCGGGCTCCAGAGCCTTTCTAGGAGCCTGGGGAGGGCAAAAACAGCCTTCCCCACTCCCCTGGAGGCTCTCTGGCAGCCTGGAAACAGCCCATTTCCTGAGTTCCAGTGGGCCCGGAGGGCCCGAAAATCAGCTGGCCAGCGCACACATGTGTGCTGGACTGAGGTAGGGCAATGTTCACGTGCCCACAGATATGGCTCCATGTGCCATCTGTGGCACCCGTGCCATAGGTTCGCCATCACGGTTCTAGAATATTTAAAATAGGTGAGTTGATTGAAGCCACATTGGAAATAACACTGGTGGGTTTCATGTTTAAGTCGAAATCCTTTCAAGCAGGGGTCCCCATCCCCTGGGCCACAGCCCACTACTAGGTCGTGGCCTATTCAGAAACGGGGTGCACAAGTTGTGACTAGCATGCATGTGTGCGTGCAGCTCGAATTGTGTGAGTGGCAGGCTGGCAGGCATGCACATGTGCACACAGCTCAATTTGCACAAGTCGAGCTGCGAACGCATGGGCATGCCAGCCCGCGGCTCGTGCGGCCGGTTCCCCTTGCCCCACAGTCAGGCCACCAAGCCGCAAAAGTTGGACGCTGCTGCTTTAAAGAAAAATTTGGACTGTGTTGCACTTACATGCCTACTCAGTTATCTTAATCAAGGCTTATTCAATGTTCTAAGTTTGTCTGACACACAGAACAATAATCACACAACTGACAGTCACAAAAAATAAGCGGATAAAATGTTTGTTTATGATTCAGTATAGGTAGCCCTCAAACTTGCAAACCATGGGTGTAGTGACTGTTTGAAGATACAACGGCCCGGAAAAAAGCGACTTGCAACCGGTCTTCGTGCTTACAACCGTCACAAAATCCCCATGGTCCCATGATCAAAATTTGGCTTGGCGTGTACTTATGACGGTTGCAGGGTATCAGAGTCATGGGGCTGCCCTTTGTGAGTTTCCCAGCCAGCTTTGACAGCAAAGTCAATGGGGAAAGCCAGATTCCCTTAGCAACTGCATGATTTCCTTAATTGCAACAATCTGTTTCAACCATGGCAAAATAAAATAAAATAAAATAATAAAATAAAATAAAATAAAATAGATAAATAAAATAAAATAAAATAATGAAATGAAATGAAATGAAATAAAAATTGGGTATGTCTACTCTAAGGAAAAGAAGGACTAGCGATGACATGATAGCAGTGTTCCAATATCTCAGGGGAAGAAGAGGGAGTCCAGCTATTCTCCAAAGCACCTTCAGGGCAGGACAAGAAGCAACGGATGGAAACTAATCAAGGAGAGAAGCAACCTAGAACTAAGGAGAAACTTCCTGACAGTTAGAACAATTAATCAGTGGAACAACTTGCCTCCAGAAGTTGTGAATGCTCCAACACTGGACGTTTTTAAGATGTTGGATAACCATTTGTCTGGTGTAGGGTTTTCTGCCTGAGCACAGGGTTAGACTAGAAGACCTCCAAGGTCCCTTCCAACTCTGTTATTCTATTCTATTCTATTCTATTCTATTCTATTCTATTCTATTCTATTCTATTCTATTCTATTCTAATTCTATTCTATTCCTATTCCTATTATTTCTACTCTACTCTACTCCTAATTCTATTCCCTCTCCTCTCCTCATTCTATTCTATTCCATATCATGTTGCACTGTGTTCTATTCATCTATGACTTACTTAACAACTACCCTGCTTAGTAACAGAAACTCTGGTCCCCAATGCTGGTTGTAAATGGAGGACCCCCAGTATGTGATATGAACACAGCTTGAACTGAGATTCAACCCCTTCAGTGGGATGTTTCATACTTCCCTAATCTATAACTTGTTAACCACAATTTGAACAAACCACTGTGCTAAGCCTATCTGTGGTTTATAAGGGCTACCATGGCTGAACCAAGTCTTCCACTGAGGCTTAGCATGATATCTGAACCCCATTGCTCTTCAGATGCCCTATGAGAGATTGTTGGGAGTTGAACTTCACAAATTTCTTCTCTTTTTATTACTTTCTTACTTCAGACTGAAAAGTAGGCTCTGAAGGTATGGGAGATCTTTAGGGATAACAATATGATATGCCTCAATCTGTTACGCTATCTTCACAAGTCACACAATGATAAATATAATATGCCTTTCCTCCCTGACCACACACTTGATCTGTGGTTTCCTTAGTGATGAGCCATTTGCAACTGCTGCATTGTTTTGTTTCTCAACAGTTCTAAAGTAATTTTCCACTTCCTGGGTTGCAAATACAAGAAAGTCAAAAATAGATAAATTTTATTTGAAAGTCAAAAACGGTGGTTAGAGTACAGCAAATAGAAGAGCATGCTGAAAGGTTCTTAGCCTCCAGCTCTTTCTATCTCTGGACAGCTTTTATTTATTCATTCAATTTGTATGGCCACCCACCTCACCGTGTGACTCTAGGCAGTAAACATTTTAAAAATAAACACAATTGCAAAAATACTTCAAACTTAAGTGTTAAAAACTGAAAGTACATAGCAGCTGAGAATAATCCGCCCATCATAATTGCTAAATTAATTAAGAGTGCATGCACTCATCAAAACTTTGTTTAAATGGTGATCTGAGACATGGCTCTAAGCCTTGATCTAAACACAACACCTCACAGCACCCTAAGTTTGCATGTCCAAAATGACTGATTTTTTGCAAAATGATTCTTTCCCCCTGTCCTTCAAGACAGAAATGGAATCCTCTGCGAAGGATTAATTTTTCCCATGTTTAGTACATAACTCTTTGCGAAGTCATGTCCGACCCATCACGACCCCATGGACAACATTCCTCCAGGCCTTCCTGTCCTCTACCATCCTCTGGAATCCATTTAAGCTCACACCGACTGCTTCAGTGACTCCGTCCAGCCACCTCGTTCTCTGCTGTCCCCTTCTTCTTTTGCCCTCAATCATTCCCAGCATTAGGCTCTTCTCCAGTGAGTCCTTCCTTCGCATTAGGTGGCCAAAGTATTTGAGTTTCATCTTCAGGATCTGGCCTTCTAAAGAGCAATCAGGGTTGATCTCCTCTAGGACTGACCGGTTTGATCGCCTTGCAGTCCAAGGGACTCGCAGGAGGCTTCTCCAGCACCAGAGTTCAAAGGCCTCAATTCTTTGGCGCTCAGCCTTTCTTTTGGTCCAACTTTCACAGCCAGACATTGCAACTGGGAAAACCATAGCCTTGACTAGACGCACTTTTTTTGGCAGGGTGATGTCTCTGCTTTTTAGTATGCTGTCTAGATTTGCCATAGCTTTCCTCTCTAGGAGCAAGCATCTTTTAATTTTTTGGCTGCAGTCCCCATCTGCGGTGATCTTGGAGCCCAGGAAAATAAAATCTGCCACTACCTCCATTCCTTCCCTATCCATTTGCCAGGAATTGAAAGGGCCGGATGCCATGAACTCTTTTCTCTCCAACCTCAAATATAACCTAAAATCACATGGCTAAATTTTGGCCACTTGGCTAACAAGCCATGTAATTTTAGTTTGTTCAGGATGGAAGATGCTTAAGGGTGGAAATTAAAGCTGAAATAGTCCCTTTCCTACTTTGCAAATCAGGAAAGGGAAGGAAGGAAGGAAGAAAGGAAGGAATTCCTTTAATGTCAGTCTTCGTCCAATGATGCCACTCATAACAGGGTTTGGGGAAAAAATTCCAACTTTATAACAATATCTTTATTTGAAGATATGTTCCATGTTTTCGAATAAGCTACATTTGGCAGAGTTCACACGATAGGGATAAACCACAATCACTGAGTCACCTGGTATGCTAAGCCAAAATCAGACAGAAGACAACTGCTTTTGTTCACATACAAAGGTTGAATACTTTTGCATGCTATATGGTACAAACTCAGCCATTTATTTTATTTATTTATTTTTTTTGTAAACCCTGTCTTCCATTATGGTTTACATCTCTCTATCCAATTTCGGTTCACTCTGAAGACCTGTTGAAGAAAAACATATCTTAATACAGCCTGGGAACTCATCCAGGGAATGAATAAAGAACAAGTAAAGTAAATCAGATTACTTGGGGATGCAATGTTAGATTTTTGCAGGGGGGGGTTTGGAGGGGAGAGAAAAGATTAGGCAGAAAGACGGCTTTTCAGTAGTTGTAGATGGAATAGAATTGCTGTTGGATCTTGATTCTTCACACCATGTGTTGTAACGTGCTATTGTTGCCTAACCCTACCACCAACCTTCCAGTATTTCATCACAAATTTTAACAAATGCTAAGGGTACAAAACAGTTATAGTAATGAAACACAGCCAGCCACATTTGCTTTCTGCCAAATCCATTTCACAACAGCCATTTCTTCATGCTGGATACGGATTCTCTCAACTTTATCCTCGCGTGGAGCAACCTATCCTAACAGTGTATCTCCTTTAACAAACTAAGTATTGGGAAGTTAGAAGATGAGGACTTGTTTTCGCCTTGACATCCGTAACTGAACAGCTTCACCGATGTATTTAATCTTGGGTTTATTGAATACATCAGAATTTACTGTAGTGTTGGAAGAAATATCCATCTGGCTGGGGGATTCTGGGAGTTGAAGTCCACCCATCTTCAAGCTACCAAGGTTGAGAAACACTGCTCTAAGGTATTGTAGACTCTGGGCTAGAATAGAATGGAATTGAAATAGGAATAGGAATAGAGCTGGAAGGGACCTTGGAGGTCTTCTAGTCCAGCCCCCTGCTCAAGCTGGAGAATCCATACAAACCTATAGAGGGAGATATACCCCCTTTCCTCTTCTTCTTCTGAATCTGCAGTTTGAATGGCGGATCATTATTTGCTTTCCAGCCACCAAAACCACCGCGAGCTTACCCAAAGCCCCCGACCCCATTTCCTAGGTCTGACGAACCAGTTGAAAATTAAAAAAAAAAAAAAAAACTCTTCCGCCTGAAGGGGGCGCTCCTCTCGCCTTGTTTTGGGCTCGAAGTGCGCACGCGTCCGGTGGTCGGTTTCCTTTGTTTTGTTTTGGTTTTTCCCTCCTCCTTCCCTCCCTCCCTGGCTCGCGCGCGGGGGGGGGAGGGAGGGAGGGAGGAAGAAGGAGACTGAGCGCGCGTGCGCACTTCAAGCCTCCAAACCCGGACGGGAGCCAAGACGAGGCGAAAGGCCCCGCCTTTCTCTTCCCTGTTCCCAGGGAACGGGTCCTCGCCGCGCGTGCGCATAAAAGCTCACCTTTTATTGGCCTTTCTCTCCCTCCCTCTCTCTCTCTCTCTGTCTCTCTCTCTCTCTCTCCTTGCTTCCGGCCGCAGGCTCCGCCCACCCAGCGAGGGAGGGGCCGCTGCGCAGTTCTCGGAGAGGCATCGACTGAAGCGGCTGGACTCGGCAGAGGCAGAAGCGGCCTCGGTGCGAAGGAGGCTTTCCCCTCATCGACAGCCCTCACAGCCGCCGCCTCTCACGCCCCTCACGCCGCCGCCATGGTGAAGATCGCGTTCCAGTCGCCCTTCGCCCACAAGGACGATCCCAAGAAGGAGGCGGCCGAGGCGCTGGTGGCCGAGCAGGTGAGGAGAAGGAGACGCCGCTGCTGCTGCTGAGGCGACGCCGCGACGCCATTTTGTGTCGGGGGCTACCGGCAGCCCCCCCGGCGCCTTGTCTTTCTCCCCCCCCTCCCCGCGGGGCAAAATGGCGGCGGGACCCCTCGGTGTTTCCCTCAGACGCCTCAGGGAGAGAGAGTGGGGGTGTGAGGGATGGGTTTTGTAGTCCTCCGTGTGAGACGGTGGGGGAAATGGGGGACTCCCTCCCCGACGAGGGTCTCGTGACTGGTTCGTTGACCGAAACACCACACGGAAAGTGGGGGGGGGGGTTTGGGGAAAATAAATTGCATTTTTATTCGTTAAAATTCCCGCTTGGCCGGTGCAGACGTTGCATATAAGTGAGTGAAATAAACTGGATAAACGGCAATAAAATAATAAGGCTCCTCAGCCCTTTCCTTCCACCACCCCCCAGTCCGCCGGCCAATAGGGCAATGGTTCTCCCCCCCCCCTTTTTGCTGGCTGGGGAGGCAAAGCGGGTCGTGTGTATATACGCGGGCGTGCAAGACGTGCGTGCGCGCCTTGCACCGTCACGCGTGCAGCTCTGGGACGTCACGTAACGTGTGGAACCGAAGGGGCCGACACGCAACAAGGAATCCGAGAGCCGGGCCTGCGCGTATAAAGGGGGCTTCCCGTTCGAAAATGAGCGAGAATAAAAGGCCTGCCGTTGTTTGCATGGCCTGCAAAATGATTCCCCCCGTTGGGGATTCGTGGAGGCTCATTCATGTCTTTTTTTAAAGTGGTATTTAACCAAACCACCATGGCACCTTTCTTTGCTTGGGCATCTTTTCCCCCCACTTCATAGTCGTCTGTGCCTATTATTGGTGGATTTGTGTTCTGCCTGCAGGATTTAGTGGGGGAAAGGGGAAGGTGGTACTTTGGTTAGATATTTATAATACACACACACACAAACACACACACAAAGCAGACTTCAGTGTTAGTATGACTAATCCCCTATTGGTGTGAATAGAGTCACAGAGAAGAGCCTTATAAATACCATTTTCCCTGAAAATAAGACCCCGTCTTACATTTTTTTTGAACCCTGAAATAAGCACTTAGCCTTATTGCCATACGCTCAAAAGCTCGATTGGGCTTCTTATCAGGGGATGTCTTATTTTGGGGGAAACAGGGTAGAAGGACATAAATACATTTTCATTGGTAGGATATACTTCCTTCTGCCTAATTTGAGGATCTCCCTCCCTCTCTCTTAATTCTCCAGTGAACCTGCCCTGGTGGATGATGGGTGGTTGATCCTTCCAGGAAGAAGGCAGAGAAGGGCCTTTAGCTAAATGGGTGGCATATAAATTTAATAAATAAAATGGGGGAAGAGACCGGAATTGCAGGTGGAGTTTTTGTTAATTAGTTCTGGGTTGTTGTTTTTTTATGCTGAGTGGTAGCAGTTCTGCCTTGTCTAGAGGTGGGGCCTAGAGGCATTTTGGGAGATATAAATTAGGCTTGAAAGTGGTGCATTATTTTACATCATAACAGCTTCCCATTCCTTTCTAAATTAAAGTTCTTTTTTAAAAAGTAAGGCATGGAAAGGTAGGACATGGGAGAGGGGGGTAACATGTTGCCTTGAAGTGAAAATAAAGATAAAAATCTAAAATAATGAAACATGTTATGGGGAGTCGGGTATTAAATTTTTTTCTTACAAAAAGTTTTTTAAAAAACACTAATCCTTTTCATGCTTATATAGAAGTAAGTTCCTGGTTTGAAAATAGAATGAGGATACTGTGGATTTCCATCTTTCTTCCTGGTTTGTAGCATTTCCTTAACAGCTTTTTAAGATCCTAGCAATTTCATTAATGATCTCTCCATTGTAACAGCTTTAACCACTTCAAATGTTTCCAGATTATCCTTGTTCCTATTGTTTTGCAAAATGCTAATTATTTGCATGAAAGAGATAAAAAATTTTTTTACAATCAAATACTTTAGTTGACCCTATATGAGAATAACATGTGATCTTTACATTTGTTTCAAAAGGTATTTTAGGAACTATTTCACCTATTAAAAATCATTTTTAAAAAACCTATTAAAAAGTTAGCAATGGCAAGGCTGGGTTAAGATATAATCTCATTGAACATATTAATTCTCCAGGTGGGAACTATGGAAATTAGTGGTTTCTATCTTGGCCTTAGCATGTTTAAATAAATTTGAAGGCCTATATCAAAACTTGCAATTCGCTTTGAAACCTTGGTAGTGCTCCTTCAGAAATGATCGCACATGTTGAAGGATTTTGGGATGCATGCCGGTGGGGATTTTTGACCAAAATTGGAAGGAAGTTTGAAAGATTTTATAAGGCACATAACTAGCAGCACAAAGGAAGCCTAATTCTGTTCTGCTTTCTGATGGGAGAGAAGATTAGGCAAACATGCAGATTAGGCATTCTTTCTGCATGCACATGCAAAGTTCAGAACTGTCTAATCATGCATTTGGTTTGAACAGTTTAAGGAGTCTAAGATGTGCTTATTTTCAGTAGGCATGCTAGTGTATATATATAAAATCTGCAAAATTATCTGATTTCCTGTGTCTGGCTTCAAAACAACTCTTGAGTCATTCCAGTTTATAAAAAGTAACAGCTGGTTTGTTGACAGTGTACATGTTTGTGACTGATTATGTTTGGAAGTTACTCAAAACATTATTTTCATGCTGCTTGTATATACAGGACAATTTCAGGCAGTTAAAAGCGCCTGATTTGTGACAAGCATTGATGGTTTGTCCCTAATGGCTGAGATTGTATACTTGACTGATATTACATGCTGTTCTCTTTAAAATGCCATGTAAAATGTTTCTACTGCCAAGTGCACAGAAATTGCTCTGTGATGGGTGCTTAAAATTCCTTCATCTTGTCCAAATACATGCCTAAACCCATATAAGAAGTACAAATATGAAATAGTTTTACCATTGGTCCATTTTTCAGAGTGCTGGTGCACACTAACCTCATTTCACTATCTTGTAAAGTTCTGTTTAAGCTCAGGAAATTGTAAAGGTTGTGTAACATCAATTTTTAACTGCTTAAAGAGGAAAAGGTCTAGGACAGCAATTTAGCAGTCACAACTGGGTACCAAAATATAGGCTAGTGGGCTAAAGAACTGCACAGGGACTAGTTATATGTATTCACTCTGTGTGTGTGTGTGTGTGTGTGTAGATTTTAGTGAACTGGTTTTATTTTCATTGTAATACTTCAGCTTATGCAAAGTAAAATCCCTGCACCGAAGAAACTGGGCCAATTTCATAGTGGATTACAGGATGTTTTAAATCCAACCATAATATGCATAACATTCACAATAAAGGGAAGGGTTTTTTTTAGTCTCAGTCTTCATAAGCCCCATTAGATGTAGCATGATTTTTGAAAAAGAATTCCACTATTGATGATTGCCTTGTAACAGTTTTAATGAAAAAAGAAAATCATGGCTTAATATCAGATTTATATGGGATTAGTTCTAACCTTATAGATCAGGGGTGTCAAACTCTATTTCATTGAGGGCCGCATCAGGGATGTGTTAGACCTCAGGGGGCCAGGATAGGCGTGGCCAGCATGACATCACTTGTTTTTTGGGGGGGGCGCCTGTGGCAGCCCAAGTGCTCTGCCAGCGAAAACAGGTTCCCAAGCTCCATTTTCAGCTGGGACAGCCTCCTGCATCCCTCCGCCAGAGAAAAAATGCACCACATGCCAGTCCTTTGCTACTTCCAGGGTGGCCTTGCGGGCCAGATCTAAGTACCCTGTAGGCCAAATCTGGCTCATGAGCCTTGCATTTGGCACCCTGTTATATAACTTTAAATATACAATGGTGTTTCAGTGTTATATATAGATCCATATTTTAAAATGGGGACATTCAACTTTTTTCAACTGGTGGGCCTCTTGGGATTTTTTTTTTAAATCCTTGATCAACTTGCCTATTTACAGAATCCCTGTTAAATCTCAATTTCAAAGCAGTATTGTCAAAATGCTGCAACTATTTGAACACTTTTTTTCAAGTTGTTTTCTTTTATTCTTTTTCTGGACAGATGTGCGCTTTCCAAACAAAACAATGGTTGAATCCTCTCATCATTTTTTTTTTTTGTTTCCTAAATGTACGGTATGTCTTGGATACGAAGATGAAACTGGAAGTTGGATCTCTGTTTTGCAGTAGGCAGATTTCCCATCTTAAAGTCATAAATTACTGCATGTAAAGTGGGATGGGCCAGACATGTTGGCAGTGCCTAGAGAGGTATCTTCAAGCACAGTAATGCCTTTGGACTTTATGTTGGCCACATCAGTCTTAAGCTGTGTACCTAAGCATGTTGTATACGAAGGCCAGCTCTGTGTCACACCCAGGATTTCCCTTAGCAGAACACGATAAAGATCAAATGTTACTTAACCCAGTAGTAGTTTGATTAGACAGCCTTAGTTTCCTGTCTGGTGGCCAGACAAGAGGCAACTTGGGTTTAGGGAGCCCTGTCAAACATCAGATAGGAAAGTTGCTTTATTTGTTGTCACAGATGTTTCCTGTGCGCCTAATCTACTTTTGTATTAAGTCAAATGACAACCTGCTGAGCCAAAATGTGCACGTAGTATCTCTTCTCTCCCTCCCCACCCCCAAATCTCCTCCAATAACAATCAGGAGACCTGCTTTTCCAGTATGTTGCAATTCAATCTGAAGCTTCTGCAAGCACAAAAGCATTGTTCTGGTTTATCTTAGCAATTTAGCAATTGTGAGTTTTCATACAAATCACCAGTGGCAGCAATAGGACAGGGTTGGGTTCCAAGTAAACAGAGCTGCAGTTAAAGTATCATGGTGTTCAATAAACTTCCGTTTTTCTCACCAGTGGCCAAAGTTGTTTTCTCTTAGTTGAACCTACTTCACAGCTATGGTGGTGAGAAAACACTGTCTATTGATGAGTTTCTGAATAAAGAATAAGATAAAGCTACTAAATAAATATTAGAAGACATTTCTTTAACATTTGAGACATAGGATATGGAAGTACCAGTATAAAATAGTCCTCAACATCTGACCATAATTTGGACTGGAATTTCCATCGCAAAACAATGCAATCTTAAATCAGGATATCACAGGGCTTGACAATAGTAATCCCTGCACTGCCTATTAGGATAGTTAACAGAGCATTACGAGTTAAGTGGGTATGTACCCCAATCCGAACCATTCTGGGCTTGGTTGCTCCCAGTCCTGATCCATAATAAGGCAAGAGTCTTGGATCTTCCAATTCCACCCTCCTATCTCTCCCCCACCCCCCTTCCATCTTTGTCCTTTGGCTGCCCTGCAGCCTGCCTTGAGGGACAGCAAGCACCCAGGACCATGTGGTTTTGGGATTGCTTGCTGGGGGCCGGAAAGCACAGCGCCCCAGCCAGTGCCAACAACCATTTGTCCAGCTGCTTTCTCTCCCAGTTCCCTGCCCGACCTTGTTCTGGCCTGAGGCCTTAACCACTATGCCAATCTTGTTCTGATAATGTTTATAATACTGGATTTTCTAACTTCATAAAAAAAAAGGCCTTACAGAAAGTGAAAATTAAAAAGTTAATCTTCAAATGTTTATTGCGGGAATTTTGTTATAGATCTTCAAATATACTTTTTGGAGCCTTTGTTCTATTTCATAAATCATCAGAGACTTTCAGATTGAATGATCCAAGTAATAAAATATTTCTTAGGCAGGGATACTTAACTACCTTGAACGTTGAAATGCTGTATTAGCATTTGTGTCAGTTGCTGATAAAGAAGTTGTGGTTGGGAATTTCTAGTGAAGTATAAAGAATTCTATGTTTCTTGCTTACACAGATAGCTTTTATTTTGTTTCATTCTAGGTCAGCTTAATGGTTCCAGACAAGTTGCAACATGATTTTTTTAATGCCTGACTTTTGATTACAATACTTGTGTAGCCAGTATCACATTTAAAGCAGCATTTTTTTTAAAAAAAACCCATTTTTTCAGGATAGTCAGTTATCTGAATAAAATCACCTTCATACTTCGTATTTTAGCCATATGGACTCTTCATGAGTTGTTGATAGTTGTGGAATACATGTACAATTGGTTTAATATGGTAAATTCAAGTGAAATCTAGGCCTTTAATTTGTTGAAGCTCAAATAATTGCAATGGTTAGCATTGTTCATTGAAACACAAATCTGCGTGAGCAGCATATATTGGGTGCTAGAGAACTGTAGCTTTTTTTTTTGCTTCATAGAACTGTTTTTTGTTGGTTATTTGCAGTTCCTCTTTTAACCAGTTGCAAAAAAACCCCACATAATTACAAAGAATTCTAAAAATGCTTCCTCTTCACAGCCATCATGAACTTGTGCTGTAGGATGGATAGTTAAAGATAGATAGAAACCAGACAGTAATTGTAGGAAATGGAGTACCTGTTCTGAACTAGAAACAACTATTTCTTGCCTCAAATTGCAACGAAGTATTCTAATGAAACTTACATTTTTTAAAAGCCTGAGTAATCCTGGAGGATGAATAGAAATTCAACAACTTTTGCGATAATAATCTAATTGTCAAAAATTCATTCTAATTCTCACTCAGTGCCATGGTGAAAAATCTATAGTCTCTTGATGGCAAAATCAGAAAAAAAGCATTTACATTACGTGACTTGGCAGCTGGATTTGTGAAGCATGAGAAATACAGTTTTTTCTTTTGTTTTATCTTGTTTGTTTTGTTTTGCTTTATCTTGTCCTCTTCGAAGAAGACCTTTCACACCAAGTGGAATGCGAGTTGAATCTTATCTTTGTATTTGGGGCAAACTCTGTAACCTTGAGCCAAAATCCTGTTGTGTCTCATATTATCTTTCACTTGGGAGGGTAATGTCACCCTATTGATTCAAGGAAAATAGTAATTTCATCTCTTAAGACAATAGAAAATTTAAAACAACTTTTTCTCTATGTTTTCAAGGACCCAGAAGTTGCAACACACAACCGTGAAGGTTCCTCTGGAAGATGTCTGCTGACTCTTTTGGGACTTGCTTTCATTTTAGCTGGAGTAGTGGTTGGGGGAGCCTGCATCTACAAATTTTTCATGCCAAAGGTATTGGAGACTTGATTATTATCCCACTTATTTCTGAGCTTATTTCCCCGATTTTTAATTGCTTTAGTCTGACTCTAGGCAGCATATATTCAACAATATACACAGTAAGGATGGGAAGCTAGTCCTTGAAGATTTTCCAAAATAATCCACTTTTTACAATCTCCTGGAGGGAAATGAAGGAGCCATCATGATCAAACTACTTCTTAGGAGCGGGATACCAATAAAAATGCCTCCTTCTGGGTGGTCGTTCCTTGATAAGAGATCCTTAATGTTCATATAGTGTATATTGGAAGGCAGATTCTCCCCAAATAGGTGGGTCCAAAGGTAGCCAGTTCTCAGTCTCACAAGACTTTATAGGTGATAACTCGTACCTTAAGTGGCAGCAAAGAACATGCTATAACAAGTGTTCCATGCTGCAGTGTTATCCAGCGGTCAGCTGTATGCCACACCTGTTGAAATTTCTGGACCATCTTTAAGGATAGCTCCGTATAAAGCAAATTACAGTGTTTTGTGTGACCAGTCATTTCCCCTATTTTATATTCTCTGCATAAGCAAATGGCTTGAGAAGGGGAAGTTTCCTTTATGTTCCTCCTTTGTGTTTGGTGAGCCAAAAAAACTTACTTGTTAACATATTCCTGTCCTTTTCCAGAAAGCGGTCAGTGCCCATCATGGCAGATCCCTCCTGTGGTCTTCCAGAATCCAGTAATGTTGATATGTGCAGAGGTGGTGGGAAAAATGGAATTAGTAGCACTTTCTTTGCTCATTCAGGGGAAACTGCTTCAGCAATTCCAGGACAGTTGAACTAAATTAATTCCTGCACCTTTAAATGAGTATTATAGCTGGCGATTTCTCCTTTTTTAAAGAACAAAATGTTCCGTGGTCAAATGTGTTACGTGGGAGAAGACAATCAGAACCAGGCAGCGGAGCCATATTTCCTGCCCATCGCTGAAGAAGCTGATATCAGAGAAACAGATAACATTGCCATCATTGATGTACCTGTTCCAAAATTCTCTGACAGTGACCCAGCAGCGATAGTGCATGATTTTGACAGAGTGAGTCCTCCTTGTGGGTTCTTTTTATTCTTTCTTTTGGTAAAAGTTTTGATGAAGTCTTCTTAATATGTGATTGGCTTTTTATGCCCCCCCTCCCTTTTTTTTTCAGGATTAAAGTCTGGTAGTCTCTCCTCCTCCTCCCCCCCCCCCCCAATATTTTTAAGTGCCAGCAATGTGTTTGCTAAATGTAAAACAATATTTATTAGTGCTTTCTGGGAGAAATTTCAAAGTAGAAGCCCTAATTGCACAAACAAATTCGAAGAAAAATTTGTATTGCCAAATGGAGGAGAAACGATTCCTTCTTCAAAGCAGAAGGGAGGTTTTCATTAAACAGATGTCCCCCAATGAGTTTGGCCTGTAACTCCCATCATTTCTCATCATTGCTGGAACTGGTGGGTGTAGGTTGGGAACATGCCAAGTTGGGATAGCTGCCTTTGCCTATAGCATTGCCCATTGATACAAAGGCAGGGAAATGACCTTGGGGAAAGAACCTAGAGGCTGCTAGGAAAAGACCAGGTGCAGAAGAAGCATGCAGTAAAGCCAGAAGGGGAGAGTCTTACAAAGAGATTCCCCTCCCCGGAGTATAAGAGGGAGAAGAGGCAAGATGCAGAGATTCTCAAAACTTATTTTATGGCCTGTTTTACTAAAACCTAGTTTTAGTCTTGTGGAATCTTGTTTCCTCATTTGGTCTACCTTAAAGGGCCGAAACCCCAGTTCTACATGCAGTTGGCTGGGAATAACAAGCTCTTATTTCTGAAAGCACAGTTGCCGTTCACAAAAATACACTGTGCACAGGCTTAGACATGCTTAGCACAGCCAATTAACCAGCAGGCCTTATATGGGACTGCTGCCTTATTATGTCTAAGCAGTAATCCTGTGAAATATTTATAGTCATTTCCAGTCAGTGTTAAGATAACTGCAAAGCAAAATTACAAGTTTGGAAACCCTAGAAAAGATATGGTTCTCTTCTTTACTTCCTTGTTTCTTGTAATTTAGTCCCTAGCATATTAGAAAGGCAGGTTAGTTTCAGTGCTTTTCATTATCTGAGAATATTGCAAGTGGAAAAGATCCAGTATTGGCCTCCATTTTACCCTCTATTTTTAACCTGATTCATTCTTGATCAGTCAATTGTCTTGGATTTTCATACTATGTAGGCTCTCATTCAACAATTGGATCTTGTGATAATCCCGTACTTAAATACAACAATCCCACACCCTTAATGCAGCTTGTCCCTCCTGGCACCTTGATATATGTTGGATCTGCAGTTCTCAGCTGGCTGTTTTACATAAAAGTGCTACTGATATAACGTAATTCTTTCCCCCTTAAACATGAATTTTAAGTCAAAGTTCATGTGATCTACAGAAAGCAAGTCTTCAACATTTCTCTCAGGGGTTTTATCATTTTCTTGGCCGGTGTTGGGTTTCAAAAATGAAATGTGTTTACAGATTGCTCCTTGTGAGGATAGCTTCCTATTGAGAACTTTCTCGCATTAAAAAAGAACAATTTGGGGATGTAGCATTATACTTCAAAGTTTATTATTTCTGTTTTCAAATTAATTATTAATTTTGTGGCAGTAAAACACATATTTCTCTTTTACAAAGGGCTGGTTTGAAACAACTGGCAGGACTGAAAATCCATCCTCTCTTACTGGACTTTTTTTTCTCCTTATATTCTTGTAGCTCCTGACAGCTTACCTTGATCTCCAGCTTGGTAATTGCTATGTGATTCCTCTGAACACCTCTATTGTTATGCCACCACGGAACCTGATAGATCTTTTCGCAAAATTAGCGGTAGGTATCACTCAGATGGAGCATGGAAATATATGTGTATTCTTACTGCAGTGCACATCTGTATGGCGAAAGTTTAGAACAACCATGTTGCGTCATTTCCAGAATTGCTGTAATGAAAGGTCACCAACTTGTGACCTTTAAGATCTTGTGCAAGCTGATGAGTTGGCATTTTTAAATCATAAAAGTCTGAAGCATCTGAAGTTGTGGGCACTCTAAAGCATGGTTCCTTTAGGGAAGGGGTGTCAAACAAGCGTCGTCATCGGGACCCTTCACTAAACCAATGGGGGCAGGATATGAGTTTAACACCCCTGCTTTATTTATTTATTTATTTATTTATTTATTGTTTATTTATTTATTTATTTATTGTTTATTTATTGATTTGATTTATATGCCACCCTTTCTCCGGAGACTCAGGGCGGCTTACAATGCGTTAAGCAATAGCCTTCATACTTTTGTATATACCTGCTTAGTAGGGCTTTCGGCCCCCCCAAGCGGTGTTCTTTTGTATACAAAGTCAGTTTATTGCCCCCACAATCAGGGTCCTCATTTTACCTACCTCAAAAGGATGGAAGGCTGAGTCAACCTTGAGCCTGGTGAGATTTGAACTTGCAGTAATTGCAGGCAGCTGGTGCTACTTTAACAGCACTTTAGTCTGCTGCGCCACCAAGGCTCTTTAGAGTGTCCCCAATCCCTTAATGTGTAACTGCTCTTAGTTGAATAATCACAAATGTCTGTATTAAGAATGGTATTTTTCCCACACACACACAGACGGGTTCCTACTTGCCTCAGACTTATCTTGTTCGTGAGGAAATGGTTGTGACTGAAGAGATTGATAATGTGTCGGATCTGGGTGTCTTCATTTATCAGCTCTGTGTAGGGAAGGAAACCTTCAGACTTCAGCGCAGAGAGAAGCTCATTGGTGAGTATTTTATTTTGAATTGTTACTGCATTTCAGGATATGAAAAAGAAACCAAAGGAAAAGGGAAAATTGGCGAGCATTTGAGAATCGACCTTTGTATGATTTTCTATCTTAAGGAGGAAAGCTGCCATGGGAATAATAAAAGTTCAGTAAACAAGGGAGTTTGTTAAATGGAGGGATTTTCCACCAGGAATTACCCATTAGGGCCCAGCTATTATTCCTGATGAGCCCTAAACTTTGAATTCAACTTTAGTTAACCCCAAATTCTGCTTTCTAGGCGCAGTCAAGCGTTACAGAATAAAGAACCATTTCTATATCTTCAGTCAGACAGAAGAGAGCAAATGTTCTCAGGACGTGAGGCTGCTATAAGATTTAAATAGCGGTGCCAGATAGATTAGCAGTGATTTCCTGGCTGATCCTTTTTTGGGTATGGGATAGGGTGTGGTGAGAAGGAATGTAACTTGGTTTCCTTAGTATTGGCTAACGAAATGAAGGGAAGGGCATGTTACATAATACTGGAGCACCCAGTTTTATACCATTCTGCACCGTCAGCTTATAAAGACTTTTAAACTAAGAGCAAAGTGTTTGGTTCTGCTTTAAATACATTGACCTAGAGTTGGTTTTTTTAATTACCTGTGTAATCCTGCTTGCTCCTATTTTAAATACTTTTATGTGGACATATGTATTCCAAACAGCTGAGGTGATTTACACAGCCATTTTACCCATGTGGGCACTCATATTCATGCCCCAGATGGCTTCCCTAAATCCTTTCAGCATCTTTGCTGAGTACTTTAATCCATCCCCTTCTGAAAATTGCCACTTGCCTCTTGAAAGCTAATGTTTGAGAGTGGACTTAGGCTCACTGCAGAGTCACTCCTGTCAGATTGAATTAGCAGGTCACAGTCAAGTCACTGTGAGTACTGAATAATAGCACCATACTTTCAGCATATGAAATAATGTAGAAAAGCGATGGCCATATTTGCAAGTTCATGTTCATTCTCTTACTACAAGGGTCAGCAGTAGGGGACATTTTGATACATGCTATCCTCAAGTGCCATTTAAGGATCTCTTAAATAGATGACCATTTCTTGCGAGATTTTGCTTGTGATCACCAGTGCTGTAGAAAAACAAAGTAGGGGAAATTTGCAAAGTATGATTTCTAGAATTCTTTCTACCCCTTTTACCAGCAATGAAGGGGATTACTTAATTTTTTTCCCTTCTCTGTGTTAAATTAATGTGTTTTCTGTCCATTACATGAGTGTATGTGCATTGGGAAACAAAGGGCAGGTGGCATAGGATTTGCTTTCAAACACATAATGGGGGTTTATTTTGTGGATCAGCAAATTCTGAGTTACATTGGAGGGATGTTTTTCTTTGCAATTCCTGATCAGAACAGACCTCTTTTTAAACTCCACTTTTCTTTTGCTGGGCTTCTTCCTTTACCTCCAATTTGCTCCCATTCTGTTCTGTTTTGGGGGAATTAAACTACAGGCGGCATCTTGAGCCCCTTCACTGGCTTCTAACATTCCATTAAGATGGAAACAATAAAAAGCTAATGATAGCTTAAAGATTCCATGTTGCAATCTTAGCCCCACCAATGTCCAAAGAATGATGTTTATGGTGATGACACTTTTAACAATAACTGAACATAGTTTTCCTGGGTATTTTTTTTCCTTCATTGACCTATAGCTCCAGTATGCATCCCTAAGCAATTTCAGTCAGTTTTTCAAGCTTAACTTTTAAAATGTATAGACTTCAGTTTCCAGAATTCCACAGTCTGCATGTTTTGGGAAGCCATTCATGCTGGATGACTGAACTTAAAACAACATCTTGTAGTCTATGGAAAGAAAAATCTGTTCTATCTGACCTGCACCTGTTCCCTGAATAAATTGGCATTGGGTTTTTTTCCCCCTGTCTTTCTAGGCCTTCAAAAACGTTCCGCTGAAAAGTGCCACATAATCCGACACTTTGAAAACGTGTTTATTGTTGAAACCAAGTTCTGTCAGCAATGAAAAGTACAGGGCGTAAAATGACAATCACGCATCTTCATTCAAGATCCAAGCTTTACATCTTCAGTTTCAAAATTAAATGTGCAGTGATAATCAAAAGCCTTATGTTTCCTTTCTGTGAATTGCTTAGATGAAAAGAAAAACCCTTTTAAATCCACAATAGGCTTTTTTTTTTTTTTTGAAATATGTGGTGCTGCTAATTTTTTCAGCTCCTTCAATTTTGAATAGTAACATTTTAAAATGGATTATCCTCTTAAAACATCTGTATGTCTGTTTTAGACTGAAGAAAATTGAAATCCAAATACCAGTTCCTCCATAAACATGTAATCAATTCATTACTTGACTCTTTCACAAAAACTAATACATTAATCTAGTTTGCACATTGGTTTCTAGGTTCATAAAATTGTTCTGCACTTGGTTTTCCATTAGGGAAACAAAAAGTAAAAGACACATCAAAATTTTAAGGGTTTTATTTAAACTTCATTTGTGAAGCATGTAACTTTAACCTTGGTAATCATAAGCAGCTAACATTGCTTTTTTCATTTTGTGCAATTACTGTATTAAATTTGTATGTATATTTGGAGCCTATCTTGAGCTGACCTTATTACTTTTAATTCCTCCCTCCTGTTTGTTGTGATATTTAGTTGTATAGTCAAGCACATTTATTCTTAAAAGCTTTTACATTGGTATTTTGGGTTACTGGACCTACTTAACATCTTAAATACAAAGGTATGCGATTAACATTTTTATTAGGTCCAGTTTTCAGTGTTTCCTTAGCTATAAAATTCCTATCTTGTGAAACTTCTAGAGCAGACCTTATGAGCAAGTTACCACTATTACTGCAGAGAATTTATCCTTGTTTGGGATTGTGGTCTGAGTTGGTAAAGGGATTTCTAGAGAGCTGCAAACTGAGTATTTTATAAGGGACTTTATATTTCACACAGATTGTGCAACCCTCTAATAAATGTTTCTCTTAAGATGATGGTGGTGGCTTCCATTTTGTTCTGACTGCGAAAAATTGGGGAAAGGGCCTATTTAACAAGGTTTGTGAACTGTTCTAGCATTGACATGGGTCTCGGATTTCTTTAGGGTGCTTTCATGTCCATTGACAACTTCGAGTTTCAACTTCAGTGTGAGTCCATAGGCTCCTGAAAGGTGCACATGGCTGTAGTGGGATATTCTGTTCATTCCAAAGTTATTGCTTAGTTCTTCAGTGACAAAGTAGTGACCGAGTAAAACCTCTAATCATTAAGTATTAGATTTCCATTTCAGTGGATTTCAAAAATGAAGCTAGTGCAGCAGTCCCCAACCGTTGCTGCTTGGTGGCCCAGCTGGAGGGCGATGGGAGCCAGGTCGCCATTCACGCAAGTGAAGCTGTGTGCAGGAGTGTGTGCACTGGCCCATCTCACGCAAGTGGCGCTACACACACATGCGCCAGCCCACCTCTTGTGCAGCCCAGTTCCTAATAAGCCATGGCCTGGTAGTGGGCTGCAGCCCAGAGGTTGGGGACCCCCGCACTAGTGGATAGTTCAAGAAAAAAAAAAGCGTGCCTTTGTGATTTGTACAATTTATGTTGCAGAATTCAGTTTTCTGTTGGGAAGAGCTGTGATTTGTTAGCCATAAAACCTCTACAGTGGATTTGCGTCATCATCTCCTTTCTTGAATACTAATGCAAAATCCTCTAGGCCAGCTTAGTCACAACAGAGCGTGCGAGTTTCCTAAGCTGTATGCTTTCATTTGGCCCTTTAAAAAGATGTTAGTGTAATTCCAGATGGTACTTCTGTATTGGGAGTGCGTAGTCTTGGTAGTAAGGGAATTAATTAAATGTCATATTTTTTGTTACATGGTGCCTATTGTGTAGAACCTGTAAACAATTACCGTTTATTAATCATAATTTGAGGGACATGGTGGCTAAGATGCTGAGCTTGTCGATCGAAAGGTTGGCGGTTCAGTGGTTCGAATCCCTAGTGCCGCCTAGTGGGGTGAGTTCTACTTACTTGTCCCAGCTTCTGCCAACCTAGCAATTCGAAAGCACATAAAAATGCAAGTAGAAAAATAGGGACCACCTTTGGTGGGATGGTAACAGAGTTCCGTGCGTCTTTGGCATTTAGTCATGCTGGCCACATGACCACGGAGATGTCTTCAGACAGCGCTGGCTCTTCGGCTTTGAAACAGAGATGAGCACTGCCCCCTAGAGTTGGGAATGACTAGCACATATGTGTGAGGGGAACCTTTACCTTTACCTAATCATAATTTGAGACATCTTTTGAAGGGGTAGCAGCCAGTGCCTTCCAAGTAGTTGTGAGTTATGAACTGCTGCATATAACTTCTTTTTTTTTTGCAAACAACAATTCATGTGGGATGGAATTAAATTTGGGGTTTTCCTGTAACATTCCAGGAGAATTTTCAAGGGATTTTTTTTTTTTTTTTTGTCCATGGACAGAAGACAACAGTGACCTTGTGCTTCAGGTAAATGGTTTCTGGATCCATTCTGGTTACATTGTCATTTTTTTTCTTGGAGTAATAACTGCAGAGGATTATTCTTGGCAGTCCTCTTGCTGGAACTTGTCTGCTCAGCATGTCATTCACATGCTTTATAATTTATAATTTTCCTCCAGGCCCAACATTCAAGCAGGGGAAAAAAATCCTGCGTACCCACTAGATGGCAGTGTTGGCAGTCAAAAGGAAATCAATTGTGTGTTCAATGAACGTTGAGTTGTGTTCACCAACAAGAGGTCCAGTAAGTATAGAGAGTGGCAGGGTGTAAATGCAAAAAAACAGTTTGACTAAAGGCAAGTAATCTTGAGAAGGTAGGAGTAGATGTCCCTGTCCACATAAAACAGGTAGTCCTCAATTTACAACATTTCATTTAGTGACTGTTCGAAATTATAACAGCATTCCAAAAAGTGACAACTGTTTTTCACACATAAAACTCTAGCAAGCTGACCAAAATTCAGGTGCCTGACAACTTGCATGTTATTTATGACGGTTGCAGTGTCCTGGGGTCATGTGATCAGTCACCTTTTGCCACTTGACAGTCAATGGGAAAGGCAGGTTCACTTTACAACCATGTTACTAACTTTAGAATTGCAACGATCCAGTTAAAGTCAAGGAAAGTTGTAAAACGGGGCCAAACTCACTTAACAGCTATCTTGCTTAGCAACAGGAATTTTGAACACTAGGTCTACCCACCACCACCACTGCCAATCCTCGAGACTGTAACATAACAAAATTCAATTCTTTTGAATAGAGATTGTGCACCGAGACAAAAGAGCTAGTTTGATTTAGCGATCAAGGCATCGGGCTAGAAACCAGGGGACTTTCCTAGTCTTGTTTTTGGCATGAAAGGTGGCTGGGTTGACCGTGGACCAATTCTCCCTCTGCCCAGCTCACCTCACTTGTGAAGAAAACGGGAGGTAGAAGATGAGTTAAGTATGTTCATTGCCCTGAGTTATATATGAAAAAAGGATAATTAAAAAAAAAAAAACACCTCAAATGTCCTAAAGGTGCTTTTTTCAAGAAGGAACTGGACTTTCTGGTTTTTCTTTGAAGACGTTTTGCTTCTCCTCCAAGAAGCTTCTTCAGCTCTTGACTGGATGGTGGGGAATAGAAGGATTTCCAAACCTTTGGGACAAGCATGACTTGGATGACTGAAAATCTCCATAGACCTTTTCAAATGGTTGAAAAATCTGGGCAGACATTTTGGTCACCTTTGTAATTTGCTGGAAGGCCTCTGGCCGCTGAAAGTTTAGGAGGCAGAATTGTAGCTCCATCAGAGGATCAATTCAAATAGTCACAATAATCAGTCTGATCTAAAAAGGAGCGAGGGGCTAAAAGAGATATAGATCTCTAGCTACTTCATCAGATCCCCAGAACAGCTAGTGCTAGAAGAGAATGAAAAAGAAGCCTTTTCTTCCTCATCCTTCAGCCATTGACATGGTGCAAAAATAGCTTGTTCACCAGCTCCAAAAAATCTCTGCTTTCTTTAATCATCATCTTCTGTCTGTCTGTCTGTCTGTCTGTCTGTCTTATCTATGTATGTATGTATGTTCCAGCATAACTCTTGAACGCCTCGAGCAATTTCAACCAAACTTGGTACACAGATGACTTACTCTGGAAAAAAATACTGCAGGGGTAAGACACCCTGAACACCCTTTGCGGTGTTTTGTGTGTGTGTGTGTGTGTGTGTGTGTCCTGGCATGCAGGTGGCACACAGAGCCCCGCTCAGCTCCACTGCGCATGCGCGTGTACCTCCTGCCAGCCAGCTGATATTCAGGTCTCTGCCATGTATGTGTGGGGGGGCGGGGGGAGCACAGTGGGGTGCGGCGCGAGCTCCTCCCATGGCCTGTTTTGGCTGCAGAGAGGTGTACTAGGCCAAAAATGGCATGGGGGGGCACGGCCCTCCCACAGCCCGTATTGGCTCAAAGGAGGTTGTAGGGAGGCCTACTAGGCGCAAAACGGGCCCGGGGGGGAGTGGTTCGTGTGCATATGTGCGGGAGGCAGTGGGGGGGGATTAGGATGAAAAAATACCTGGGCACCGCCGGATCATCAGCTAGTAGGAGAATAAAAGAGAATACCTGAAGGAGCCCAAAGTCCAATCTGCCGTTAGAATTCTGATTTGTGTGTTGCTGTCAGCACTTCAAACTGCATTTACTCTAGTGCTGACATAAGAAGGAGAAGCGGAGGCGGATGGAAAGGGACGTTTGACTTTTCACCTACTTATTTTCCCTGGAGATAATATCCCCTAGGAGATGGGATGGGAGGGGGGAAATTCCTTTGAGCTGGAGCAGTAGATTAGAGGTAGAGTGACTTGGAAGATGGCCAATGAGTGCAGGGGAGTGGGGAACGGAAAGGGTGGGTTTTGGGTCTGGAAGTCAGTGTTGGCTACGATGGAGTCAGGTTAGAATGTCGTGCTTAATAAATGGGAGTTTTTTTCATCAAAGACTTTGTTTGAAATGCAATTTATTTGAGACGACCTCAAAACCTGACCTTTGGTTTATTGATGCACATTGTAAGCCATGTAAAACAAAGGGATTCCTTCTGGTCTGGTTTTCCATTTTTGCAGCCGTTTAATAACTTGCCAGTTGGCAAGAACAGGAGATGTAGTCCAGCATAGCTAGAGGGAACCATTCACCTATCTTGACACGGACCATCACATTATCTTTCAAAATGCAAGCCGTCTTTAATAGATTTCCTTCCGGGAAAATCGCATCCTTGATTTAAGAAGTGTCAAATCCAGGGGTTAATTAAATCTTGAAATACATTGCCCAATTGATACCTTGACCTTGACAGCTATTCCCCTAAATAGTTCCCTAAATATGTACACCAAGGGGTTAATATTTATAGTACCATTAGTTAAAAGCATTAAAAAATTATACAATTGTTTGGAGAGTCAATGAGCAATCTGAAAATTCATAAAGGGGTCTGAACTGAATCGAGAATCCCTGCCTTTTCAAGGGATTCGCAGGAGCATTTCTCCTGCAAGAGATCTCTCCCAGCATTAGGCTCTTCTCCAGTGAGTCCTTCCTTCTCATTAGGTGGCCAAAGTATTTGAGTTTCATCTTCAGGATCTGGCCTTCTAAAAAGCAGTCAGGATTGATCTCCTCTTGGACTGACCGGTTGGATGGCCTTGCAGTCCAAGGGACTCGCAGGAGTCTTCTCCAGCACCAGAGTTCAAAGGCCTCAATTCTTTGGCGCTCAGCCTTCCTTATGGTCCAACTTTCACAGCCAGTCATTGCAATTGGGAAAACCATAGCCTTGACTATACGCACTTTTGTTGACAGGGTGATGTCTCTGCTTTTTAGTATGCTGTCTAGATTTACCATAGCTTTCCTCCCCAGGAGCAAGCGTTTTTTAATTCCTTGGCTGCAATCCCCATCTATGGTGATCTTGGAGCCCAGGAAAATAAAATCTGTCACTACCTACATTTCTTCCCCATCTATTTGCCAGGCATTGAGGGGGCCAGGAGCCATGATCTTAGTTTTCTTAATGTTGAGTTTCAAGCCAACTGTTGCACTCTCCTTCTTCACCCGCATTAGAAAGCTCTTTAGTTCCTCTCCACTTCCTGCCATTAGAGTGGTATCATCTGCATATCTGAGGTTATTGATATTTCTCCCGGCAATCTTAATTCCAATTTTTGATTCATCTAGCTCCGCCGTTCTCGTGCATATAAGTTAAATAGGCAGGGTGACAGGATACAGCCTTGCCGGACTCCTTTCCGAATTTTGAACCAATCAGTGGTTCCGTGTCCAGTTCTCACTGTTGCTACTTGACCCGCATATAGGTTTCTCAAGAGACAAATAAGATGGTCTGGTACTCCCATCTGTTTAAGAACTTGCCACAATTTTTTTTAAAAAAAGCACTTGCCACAATTGTGGCATTGTGGCAAGTGCTTTTAAAACAAAACAAAACAAAAACTTCCATTAATGCAGTGCCTATTCTTCCCAAGTGTAACTCTTACCTTGACTATTGTAACAGTAAACAAACTCAAACAAACATTACTACAGGGCCCAATAATTCAAAATAAACACTGGGGTTTTAGATACATATCTGCCATTGATCATCAATGGTCCTTTGCATTCTACCTAGCTAAATTGACCAATGTCTTTGCAACGTAAGCCTTGGTGGCGCAGCGGACTAAAGTGCTGTTAAGTAGCACTTAGCTGCCAGCTGCCTGCGATTACTGCAAGTTCAAATCTCACCAGGCTCAAGGTTGACTCAGCCTTCCATCCTTTCGAGGTAGGTAAAATGAGGACCCGGATTGTGGGGGCAATAAACTGACTTTGTATATAAAAAAAGAACACCGCTTGGGGGGGGGGCGAAAGCCCTACTAAGCAGGTATATACAAAAGTATGAAGGCTATTGCTTAACGCATTGTAAGCCACCCTGAGTCTCCGGAGAAGGGCGGCATATAAATCGAACCAATAAATACATACATACAAATATACATACATACATACATACATACGGTACACCATCACTTTCACATGCAGCTGGTTTTTCACCAAGAAAGCTACACAAAGATCTGTGAGATGTTTGCAAGAACAAAAAGGGGAAAACTCTACTAAAACTTTCAAAGGTGCATGAAAGATTCTGCAGTGGCAGTCCAGTAGCCATGCTGTATATTTTAATGGTAAGCAATAACCTGCTCAGTGGTTTACACACACACACACACACACACAAAATGGCTCCTGTGTCACTTAAAAGCTGAAATGAAAATAACTCATATCTTCTGGTTACAGCCAAATCTTGCATACGAACACACTTTTGTGTACGATTGTGCATGACATTTCTACAACTCTGCAAAAAATTTGAGACTGGAGCGAGGATGAAACATCTTGTAAAAACAGCCCAGCGCAGGACCACTTTATGGTCAGTTATTTCGGTTTTGCATATTTGGTTTCAACAAGAATTTCCTAAATTAAAAAAATAATAATAATAAAGTTTCTGTTCCACTTCCTCTGAGAAGTGCAAATTGAATGTTCGCATCTTTCTTACCCACTCGAAGATGACTTTTTGACATGTTGGGGGCGTTGGGAGATATTTTTAGGGTAGATGTTGCGTTGACATTTTCTTGTTAACTATTATCTTTCAGCAGGTCAATGATCGAGTTAGTGAGCATCCATCACAGGGAGAAATGTGTTGCACACGCATTTAGTCCTCCAGGTGCTTTCTATTATATTGCCAACCAGTTTGCTGGCATGACAACCTAAAATTCCTTAACAGTATTTTACAGTAGCACAGGCAGTCCTCGACTTACGATCACAATTGAGCCCAAAAATTTCCATTGCTAAGTGAGACATTTGTTAAGTGAGCTTTGTCCCATCTTACGACTTTTCTTGCCACACTTGTTAAGCGAATCGCTTCGGTTGTTAAGTTAGTAACACGGGTGTTAAGTGAATTTGGCTTCCCTATTGAGTTTGCTCATCAGAAGGTTCCAGGACTCAAAACTGTTGTAAATATGAGTCAGTTACCAAGCATCTGAATTTTGATCACGTGACCATGGGGATGCTGCAACGGTCATCAGTGTGAAAAATGGTCATGTCACTTTTTTCAGTGCCGTTGTAACTTCAAACGGTCACTAAATGAACCATTGTAAATCGAGAATTGCCTATACTCTCAGCTTAAACACTTGGATTTCTCCAGCCAAGTGGCCACTTTTTAGTTACATTTACAAGCAGTCCTCACTTAACGACCAAAGTTCATTTGAAGATACAACAGACCCCACTGAAGTACTTAAAACCCAGTCTTGACATTATGGTGCCCCCCCCCACACACACACCCCATTACTATGTAATCACATTTTGGGTACTTAGCAACCAGTTCACCTTAGCAATAGCATTTAGACTTATATATCACTTCACAATGTTTTACAGCCCTGTAAACGATTTACAGAGTCAACGTATGGCCCCCCAACAATCTGGGTCTTCATTTTACCGACCTCGGAAGGATGGAAAGCTAAGTCAACCTTGAGCCGGTCAGGATCGAACTGCTGGCAGTGGGCAGAATTAGCCTGCAATACTGCATTCTAACCACTGGGCCATCACAGCTCTTCTTAGGGCCATTTACGTTTCCCACAATTGGGTGATCATAATTTTCAACTTTTTTTTTTTTGCTGGTTTTCTACATTTTATTTTTGCTTTCTGGCAAAAAACAACAAGAGGACATGCATCAGATAAAATGGATTTACGTAACAACTGTGTTTAACAATCGACACCAACGTGGTAATAAAGTCACGTGGGGATTGGCTTAATAACTGCAACGATTTACGGCTGTAATTCCAGGCTGAATTATGGTCATAAACACAGAACTATCTGTTCTGACCTAAGCTCCCTTAACAAGCAGGAGGCAGGAATTACTGGCAAAACCTCATTTATTTACACGACTGTGAATTTCGTTCATTCAGAGTCAGCAACGTTTGTCCAAACAGTTTTTCAAAGGAATATTTCTCAACACAATTTATCTCGTTTGGCAAGCTGCCAGGTAAATTGTTCCCAACCGCAGTACAAGGCAAAACTTGGAACAGAGTCTCTCAGAGTCATGGAATGAACGAATTGTTTCCTGCAAAAGGCCACTCCCTGTTTGCTCCTCTTTTATTTCCTGTGGGAGGGGCCAATCACCTCCAAGGTGTGGCTTTACTCCCGAGTTGACCCTGCTTTCTGAGTTGTTCTTGTCTTCTGGCAGCTCTGCACATGTGCACACTGGGAACGGGCTCCAGCTGTTCCTCTGCCTCCCTGCTGTCTATCTCCCTCTCTGCCTCTGACGCAGAGCCCTCGTCCGAGCTTTCCCCAGCCCCCAGGACTGGCCCAAGTTCCTCCCCAACCTCCTCACTGTCCGACTTGCTGGCAGCTCCGCTGGCCACCAGTTGTTGTGGCCCGCCAGCGGCCTGCACGGATTGTTGCTGATCCCGACAACGAGGAGGCTGGTGTGGTGCTGCGCCAGCAGCCTGTGCAGCCAGCGCTCGAGTCGGACAGTGAGGAGGCTGAAGAAGATGTGGTGCCAGAGGCAGGGATTCAGTCAGGGCCTTCAGAACCTCCAGAGACTCCTTTAAGTGAAGAGGATGAAGAGGAGGAGCTTCTTCTCAATGCACAGGCATGCAGAGCAGGAGTGGTTCCTCAGGAGGAGGTCTCCTCGAGAGTAAGGCTTGGGGCTAATTGGCCACGCCCTTAGCCTATTTAAGAAAGGACGCAGCTTGCAACAAGCTGCAGGAAACAACTTTAGTTCGCTAATCATCGCGTTGGGATTTCTCTGCAACATTGCTTCTGGGCTTTCTGCCAACTCCAGTAAGACTCTGACTATCTTATCTGTGGAATTCTGGCAGGCTGTTAAGAACACTTATTAACAGCCGGCATTTGCTAAAACTGTTATGTGAGTAAACTAAGTTTTGTTCAGAGTTTGTGTGTGTTGTGTTCTTTGGGATCCGAGCGTCTTTTAAAGACATAAACAGGAGTATAACTTCATCGTAAGACAAAATGCTGCTACCCCCTCCCTTTAACCTTCAAACCAAGTAAAAAACACCTGCCCAATAGATGGTCCCATCGGAGGCCCAGTTGAAGCTGCAATCCCTAATCCACAAACCATAATGCCTGTCCTCTCTCAACCCAACAAGGAGAAGTCGTTTTAGTGCCTGTAATTTTGCAATGGTGCCTGGGGCCATCCCAAGAGGATTCTCCGCCTAGCTGAATCATGAGAGCTTGTCTCCTTCCTTCGTAGAGTGAGTCACAGGCCAAGACAGTGGAAAATGTTCTGTGTTCTGAATTGAGCTGACGAACTGACAATGAATTAAAAAGATGTCTCAGCCTGCCATTGGGGTGGGTGGATAATGCACTCTAAAAAGCTGTACAGGTTAAAGCTCAGGAAATAATCATCCAGTCAATGTTGATTGATTAGGGAAGCTAAGCAAGCTTAGGCTTGATTACAGGCAGTCCTTGACTTATGATCAGATGATATGTTGGGATCAGAATTTCGATTCCACTGCAACCATCGTAAGCGCTTGATTGCCAAACTGTCCAAATTTTCATCATATAATCCTGGGATCCTGCAATCAGGGATGAAATCCAGCAGGTTCTGACAGGTTCTAGAGAACCGATAGTGGAAATTTTAAGCAGTTCGGAGAACCAGTAGCAGAAATTTTGAGCAGTTCGGAGAACCGGTAGCGGAAATTTTGAGTAGTTCAGAGAACTGGCAAATACCACCTCTGGCTGGCCCCAGTCTGGGGTGGGAATGGGAATTTTGCAGTATCCTTCCCCTGGAGTGAGGTGGGAATGGAGATTTTGCAGTATCCTTCCCCTGTCACGCCCACCAAGCCACACCACGCCCACCAAGCCATGCCCACAGAACCGGTAGTAAAAAAATTTGGATTTCACCACTGCCTGCAATGGTTCTAAGTCTTACGTCACATTTTTCAGTGCTGTTGTAACTTGGAACATGGCTCAACAAATGGTTATAAGTCGAGGACTACTTGTAGTAAATGAACGAGAGATATCCAGATATCCAGTGCTTTAAAGGAAACTCACCAGTACCTCAAATTGCACCTGGAAACTTACCAGTAACCAATGCAGCTCACACAGAAGTGGTGTTAACACTTGCCATGTGTCTGGCACAATTTACAACCCATATAGGACGCAAAATATTTGCGTGCTCCTAACAAGAGGTACTATTTTTTAACATGGTTGTGGGTGGGCATTTAATTACGCTGGAGAACGGCTATTGAATACAACAATAGAATGGCCCTATTGGGAGAGTAGCAGGATTATTAATTAACGAGGAAAAAACGAAAATATTAATTAAGAATATGACGCAGAGGCAGAGATGTCAATTGGAGGGACTCCTGGGGATGCAGATAACTAATAAAATAAAATACTTGGGAATTTGGTTGACACCAAGGTGTTCTTCGGTAAAGAGGATAATTATGTTCCCCTTTCTAATCAGACAGTCAGAGATTTGGAGAGGTGGAAAAATTTACAACTATCTCTTATGGAAAGGATAGCTGCTGTTAAAATGTACGCCCTCCCCAAATGGTTGTTTTTGTTCCAAACTGCCCCGGTAAATCTGGACAGGGAATTCTTCAACACTTTGAACAGAGTTATTTCTAAATTTATTTGGCAAAGTAAAAAAATCAAGGATTAAGTTTAGGATGATGCAGGAGCCTAGACATAGAGGGGGATTTGGACTCCCAAATTGGGAGCTTTACCATGAGGCAGCCATTCTGATATGGGTGAAGGACTGGATCGCCCTGAAAAGGAGGCGGCTATTGGCGGCAGAAGGCCATGGCCTTCAACATGGTTGGCACCACTTTTTATGGCCAGGACAGTCAACCCGACCGAGGTATTTTCGTAATCATTATTTACGTAAGACCATAGGAGATACCTGGGAAAGACTCAGGAGAAAGTTGTACCTGAAGATACCATGCTGGATTTCAACTCAGGAGGCCCTGGTATACCCGACGTTATATAAAGGAAAGTAGGTCTTGACCTATGAAGACATTTTGGATATTCAAGGCAGACTGAGGACACGGGAACAACTGAGGTCGGAGGGGTGTAATATAGACTGGTGGACCTACACCCAAATACACTCAAGGTGGAAGAAAGATCAGGAGAATGAAGGGATATATCATGGGAGACAAGAATTGGATAAAATATTATTAGGTAATGACAGGAAAGTTTTATTGAGATGCTATTCTTACCTATTATCATTGAAAGTGGGGGAGGAAGTCGTTAAAGACTCCATGATTGCCTGGGGGCGAAATATGGGTTATTCATTGGACTTTCAAAAATGGGAGGAGATTTGGCTTAAAAATTTAAAATTAACTATGGCGTCCTCTTATAAAGAGAATATTTATAAGATGGTTTATAGATGGCACCTACCTCCAGCATGATTAGCTAAAATGTTCCCCGGGACATCTCCACAGTGCTGGAAATGTGGGCATAGCAATGGAACTTACTTCCACCAATGGTGGACATGTCTGCTGGCAGCTAAATATTGGATGAAAATACAACGATGGTTACTTGAAATTACACACTGTAGAGTGGAACTGAAACCAGAAACTTTTTTGTTGGGGGTTAGACCTGTAAATATTGGATTGTCTAAATGGTATCTGATGCTGCACATAATCACTACAGGGAGACTGGCATTCACACAAGAATGGAAGAATGAGGACTTGCCAACGGACTCAAAAATAATTTATAAAATCATGGAATGTGCGGAGTCCGACAGACTTACAAAACTGATCAAGGGTAAAAGAGATTCAGATTTTTATAGTAGTTGGAACATGTGGTATGATTGGATCCAGAAACGATGGGAAAGAGACAAAGGATAATGTTGGATTATAATTATAGATGATGGTATAATTATGGTAATCAAGTATTGGAAATGTAAATTTGTATATAAGAATCTGTAAATATTCTCTCTCTCTCTCTCTCTCTCTCTCTCTCTCTCTCTCTCTCTCTCTCTCTCTCTCTCTCTCTCTCTCTCTCTCTCTCTCTATATATATATATATATATATATATATGGATATTTTGGTGATGTTACACCGTGATAGAAAAGCTATTATACATTTGTCTTTGTTTCTATTTTTTTGAACTATAATAAAAATATTTATTAAAAAAAAAGAAATAGTTAGGCACGGGAAGGGTTTTGTGGATCCCAGTGTTTTCTTTTCTGTGGGAAACGGGTCCAAATGGCTTTTTGAGTGTTAAGGTTGCAGACCCCTGATATAGGATCTCCTGCTTGTGCATGGAGTTGGCCTAGAAGACCTCCAACATCCCTTCCAACTCTGTGATTCTGTATTGTAAGGAAGCAATAGCACTTAGACTTATATACCGCTTCACACTCTGGGCAGTTTACAATGTCAGCATATTACCTCTAACAATCTGGGTCCTCATTTTACCGACATCGGAAGGATGGAAGGCTGAGTCAACCTCGAAGCCAGTCAGGATCGAAGTCCAGGCTGTGGGCAGAGTTTGCCTGCATTACTGCATTCTAACCACTGCACCACCAGGGCTCCTAAAGAAGCTTGCCATATTGCTTGGGTAAATAATATGAGCGTCTCGCAAAGGTCTCTACTGGTTGCCTTGAGATCTTTGATATTCTCTTCCTCTTGCCAAATAGCCAAGAAACACAGAAACCACAAGTAAGGACACATTGCTAGGTGTCTCAGAGGGGAAACGGCCTCGTTCTCAGACACAGCATATCTCACACGACTACATTGTAGTAACATGTGCCATCTCACATTTGTTTCCTGCCTTCAGCATCAGCCTAGGCACATGTAATCTCTGTTTCCTATTGCAGTTCTTACTTGTCACTGTTCCTTTGAGTTGTGGTTTCCCATACCTGACACGATGGTGGGAAAGACAGATTAGTTGTTAGCAGAACGAGGTGAGAACTATCACATCATCTTACTGGGCTAGAACTGGTGAGAGGTGGGTGGTTTTTGCTCTTTTAGTTTGTTCCATCAGAAAATAAAATTGGAAAGTGGGTGTGGAGCAAATCTGAGAAGAGCTTTGTTGGTTCTGAATTAAGTTTTATAATGATTCAACAGCATTTATTTCTTTCAAGATGCAGCCCTTCATAAGGCAGAATAAAACAATCAGGTCCCATTAAAAATGGTGTGGAACCAGCGGAGGGGTTGCAAGGCAGACCCTGACTCTCCTGACATGGAAGGAAAATCTAGTGGCAAATTGATTTTTTTGCTTGCTGAAAGGGGTGTCAAACTCAAAGGCCCACGGCAAAGGATTGGCCCACGGTGGCTCTGCCAGCGAAAATGTAGCTCTGGGGGCCATATGCAAGGAGCTGCAGGAGGCTATTGCAGCCGAAAACGGGCCACGGCTGGGCTACACGCAGCCTCCAGGCTCCGTTTTTGCTGGCAGGGGGCTATCAAAACATACTACAAACAAAACAAAAGAACAAATGCCTCCCCTTTTGCATTTGAGCATGCAGGAAGGGCTAGGAAAGGAGGAAGAGGAAAGACAAAGACAAAGAAGGAAAGATGGGAAGAGAGCAAGGAAGGAAAAATAAGAGGGGAAGGAAGAAGAAAGGAGAATGAAGAGGGAAGGAAAAAGAAGAGGAAGGAAGGAAGGAAAGAAGGAAGGAAGGAATGGGAAGAGGAAAGACAAAGACGAAAAGATGGGAAGAGAGCAAAGAAGGAAAAATGAGGGGAAGGAAGAAGAAAGAATGAAGAGGGAAGGAAAAAGAAGAGGAAGGAAGGAAGGAATGGGAAGAGGAAAGACAAAGACGAAAAGATGGGAAGAGAGCAAAGAAGGAAAAATGAGAGGGGAAGGAAGAAGAAAGGAGAATGAAGAGGGAAGGAAAAAAGGAAGGAAGGAAGGAAGGGAAGAGGAAAGACAAAGACGAAAAGATGGGAAGAGAGCAAAGAAGGAAAAATAAGGAAAGGGGAAGGAAGAAGAAAGGAGAATGAAGAGGGAAGGAAAAAAGAGGAAGGAAGGAAGGAAAGAAAGAAAGAAAGGAGGAAGGGGAAGAGGAAGAGGAAAGACAAAGACAAGGAAAGATGGGAAGAGAGCAAGGAAGGAAAAAAGGGAAGGAAGGAAGGAAGGAAGGAAGGGAGGGAGGGAGATAATAATAAGAGTGAGGGAGGGTCTCAGGTATGTCCTGCGTTAGCACTTGGCCACCACAGGTGCCCCCGATAAGAATTCCATGTCATGCCCACCATGGCCACACACCCCAGCCATGCCACCCCGGCACCCCAGCCCTCCAAGGTCAAACACAAGCCTGATACGACCCTCAATGAAATCGAGTTTGTCATCCCTGGATTAGGGCACTCTTTAAAAAAAGAAGAAAACTGAGGCGCTTTCAACTTTTTAAAAAGTGCACCTGTTTTATGCTGCTTCCCACAAGTTAAGTTCCTTTTGTAGAAATTTGCATGCATTTCCCAGCCAGTTTTGCTGTTGGGGAGAATTGTAGGAGAATGAAGAGAGCATGCAAATTTGGATCGTATTTTAAGTTCCCCGTCCTCATTTCATACTGACATTTTAAACATTGCTAACCTGCCAGTGAAAGGAAAGGAAACCATGCATAGTGCACGCGATGATGATATATACATATATATATATATATAATTCAACCACAAAGGCAAAGTGAGAAGTTGTAAGAAGCAAAAACAATCTTAAAATAGCATCCGGTTAAAAAAATCTGTTATCAGTAGCAATAGCACTTACATACCGCTTCACAGTGCTTCACAGCCCTCTCTAAGTGGTCAGCATATTGCGCCCAACAATTTACATGGGGAAAAAAAAGGCAAGAAAGTCCACTTGCCTTTCAGAAGAGCACTTTTGGATCCTCATTTTACTGACCTCGGAAGGATGGAAGGCTGAGTCAACCTTGAGATGGTCAGAATCGAACTGCTGGCAGTCGGCAGAATTTAGCCTGCAACCACTGCGCCACCATGGCTCTATATGCATATCATTGTCAAGTTAATCAAACTTATGGCTTGTCTGGGCCTATCATGTGAAGCAAATAGAGCAGTTAAGTTTTGTTAACCTAGTTCAGTGTTTCTCAACCTTGGAAGCTTGAAGATGGGTGGACTTCAACTCCCAGAATCCCCCAGCCAGCGCTGCTGGCTGGGGGATTCTGGGAGTTGAAGTCCGCCCATCTTCAAGCTACCAAGGTTGAGAAACACTGACCTAGATTGAAGATGTTGTGTGAAGGGACTTTCATTGTCTTAGGGCAGCCACCAGCCAAGACTTCCCCGTTTGCCAGAGCTGCACCACCATCACTGATGTCATTCCCAACAGCAGATGACAGACATCAAGAAGGGTTTTATGGAGAAAAGTTGGGAAAGCAATGGACAAGTTTAAACAGTGCTTAAACGAACCGTGATGGAAAACAGGTTATATACCTGTTGCAAAATAAACACAATCTTCTTCAAGTGACCTACACAGGCTGTCCTTGACTTTCAACCACAATTGGAGCCAGATGTGTCTGGAGATCTTCAATCATTGAGGTCCTGGTTGTTCCTAAAGTTGCTTTTCCAAAAGGCAACTGGACTTTCTTGGGGTTTTTGTTTTTTTCCCTTCTTTTTTCCCAAAAAGAAGTTTTGCTTCTCATTCAGAAGCTTCCTGGATGAGAAGTGAAATGTTTTCAAGGAAAAAAAGACCAAGAAACACCCTCTTTTGGAGGTCCTCCATAATTTTGAAAAGTGGGAAGACAAAAAAGTTTAATAAATACTGGCATAGATCATCTTTTCAACCTGGAAAGTTAGACAATGATTTTCTAAAAAGCTGCTTACCCCTTTTAAGGGGGATGCGGTGGCTCAGTGGCTAAGACGCTGAGCTTGTTGATCATAATGGTCGGCAGTTCAGCGGTTCGAATCCCTAGCGCTGCGTAACGGGGTGAGCTCCCGTTGCTTGTCCCAGCTTCTGCCAACCTAGCAGTTCAAAAGCACGTAAAAAATGCAAGTAGAAAAATAGGGACCACCTTTGGTGGGAAGGTAACAGTGTTCCGTGTCCCTTTGGCGTTGTTGAGTCATGCCGGCCACATGACCACGGAGACGTCTTTGGACAGCGCTGGCTCTTCGGCTTTGAAATGGAGATGAGCACCGTCCCCTAGAGTCGGGAACAAGTAGCACATATGTGCAAGGGGAATCTTTACCTTTACCCCTTTTAAATGTATGTGTATATTACAAGGCAGCTTTTTTTCATTAAAATGAAAAAAAAAAAAATCAAAGCCTACAAAACAGGGGTGAAATGCTACCGGTTAGGACCAGTTCGGCCGAAGTGGTAGCGGCAGCAGCGTGAGGCTCCGCCCATGCGCCTGATTGTCGTTACTTTTTGGTTTTAACCAGGAAGTAACCTTTTTTTTTACCCTCTGCGCATCCAAAACCGCATGTTATGCATTTACTTCTGAACCGGTAGGGAAGGTAAGTAGATTTCACCCCTGCTACAAAGGGTGGTAAAATTACACTATGAAAGTCGAAATACATTAGATAGAATCAGCAACAGAGAATGTGTGTGTTCTGGATGAAGCCTTTGTTTTCCTTCGAATTATTTCATTATTCCCAAACTATATTTCACAAAGACTTTACATACGCATACAGTACCCATACACATCAAATTTATTAAGGTACAAAATGGATCTTATAAATTATTTCAGACTCATTTAAATTAACAGTTCACAGTACTGTGGGCGTTTACAAAATAAAATTACAGTTCTACAAAAACTGTGCGTTACTTCATACCTTTTTATCCAAGAGAGATCAAAAAGAAAAGACACATGATCTCTCTTTTCATCTCGTGTCCTTTTTCCATCCCATATGCGACTATCCCTCAAGAGGATTTATCCTTCCAATAATGTCTTAAGTGATTTATTGTGGTCAGTGAGGTATAAAGTATGAGAATGCTGTTAAAGGGGGAAGGAAGAACTAAGCTGTTAAGGAGGGTTTTGGACTAGAGATTACACAGGGCAGAAATAGAAGAAAGAATGAGAAAGAAACTGAAAATAACTCCATCTTGATTTTCTTAGCATCAAATGGGACAGAGAGAAACCTGATCAGTCTTTCAAGATAGATCAGTGTTTCTCAACGTTGGCCGCTTGAAGATGTGTGAACTTCAATTCCCAGAATTCCCCAGCCAGTATTCTGGGGGTTGAAGCAGTGGTGAAATGTAAAATTTGTTACTACCAGTTCTGTGGGCGTGGCTTGGTGGGGGGGGGGTGTAATATGACTGAGTGGGCGTGGCCAACTTTTTTTTTTTTTACTTTTAAAACCATTTTTTCTACAACCTCTTCGGCTGAAGAGGTTGCAAAAAAAATGCTTTTAAAGCCTCTGACAATCCCAGCTGACTTGCCTGATCAGCAGAGGCTTTTTTTCCTTTTAAAAACATTTTTTCTATAACCTCTTCAGCCATCAGAGGCTTTTTTTTTTTTAACTTTTAAAAGCATTTTTTCGGCCAAAGAGGTTGTAGAAAAAATGCTTTTAAAAATTAAAAAAAAAGCCTCTGATGATTGCACTCAGCTGGGCAATGGGGGGCGGGAGGAGGCAGGGATTTTTGCTACCGGTTCTCCGAACCACCCGCCTCCATCGCTACTGGATTGAGCGATCTGGTCCGAACCGGGAGAATTTCACCTCTGGGTTGAAGTCCACGCATCTTCAAGCTGTCAAGGTTGAGAAACACTGAGATAGATAGACTTGTGAACTTCAACTCCCAGAATTCCTCAGCCAGCTGGCTGAGGAACTCTGGGAGTTTGAAGTCCACAAGTTTTAAAGTTGCCAAGGTTGGAGACCCCTGGTCTAAGTTGAGGAACAGACATAGCAAGGATTCCTAGAATCCTACTTTATTGTAGGATATATCAGAATGTTGAAAGTCTATCCAGGTTTCTCTCTATTCTGTGTTAAACTAAAGAAGACAGCATTATTTTGAGTTTTATCCCCATGCTTGCTATATGGGCCAATTGTACCTGGAAGAGTACTCTAGTGAAATGTTTAAAATAAGTGGTAAATCTGCCCCCCGCCCCCCAAGTTATTATGGCATCACATATAGGTGTTATCAACCCCACTCCACCCGTAATATGAATTTCCTCTCAATCACTCAGCTTCAACAATACTTATTTCGGATGGATCCTTTGCACGTCCACAGTGCATGTTATGAAATTGAACACTGTCCTGTAAATCTTGCCTTGAAAGCCGCCTTCGAAACTCATCGGTAGTAAAGTAATAAATTATAGGGTCGAGACATGAATTTAAACTGGCAAGACACAAGGCAATCGCGTGGAAGACCAAAATAACCTTCCGGGCATAAGAATCTTCTATCTTTTGGGACTTGACCAAGTAATTCAAAGGGAAGCTGATGTGATAAGGACCAAAGCAAATCAAAAAGACAATGGCACAAGTCAGGATCATCTTTAAGGCTTTCTGTTTCTCCCCAAGATCTTGGGAAACAGAATTCTTCTCTTGGAGAGATAAGATGGTCTTCCAGGAACAATACAGGATGATCAACAGAGGGGTTACAAAGCCAACCAGCTCACCTAGGGACATCATTGCTATTGAGATAGGTTCATCTGCAGTCTTCAAGGGCAGGTCCGCAAAGCATTTATTGTTGGCACCGGTCTTGTTGGGGGTAAGACGCAGAAGGGGGAAGGGTAAGCAGCCAAGGCAAACTACAACCCATCCAATAAGGCAGATGTACATGTCGTAGATGCGCTTGCAGTCACTGAACTTCAGAGGGTGCATCAGGAACTGGAATCTCCTCACACTGATGCAAACCAAGAAGTAAATGCTTGCATACATGTTGACATACTTGAGATAGAAGCAAAACATGCAAAGTTCCTTCCCCAGGTGCCAACTTTTAGACAGATAATAAAAAATCCTTAGTGGCAGAGATAAAACTTGGGCCAAGTCTGCAATGGCGAGATTGATCATAAAAATCACGGCCCGTTTAGTTTCCTTCATGTATCCATAGAAGACCCAAAGAGCCAAAACATTCCCAATCAGCCCAGGAACCAGGATGATGGTGTACATGATGGCGTAGAAATGTTTCAAGAACTCCTCTTCATTATGGTTGGAGTCATTGGCTGCCATGATTTTCCTTGGGAAGTATGGAGTGGCTAGGTAGGAGAACGGTAAGGATATTATGTAAAATTGTTGCTATCTTGAATTCTCAGGGGAAGGATGTGAAAAGGCTGTAACCTGAGCTGAGGCACTGCGTATGTGAAATCCGAATATCGCCTGGTTTTGTTGCATCATCTTTTCTTTTGCAAGCTTGCAAAGTGCAAATTTTGCTGCACTTTCTTTGTAGGAATTTTTTTTAAAAAAACAGAATATTTAGGATCTTTTTGCTTCTCTGATTCCTGTATGCTCATCTTTGGATCCTCCTTTAGCTTTCTTCATTGTGTTGAGTTTTGTCTAAAATAAGCTTGTTTGATTATGGCATCCGGTTGATTTTGGAAGAAGCTTTATCACAGAGTCTTGAGTCCTCACTCTCAAATGAGAATTGTCTCGACAAATAAATCCCAAACGTACGTTGTGGACAAGAGGCAAGGAGAACCAGGTATCATCTGAGACATCACAGCCACCACCTGTTCCTTTTCTGTTCCTTTTCAACTGTCATACCAAAAAGGACTTTTATCGCTGTTATTCTGCAATACAGCAAAATTGGAACACCTGCAACTGAAGAAAATACAAATAAGAGTTTATATGGTCCTATTCAATGAAAAGCATCTCAAAGCTGGCTTGGTTAGAGGTTCCATCAACCGACACATCTCACCTCTCTTAGATACATCAGAGAAAGTTGTAACCCCAAGGTCCTCCTCTTCTTTGGCAGAGCTTACACCAATGACTACTTGGCCTCCCATCCCAACCTCGCCTTCCTCAGAAGACATTCTATCTGTCAGCTTCAGAAAGCAAGGTGAGAAAATAAAGCTGCTTCTATTCAGATTGGGATTGTTTGGGATGTCCCCTCTTTGAAAAGAATCTACGGTAGATGTCCTAGTGGACAACCACTTAAGTATGACCCAACAGTGGCCAACACACTCTTAAGCTGCATCAGCAGAGGGATAGCAATAGTACCAGCACTTAGATTTATATACCACTTTACAGGGCTTCACAGCCCTCTCTAAGTGGTTTACAGAGTCAGCCTATTGCCCCCAACAATCTGGGTCCTCATTTTACCCACCTCGGAAGGATGGAAGGCTGAGTCAACCTTGAGCCTGATGGGATTTGAACTGCAAAATTGCAGTCAGCTGGCAGTCAGCAGAAGTAGCCTGCAGTTCTGCACTATAACCACTGCACCACCGAGCACAGGGGTCAGCAACCTTAAACACTCAAAGAGCCACAAAGGTCCTAACTGGAAGCCCCCATTCAATTCTGGAGTCAATTGGAAGTCCGGTTCCACATCATAGTCTCCTCCTAGCGTGGCATCCTTTTTCCTCTACCTGTCCTAACCGAAAGCCCTATCAATTGTGGAGCCCATCAGCAACAGGGAGCCGCAGCAGAGAGATGAAAGAGCCACATGCAGCTCCATAGCTGCGGGTTGCTGACCCCTGCTTTAGCATCAAGATTACAAGAAATGATAGTACTGCTCCAGTGGTGAAATGTAAACTTTGTTACTACCGGTTCTGTGGGCGTGGCTTGGTAGGGGGTAAGGTGACTGAGTGGGCGTGGCCAATTTTTTAAAATTTTTTAATTTACTTTTAAAACCATTTTTTCTATAACCTCTTCGGCTGATCAGGCAACTCAGCTGGGATAGTCAGAGGCTTTTAAAAGCATTTTTTCTGCAACCTCTTCGGCTGAAGAGGTTGTAGAAAAAATGCTTTTAAAAGCCTCTGACGATCTTAGCTGAGCCGTGCGATCATCAGAGGCTTTTTTATTTTTTACTTTTAAAAGCAATTTTTCGGCCAAAGAGGTTGTAGAAAAAATGCTTTTAAAAATTAAAAAAAAAAAGCCTCTGATGATTGCGCGGCTCAGCTGGGCACGGGGGGTGGGCAGGAATTTTTGCTACTGGTTCTCTGAACCACCCGCCTCCATCACTACCAGATCGGGCAATCCGGTCCGAACCGGGAGCATTTCACCCCTGTACTGCTCCCTATTGCTCTAAGCCACATTTAGAATATTGCAGTTCTGATCACTGCCATGCAAAAAAAGATGCTGAGACCCTAGAGAGAGCGATGAGAAGAACGATAAAGATGATGGCTAAATCTTATGATGAATGGCTAAGAGAACTTGGTATCTTTAGCTTCATAAAGAGAAGGCTGGGGAAGACATGATAGCAATCTTCCAAAATTTGAAGGCATGCAACAGGAAAGAAGAACTCAATTTACTCTCCAAAGCACCTGAAGGTAGGTCAAGAAGAAATGGATGGAAGCTTGTTAAAGAGAGAACCTATCAGGGGTGGGCTGCTGGAGGTTCACAGGGGTTCGGGAGAACCTCTAGCTAAGATTCTGTGCAGTTCGAAGAACCCGCAAATCCCACTCCTGGCTGGCCCCGCCCACCCCACCCTGCCCCTCCCAGGAGTCCCCACGCGGTCCGTTTTGGATGCAGGTAAGTGCAGGGTGCACGTGGAGGCTCAGGGAGGGCGAAAAACATTTCCGGCCTCCAGAGGGCTTCCAGAGCCCAGGGAGGGCAAACCCCCCCACACACACACACATACACTCGTTGTGGTGCAGGAGGCTGACTAGGCCACGCCCACCATGGCCAGGCCCACCCAGCAATCGGGCAGAAAACCCCTTGCTAAAATTTTTGAAGCCCACCCCTGTAACCAACTTGGAAAAAGGAGGAATTTCTTGACAGTGAGAACGATTAATCAATGGAAGAGTTTGCCTTCTGGAGTTCTGGCTGCTCCATCCCCTGGATGGAGGTTTTTAAGAAAAGATTGGAGAACCATTTGTCCTGGGATAGTATAAGGACTCCTGCCTTGGGCAGGAGGTTGGACTAGAAGACCTCAAGGTTCCTTCCAGCCCTATGATTCTAAAAGCGTCCAATACAAACCATGATAATAGCCTGTGCATTGTGACTGGCACAGATTGTAGAATACTTGCCATTTGAATGATGACACATGAGGTCCTTGACCCCCCCCCCCAAAAAAGTAGGTACTCATGTCCCCTTCTAAAACTGTCTCCTGCAGCTTCCATTCCTCTTGGTCAAAATACATCACTGTCATCATCATCATGTAATAGTATAAAAGAATAGTTAGATCCTTTTAGATTTGAGATGTAAGGGTTTTTATAGGCAAGTGGATCTTATTTCACTCTTTCAAGAATGCTAAGCCAGTCCAGCTGCATTTAGAGAGTTGTCTGCTCTAAAGCAGATGATTTCTTTTCCTGATTCTATTTCTCTAAGTCCCTGATGGTACATCAACAAATTGATTTAGCAAATTTGCAAAAGATGCACTCCTCTGTTTCCATTAGGTCCCTTATAGTAGGTTTAATAGTAAAACCACCATTTCTTAATTGTTTTGTGCTGCCTAGCTAGTTGGATTGCTTTTCCTCTATTTGTTGGAAGGCTGTTGTACATCTACCTGAATAGAATAAGAATAAGAATAAGAATAAGAGTAGAGTAGAGTAGAGTAGAGTAGAGTAGAGTAGAGTAGAGTAGAGTAGAGTAGAGTAGAGTAGAGTAGAATAGAATTCTTTATTGGCCAAGTGTGATTGGACACACAAGGAATTTGTCTTTGGTGCATATGCTCTCAGTGTACATAAAAGAAAAGATACGTTCATAAGGTACAACCCTTAATGATAGTCATAGGGTACAAATAAGCAATCAGGAAACATTATCAATATAAATCGTAAGGATACAAGCAACAAAGTTACAGTCATACTTGGAAACTAATAGATCGTAGATTTATTGAGGAGAAGTAAAGTCATTTCATTGTGTTATTTGAGAATTCCTTCCCTCCCCAATGATGTTATTAGACATCATTATATTTGATTAGGGGCAGGCTGTTCCCTCTGAAAGTTGAACGAAAGTACAACTTCCATAACAGAAACGTATCTTCTGGGATTGTGATAGAACTTCAGGGAAAGTCACCCAATAGCTCATCAATCAATCATGTACAGCAGGGGTGTTGAACTCAATTTCATTGAGTGCCGCATCAGGGTTGTGTTTGACCTCCAAGGACTGGGGTGGGTGTGACCAGGGTGGGCGTGGCCAGCTCAATGTCACTCATGTCAGGGATGTCTGTGGTGGCCCAAGCGCTCTGCCAGCGAAAACAGGCTCCTGAGCACCGTTTTCAGCTGCCCTGACCTCCTGCAACCCTCTGCCAATGAAAATGGGTTGCAGGAGGCTGGGACAGCCGAAAACAGAGCTCGGGAGCCTGTTTTTGCTGGCAGAAGTACTGCGGGCCTCCGGAGCTCCATTTTTGATGGCAGAGGTTTGCAGGAGGCCGGGGTAGCCAAAAATGGAGCTCGGGAGCCCATTTTCGCTGGCAGAAGCACCAGCATTTTTGCTGGGCTGGTCCTTCACTGTTTTCCAGGGAGGCTCCGCAGGCCAGATCTAAGTACCCCACGGGCCAGATCTGACCCCCAGGCCTTGAGTTTGACACTCCTGATGTACAGGCTGAACCTGTACCTTGTATTTCTTACTCTGCTTTATGGTATGAGTCAGAATACATAATCTATCAAGTCTTTAGCAGTGTATTCCAGTGCCATTAGTCACAAAAAGCTTCTAAATCTCTACCTTTCAGGTGGCTTTGATTGTGATAGATGAAGACCATTACTTAATGTTCAGTGGTTTGAGGAAAAACATTAAGCCGATGGCCCTTCCAAACTTTCCGTCACAGTCAGCCGAGCCACAGTAAAGTCCTCAGTTATATAAATAGCCAAGATTTGATTCCCCCTCTGAAGGTTTTTCAATGATTAATTAAAATGCGAGATGCTATATCTCATATTATCCTACTAAATCACTACCCTCCATAATATGCCTTTCAAACATGCTGCTAACAGCTAGTTGACAGGTCTGAAAATATGGTCTCACACAGTTGGAGCGACTCGGCATGAAGAAAGCTGGCATAAGGAGTATGTCCTAGAACTCAACTGGTAGGAACAATATAAAGCAGCAGAAAGATTATACCCCACTGCATTATACTTAGCATCTACGAGTCTATAATTTAAAGTGTAAAAAAATTGGGGTGTAATCTTTCTGCTGCTTTGTCACATCACCGTCCCCAGGCGCACAATATTATACACATCAACTATATTCACATCATTTGCAAAACACACTAAACATAGGTTAAGAAAATCTAGAGACTTGTTATTATACCATACATAATGCCAAAACAAGAACCATAAGCTGCTGCCGCTGGGCTGAGGATGGAGAAAGGCATTGCGAGATTGGCTGGGAAACTGTCATAGAATGTTGAAATAGCAATAGCACTTAGACTTATATACCACTTCGCAGTGCTTGACATCCCTCTCTAAACAGTTTACGGAGTCAACATATGGCCCCCAACAATCTGGGTCCTCATTTTACCCACCTCGGAAGGATGGAAGGCTGAGTCAACCTTGAGCCTGGTGAGAATCAAACTGCCGAACTGCCGGCAATCGGCAGTCAGCAGAAGTAGCCTGCAGTACTGCATTCTAACCACTTCACCACCATGGCTCTCTGAAATGGAGATTATATGACTGTAGTGGCAATGTAGCAGTAGCCAGTAGCACTGAAGCAGCCAACTGTCATTCTTTAGAGAGTCATGGGTCCTGGGTTTTGGACCCATTCTGTAAATAAGCTCATTTGAGGTACCTTGGTTCAAAAATGGTAACCCTATAATGCGCTGTTTTTCCCAGTTAAAGGTGATGTCAAGGAGAGTTTTAGCAGTATATAGATCACCTGTCAACTTGCAAAGCTTTCAAGTTGCCATGAGCAGGAGGGAGAGAGAACTGAAGTGAATTCCATACATTCTTTCTGACCGCAATCTGAAGGAGGGTGTTAGGTTTCACAGCCAGCCAAAGTGGTTAATTGGAGAATATGATTTATGACATGGCCAGAGAGGAGGGGAGAGACAGGGTCATAGGGGCATCTTTCAGAAACTTGACATCATCATTATTCTGCACTCCCTTCATCATTCTATCTTCATAACAGGCCTGCTAATGACTGGATTAACGTCACCAAGTGAAAAAGGAATGCAAATGGATGAGCTGATAAGGGGGAAATGACAACTTAGTCAAAAAAGGGGCACGAGCAAAAATCACAGCCATCTAAGCCTCGATTCTATTTAGCATAGAAAATTTAGCGGGCTTCCAAGATTCTTAGGCTGCGGGAGGTTCCGCTCACCCACCCAGATGTCATCACGTCCCGTTTGCACATGTGCAGAAGGTCCTGCGTATGCACGGAGGTGGCACATGCGAGCGAAGGGACCGCGCCCGCACGCTCCCATTTACGAACTGGTAGAGAAGGTAAGTGAATACCACCCCTGGCTGGAAGGGAACTTGGAGGCCTTCTAGTCCAGCCTCCTGCTGAAGCAGGAGAACCTATACCATTTCAGATAAGTGACTGTCCAGTCTCTTCTTAAAAACCTCCAGTGATGGAGCAGCCATGATTTCTGGAGGCAAGCTGTTCTGCTGGTTAATTGTCCTCACTGTTAGGAAATTTCTCCTCAATTCCAGGTTGCTTCTCTCCTTGATTAGTTTCCAACCATTGTTTCTTGTCCTGCCCTCTGGTGCTTTGGAGAATAATTTGACCCCCTCTTCTTTGTGGTAGCCCCACAAGTACTGGACTACTGCAATCATGCAAGAATTAACCCTAATTCTTCTTTTCTTTAGACTAGCCAGACCCAAAATCAGCAACCATTATTCATATAGTTTAGTCTCCAGGCCTTTGATCATCGTAGTTACTCTTCTCTGAACTTCTTCCAAGGTTTCAACATCTTTTTTGTAATATACTGTGGTAGTATATCCTTTTTGTAGATTAGATTATTATACCCTGGACTGCAAGGCGATCAAACTGGTCAGTCCAAGAGGAGATCAACCCTGACTGCTCTTTAGAAGGCCAGATCCTGAAGATGAAACTCAAATACTTTGGCCACCTAATGAGAAGGAAGGACTCACTAGAGAAGAGCCTAATGCTGGGAAAGAGTGAGGGCAAAAGAAGAAGAGGACGACAGAGAATGAGGTGGCTGGATCGAGTCACTGAAGCAGTAGGTGTGAGCTTAAATGGATTCCAGAGGATGGTAGAGGACAGGAAGGCTTGGAGGAATGTTGTCCATTGGGTCGCGATGGGTCAGACATGACTTTGCAACTAACAACAACAAACCCTAGAACAATAGGGTAACCGTCTTCTAACTTTTGTGGTATTTCCTGACATGATCCACCTTGAAGGCTAACAACAAGTAAGCTTCATGGTTTCCCATAGATTTGAACGTGACATTTCCCAGCATGCTTAACCAGGGAAATTTCAAAGACAGCAGCTGCCTTTCCACAGCATGTTCAGTGGGGTGGCTCTGAACTTGGTTACTTGTTCATGGTTTGGTGTTTGTGTGAGGCCAGCTCATTTGATTCTTTTGGTGCCCCTAAACATAGATTAGGGATGGCCACCACCTCATCATGTTAATCCCCTTCCTCTCTAGAACACTGGAAAAGAGCTGTTGGGTATAAAGAACTTAATCTTGTGGAACATCTGATGATGTTATCTAGTCAGGGAATGAAACATCTGCCAGCCAACAATCCAACTCAATGAGCATCAAGGATTCCATAGTTCAAACTTGAGCTACAAAGATTCTCATTCCGTTGGAGAATTTAACCTTCTAGCTCAGTGTTTCTCAACCTTCTCAACCCGCTGCTGGCTGGGGGATTCTGGGAGTTGAAGTCCACCCATCTTCAAGCTTCCAAGGTTGAGAAACACTGTCTAGCTAACATAGTTACCTAGCTGTTGACTTCATGAGTCTGAGAAATATGAACAAAATGGTGTAGTTAACCTATCAAGATAGAAATCTCAGTACTGCCTCAAGTTAAAAAAAATGTTGCGTGCATTTTAGATCCAGAGCAATGGAAAATCCAGCGGCGATTACAAAAACCATCAATTTTTTTTTGTTTATTTTATATGATGCATGTTATAACAGCTTTCCTCCGATACCTAACTTACTCTTCCTATTCCACTCCCATCTTCCTCCTATTTAAAGGGCAGAGGTTAAACTTTCACTTGTTGGCTATTGGGAATTAAAGACCTTTTATTAGAAAAGCTCTGGAATATCCTGCCACATTTTGTCTAAGCCTCTTTTGCCAAATAGATATTGATATTGTGCTCATTATAATAAAAGCAAATTGACTGGAAGAGTTTGGCAGGAAAAGAAAAGTGTCTTTTCTTGATTGGTCCAAGGAGATTGGCAAATGTTAGGCAAAAGACTCCATAAGCTGACATTAGTTGACATTAGCGCCTGACTAGGTGGCTCAGTGGCTAAGACACACTGAGCTTGTCGATCAGAAAGGTCAGCAGTTCGGCGGTTCAAATCCCTAGTACAGGTCTCCTGTGTGAGCAGGGGGTTGGACTAGATGACCTCCAAGGTCCCTTCCAACTCTGTTACTCTTACTATTATTAGTTTGTCTTTTGGGGCTGATAGACATATTGTGAATACTGAGAACATGCTGTAGGTTGTCTTGGCTGGGATTGGATCAGCTATAACAAAGTTCTAGGTTTATTTATTCATTTCATGGTGTCTGCACACCTCTGCCTTTCAGCACAACTCCCACAGGTTTCCACAAATACAACTGAAAACCAGACAATGACACACTCCCCACGGGTAACTATTCCATCACTTCATCTTGTTTCAAAGACTCTATTGAGCAAAACTATTTTGATCCTTTTTTCTTAAAGTCAAGAGGACAAGGACAAGTTTAACCTCTTGGGGGAAAAAATGACTCCAGAAGGAAAGAGTGACTACAAAAGAAAGATTGCTCTACCTTTCACCCATGTCTTGAGTGGAGAGGACTTTAAGTTCTCTTTTCTGGGATGAAGGAACAATGAGATCGGCCAACCATACATGGAGGAGACATATAGAGTTACCTGTGACCAGTGGTGGGATTCAGCCAGTTCGCACCTATTTGGGAGAACCGGTTGTTGGAAGAAATCTTATTTTGTTTTTTTCCACTTTACAGGGCTAATCCTGTAAGGAAGGCAGGAAGGAAAGATTCTGGTGGTGTTTCTAGCCTAATCTTTATTGCCCTGCTTACCGAAACTGCCTCTCTGATTAACCCTTATTACATTGTAACAGCTAAGGCGAAGTGCCCAGCGACATGAGTGACGTTGAGTTGGCCATGCCCACATGGTCACATGACCACCGAGCCACACCAATCCAGCTGATCATTCGGGCAGAGAACCAGTTGGTAAATTATTTGAATCCCACCACTGCTTGTGACCCAAGTTATAAAGGCTTTCACAGGTTAAATCCAGCACTTTATGTGAGTTTTTAAGTCATTAAATCCTCCCATCTTAAGGTGACCAAGACTGAGAAATGCTGCCTTTACCTGATCTACCATACAGGTAGTCCAGAAGTTATGACCATTCATTTAGTGACCATTTGAAATTATAATAGCACTTAAAATAGTGACTTATGACTGCTTTTCACAATTATGACATTTGCAGCATCTCCATGATCAAAATTCAGATGCTTGACCACTGGTTCATATTTATGATGGTTGCAGTGTCCCCAGGTCATGTGATCCCCTTAGCTCACTTAACAACCGTGTTACTAACTTAATAACTGCAGTGATTGAACGGTGGCAAGAAAGGTCATAACAGATTAATAGAGTTGGAAGGGACCTTGTAGGTCATCTAGTCCAACCCCCCAACCAAGCAGGAGACCCTACCCCATTTTTGACAGATGGCAGTCCAGTCTCTTCTTCCAAACTTCCAGTGATGAAGCTCCCACAAGTTCTGAAGGCAAGCATTGGTTGATTGTTCTCACTGTCAGAAAGTTCCTCCTTATTTCTAGGTTGAATATCTCCTTGTTCAGTTTCCATCCATTATTCCTTGTCTGGCCTTCAGGTGCTTTGGAAAATAGCTTGACCCCTTCCTCTCTGTGGCAGCTCCTCATATATTGGAAGGCTGCTCTCATGTCTCCCCTGGTCCTTCTCTTCACTAGACTAGACATACCCAGTTCCTGCAACTGTTCATCCTATGTTTTAGTCTCCAGGCCCCTAATTATCTTAGTTGCTCTTCTCTGCACTCTTTCTAGAGTCTCAACATCTTTTTTATAGTGTGGTGACCAAAACTGGATGCCGTACTCTAGGTTTGGTCTTAAAATGGGGCAAAAGTCACTTAACAACTGTCTCGGTTAGCAATGGAAATTTTGGGCTCAATTGTGGTTGCAAGTTGAAGACTACCCTATAATTAAAGAAACATCTGCCTGGTGACTCTGGCAGTAAAGCAAAGGAAAGAAGCCCCTGGTTTTATCAGTACATTATTCTGCAAACTTATTTTGGTTACTTTGATTACTGGGTCATTCAGGGTCAGATCTCAAGCTTATTTACATCACTAAATTGTTATGAGGATAAAAGGTGGCCGGAAGTGCTAGAGAGTTATATATGAAGGGTTTTTTTTCTTAGTGGAAAATGAATTATAAATGCAGTTAAGAAAGAAGATAGGGTTAAGTCACTACTGTATAAGAAGCAATTTTAAACATTACAAAAACGTCTTGTTTCTCTTTTGACAATTATGTTGATTAAATGCATCTCAAATTCTTGCTTAAATTTAAAGCCTCTTCTATCTAGTTCCTCAATCAAAGAATGGAGGCCTTTGAACTCTGGTGCTGGAGAAGACTCCTGTGAGTCCCTTGGACTGCAAGGCGATCAAACCGGTCAGTCCTAGAGGAGATCAACCCTGACTGCTCTTTAGAAGGCCAGATCCTGAAGATGAAACTCAAATACTTTGGCCACCTAATGAGAAGGAAGGACTCACTGGAGAAGAGCCTAATGCTGGGAAGGACTGAGGGCAAAAGAAGAAGGGGACAGCAGAGAACGAGGTGGCTGGATGGAGTCACTGAAGCAGTCAGTGTGAACTTAACTGGACTCCAGAGGATGGGAGAGGACAGGAAGGCCTGGAGGAACATTGTCAATGGGGTGACGATGGGTCGGACACGACTTCGCAACTAACAACAACAGCAACAACTATCCATTTGTTTTTCAATGTGTGGTTCCTAACCGAACTGAGATTGTGGTCACTATAATATTAAAAAAAAATTACCCAGGCAACCACTTCTTCAAAATGGAGAGATGGGGTTCTTTCCCCTTATAATTCCATGGCAAAATTGCAAATAAGTATAACAAAGCAAATCTTCCGTGAGTCAATCTTTTTCCAAGTACATGATTTCTTTTCCAAAATTAAGTTCTTTTATCAAGGAGGAAATCCTTGCATTTAAGCCAGATTTAATCACGGCTTAAAGCAGATTCATTAATTTCATAAAATCTCAGCTGTCCTTTTGACTTAAATAGATCTGTTTTTGTTTTCTACTATTCAGGAATGCCTGATTCTCAAAAAAAACCTGCCAGCTTGAGTCCTTGTAATTTTCTTTTTCATTTTTTTTCAGAAACGGTTTGCCATTGCCTCCTTCCTAGGGCTGTGAGAGAGTGGCTGGCTCATGGTCACCAAGATGGCTTTGTGCCTAAGATTTTTCCTGGATTCTAGCCTCATGCCCTAATTGCTACATTAAACTGACTTTTAGATTTACTTTAAGAGGGTTCAGTCTGCAGGTAGCTCTTTACAAATATTTTTAAAGTAATATATGCATATGCATATTCAGGGTGCAAGGAAACAAATGGCAACTATTCGATAATATTACTTCAATCATTTCTTGCCCTCTGTCATAAATTTAGTTATTGATCTCTCCGGAAAGAAAGGAAGGAAGGAAGGAAGGAAGGAAGGAAGGAAGGAAGGAAGGGGGAAAGAAAGAAAGAATCCTAGTCCTTTGTCTGCAATTTCAGAAACAGAACACTGTATAGGAAAGATGCTATTATACTTGCAAATAGATTTAACTGTTTTCTTTCTTTTCCAAATGGAGGGGCACGCGTAGTTATTTGAGGTGTCTAAATCTATCACAGTTTACGCATTTTTGCAGTAGTGAAATCTTAGACCTTCCCAGCATGAGTTTGTTCCCCCAAACCTTCCTGGATGAATTGTTCCTCTCGTTCATTTTATTTTAATTCCGTTCGCAAATGTAAGATGCTTTGACGGAAACCCAACGGAGGTTAAGCAAATAGCTTCCCAACTAATTACAAGAAACACCTTGCGAGATACATAACCACTACATAAAACGAAAGAGTACGAGTCCTACCTTTACCGTTTCTCGCCTGGTTTCGAGCACATTCTTTACATCCTCAGTGTGAGAAACAGTTTGCTGCTACAGTACATGTTTCCTCCTCTGCTTATTGCAGAAAGCAAAACTGCAACTCCTCTTTTCACGTGGACCGAAAGAGGAGACGAAGAAGCGCGGAAGTTAAAGGTGTCACTCGTAAACCTCTGAAGTTGTTCTCCAGGCGATATATTTTTTCCAACGTGCACCGTGTGATTAATTCTGAGCGATGACCAATTTCAGTAAGGAGCATGAAGCAGAAGGCACCCAAAATTCACAGTTCTGTTATAGTGGTGGAATCTATATATAGTCAACTGTTTTCCTCTTTACGGTTGATCTCACGGTAGGAAGAGAGCAGGGGGTCCTTGATTGACGTAGCCCGTATGCCACGAAGAACAGCAAACTCATGTAGTCTTTGACCTATGACCACAGTTGAGTGCCAAATTTCCATCACTAAGCAAGACATTTGTTAAGTGAGTTTGGCTCCATTTTATGACCTTTCTCTCCACCGTAGTTCAGTGAATCACCGCAGTTAAGTTAGTAACATGGTTGTTAAGTGTATCTGGATTCTCCATTGACTTTGCTTGTCATATGGTGGCAAACGGGGATCACATGATCCCAGGGACGCTGCAACCATCATCAATATTAGGTGCAAAGTGTCTGAATTTTGATCACATGACCATAATGATACCTTAAGGGTTATCAATGTGAAAAATGATCATAAGTCCATTTTTTCAGTGCTGTTGCAGCTTTGGGCAATGGAGTGGTGTGGTGGCCTAGAGGTGGAGCTCTCGCCTCAAAATCAGGAGGCTGTGGGTTCAATCCTAGATAGAAGCACATATTTCTTTCTCTGGTTACAATGAGAATATATCTGCTGTGAACTCCGCATTGGTGATAGGAAGGGCATCCGGCCAATAAACACTCAGCTCCTTTCAGTTGCCCTGATCCCACCCCAATGCAAGTGATTACGGGTTCATTAAAAAAAAAGGTGCAGCTTTGAACGATGACTAAATGAGCAAGGGCTACCTGTATAGGGTACCTTTTTAGAATCTGGGAAGTTGCTCGATGTAACTTTCTGACCAAGAGCTGGCTTGCCCTCACTTTGACTAAAATAAACAATATAGGCAGTGGTGAAATCCTATCGGTTCGCACCGGTTTGGGCGTGCCGGTAGTAAAAAAAAAAAGCTACCGGTTGGTCCGAAGCAGTATTTCTGACGATCAGCTGTGCTGCGCAATTTATATTTGCTAGAAAGTTGGAAATTCTGCTTTCTAGAGAATCTAAACAGCGCAGCACAGCTGTCCCCCCACCTTGCTGTTCTACTTACCTTAGAAAGCTTCCTTCTTCCACACAAAGTGCACATTTGGCATGCACTGTGTATGCGCATGTGCATTTGCAGGCAGCGGTAGCAAACCACAGAGGATTTCACCACTGAATATAGGGATATCTTCATCTCATCTAAATGGATTTGTAGGGTTAAAAAAAGGAACCAGGAAACCTTTACTGTGCTGGGAAACAGTTGAGCAATTAAAAATTCGTCCATAATGCCTGGATTTGCATAGAATGGTAGCAACGTTAAAATAGGGTTAGATCATCTCTGACTCAGCTATATGGCTGTGGTTTTTTTGGCCTGGGCACTGCTTACAAATAGTCCTCAATTTACAACAGTTTGTTTAGTGCCCGTGCGAAGTTACAACAACACTGGAAAAAAGTGACTTACGACCATTTTTCACACTTATGACCGTTGCACCATCCCCATGATCACGTGATCAAAATTCAGATGCTTGGCAACTGACTCGTATCTATGATGGTTGCAGCGTCCCAGATCCCATGAGGATCACAGTCTGCGACCTTCGAATGAGCCAAGTCAACGGGGAAGCCAGATTCACTTAATGACAGTATTGCTAATTTAACAACCGCAGTGATTCATTTAACAATGGTGATGAGTGAGGTCGTAAAGTGGGACAAAACTGACTTCATGCTTAGCAATGGAAACTTGGAGCCCAATTGTGGTCATAAATCGAGGACTTATCATATTTTTCGGACCAAAAGATGCACTTTTTTGTCTACCAAAAAAAGGGTGAAAATATCTGTTGCATCTTATAGACCGAATATTGCCAAAGCCTGAAAAAAAAATGGCCAATTTTTTTGGGAAAAAACAGCTTGAAAAAAGCCTCAAAATTGGGCCAAAAAAAGCCTCGATAACAGGCCAAAAAAGCTGAAAAAATGGGCCGAAAAAAGCCTAGAAAACTGGCCGTTCAAAGCCTTGAAAATGGGCTGGAAAAAGGTTGGAAAAGGCCAAAAAAAGCCTTGAAAATGGGCTGGAAAAAGGTCGGAAAAGGCCAAAAAAAGGCTTGAAAATGGGGTGCACGGAGGCCAAAAACTTTTTTTTGTTGATTTCCGCTTCTAAATTTAGGTGCGTCTTATAGTCCGAAAAATACGGTATCTGCACTGCAATTCTTTCATGGCAAATTACACTTTCTAAATCTATTTTTAAAACAGCAATTTCCGGGTAAGGTCAAGACTTTTAATGCTTTGAGATGAACTCAGAAGGCTTCCAGGACCTCATCTAACTGAGCCTGTTAGGGCTTTTCTTCATTCTTGCCAGTTGGTGCCTGGTGATCACTTTAATGCCCCTTAATGAGAATCCTGAGATGGAAAAGCAGCTTTTAACTCATTGGCATGAGGAGATTTCTTCTAACCAGTTTGAAAATCCTGATATCTTGCAGCCATGAAGCGCTCAAAGGCTGGCTTTTGTTCCTCTTCTCCAAACTGGCTGACATCAGAGCTGGACAATTCCCCATCAACAGGGACCTTGGATTGAATTCTGCAGAAATTCAGGAGCAAAGTTATGTGGCTCATTTCAACCACACTCACAATTTATAGGAGAAAAGGAGGGGGGAGGGGGAGGGAAGGGGGAGAAAGAGGAGGAGGAGGAGAAGAACAGTGGGTCCTTGGTGCCTTTTGAACATATTCGTTTTTTTGCAGATGTTTCATGATCCACCAAGGTAACATCATGTTGTGGCCCGCCAGTGACCAGCAGAGCTGGCAGCAGATTCAGACAGTGTGGAAGTTGGGGAGGAATGTGGGCCAGTCCTGGAGTCTGGGGAAGGCTCGGACGAGGGCTCTGAATCAGGCAGAGAGGGAGCCAAGGCCATCTGATAGTTCTTTGCTGCCTCCGGAGTCTCCGGAGTCTGACATCAGCGAGGCAGAAGAACAGCGGGAGCCTGTTCCCAGTGTGCGCATGCGCAGAGCTGCCAGAAGACAGGAACAATTAAGGAAACAGGGTCGACTTGGGAGTAAGGCTTGGAGATGATTGGCCCCTCCCATAAGACATAAAAGAGAAGCGAACGGGACGTGAGCTTTTGCAGGAAGCAATTAGTTCATCTGGTCGCTAAAAGCTTTGGAAAAGTTCTGTTTGACTCTGTGCTAAATTTGGCCTTGTCTTGCATGTGGCAGCATTCCAAGGGAGATAAGTTGGGTGTTTGTAAACACTCCCCTGAAAAACTGTCTGAGAAGCCTTTCAGACTGGGAATGACAATAATTCACAGCCGTATGAATTAAAGAGGTTTGCCGGGACTGAGATTGTGCTGTATACTTTCTAAGGAACACATCATCAGTTACTTTGCAATTACATTTTTTAAAAAAAAAAAAACAAATCTTCTTGTCCACCCTATGCAATATATGTGGCGATTGCTACCATCTTGGTAGTAGATTAACAGATTAACAGAGTTGGAAGGGACCTTGTGGGTCATCTACTCCAACCCCCCACCCAAGCAGACCCTGTGTTGGGGTGGCAGAATATGCCTACATGTTATGATGCAATGAATGAAGAGGAGTCTCTCGGAGGGAAAAAGATATGGGTGTATCCTGCTTTAGCACCAAAAATGTGGCAGGAAATCAACCCCAGGTTGAAGAAATGAAAGTCCTCTCATTGGCTGATGAAATCTGCTTGTTTCACTCCTCTCCCACAGATTGAAATATTTTTTGCTCTCATTCCTGAAAGAACTTGTAAAAGTTGCCCAGTTTTGGATCAAAGAGTGAGGCCAAGGACTGGCTTTAACTATGGCAATGATAGATGGCGGTGTAGAGGATTATAAAAAGGACAAACCAGGGGTGAAATGCTCCCAGTTCGGACTGGATCACCTGATCCGGTAGCGATGGCGGTGGGTGGTTCGGAGAACTGGTAGTTAAAATCCCTGCACCCCCCCCTCATGCCCAGCTGAGCCGCCCGATCATCAGAGGCTTTTTTTTTTTACTTTTAAAAGCATTTTTTCTACAACCTCTTCTGACGGAAAAAATGCTTTTAAAAATTAAAAAAAAAAAGCCTCTGATGATCGCGCGGCTCAGCTGGGATCGTCAGAGGCTTTTCAAAGCATTTTTTTTCCTGCAACCTCTTGGCCGAAGAGGTGGTAAAAAAAATGCTTTGAAAAGTCTCTGACGATCCCAGCTGAGTTGCCTGATCTCAGAGAGGCATTTTTTAAAAAGCCTCTCTGACGATCCCAGCTGAGTTGCCTGATCAGCAGAGGCTTTTCAAAGCATTAGAAAAAATGCTTTGAAAAGTTTAAAAAAAAAAAGTTGGCCATGCCCACCCAGTCACATTACCCCCACACACACCAAGCCACGCCCACAGAACCGGTAGTAACACATTTTACATTTCACCCCTGGGACAAACACATCTTTGTTTTGCTTTACATAGTTTCTCTTAGATGGAGGCCTTTGTGGAATCTCCCAAAACAATTGCATATGTGGTTGATCAGTGGGATCCAGTGGTGGGATTCAAATTTAACAACTGGTTCTCTGCCCTAATGACCGGATGGGTGGGCGGGGCCATGGTGGGCATGGCCAGGGGTTGTGACAGGCAGCATTCAGCCTCCTGCACCCCCCTGGGAGCAAAAACGGGCCACGTTTTGGGCGTAGTAGGCCTCCCTGCACTTACCTGGGAGCCAAAACAGGGCGCCTGGGAACTTCTGGAAGGGGCTGGGCCAGCCAGCAATTTAACAACCAGTTCAGCTGAACCAGCTGAATCCCACCACTGGTGGGATCAATCGAAACATATCGGTGGCACAGTGGTTAGAGTGCAGTACTGCAGCCTACTTCTGCTGACTGCCGATTGCCGGCAGTTCACCAGTTCGATGCTCACCAGGCTCAAGGTTGACTCAGCCTTCCATCCTTCCGAGGTGGGTAAAATGAGGACCCAAATTGTTGGGGGCAATAGGTTGACTCTGTAAACCGCTTAGAGAGGACTGTAAAAGCACTGTGAAGCGGTATATTGTCTAAGTGCTATTGCTATCCTGTCAGGCACAAACCTGTTGAATGGAAAGATCTACAGATCCCAAAAACACTTTCCGTGGGAATGGAGTTCAATAAAACTTTGTGGAAATCTAAGTAGCATAACAGCTCATAGTTGGCCATGCACACACACACACACACACACACACACACACACACACACACACGACATCAAAATGTAATGTGTTTTGCCCTGGGCTTAATATGTTGGATAAATGCTGAGATTGTAGTTTGTAAAGCAGAAATATGATTTGGTTATATTATGTAGGTCCAATGGATTGTGGTTTGTTCAATAAACTGTGACTAAGCAAGATGTGCTTAGCATGGTTTGAAAGCTATCTAGGAGCGATTGATCTCCTTCAGATGAACTCTTAAAATGCAAGTTATTCACTAAATCTGCAATACTATTAATCTGCTCATTGTTCCTATCACCCATCTCCTCCCACTTATGACTGTATGACTGTAACTTATTGCTGTATCCTTACGATTTATATTGATTGTTTCTTAGTATGGTTCGATTGCTTATTGCACCCTATGACTATCATTAAGTGTTGTACCTTATGATTCTTGACGAATGTATCTTGTCTTTTTATGTATACTGAGAGCCTATGCACCAAAGACAAATTCCTTGTGTGTCCAATCACACTTGGCCAATAAAGAATTCTATTCTATTCTATTCTATTCTATTCTATTCTATTCTATTCTATTCTATTCTATTCTATTCTATTCTATTCTATTCATTTCTGTTCCATTCCGTTCCGTTCCGTTCCGTTCCATTCCACTTCACTCCAATTCTATTCTATTCTATTCTATTCTATTCTATTCTATTCTATTCTATTCTATTCTATTCTATTCTATTCTATTCTAAATTCTATTCAAATTATATGAAAAAGTAACATTCATGCGAACCACTATCAGGCTTCCCAGATCATGATTTAGCAGTCAATCTCCCATTCCCTGATGCTTTCAGCTTAATTTTTCTGCTAATACTGCATACAATCTAATTTTCTCAGCACTTAACGAGGGACTTCTTTAAACAGTGATGGAATTCAGTAGAATTCAGGACCTGAAACTGTGCTTTGCAAAGAACAAAATATGTGATTATCTCAAGATATACGATTCTCCTCTACAGCAACAATGGGCAACCGTTGCAGGCCTCGTCCGACCACACTGAACAATTGTGTGGCTTCAGAAGCCACATAATACAAAAATTGGCAGGGATGCTAGTGGTGGGGGATTTCCAGCATAAACTTCCTGTCAAAAGATTTTGTAAGAAGCTGCTTGGGAGCAATCTCTGATATCAAATTAAAAGCTAGTCATTCATACCTAGTCAGCTAGGTATGAATTTGAGACCTTGGGGTGAACTTTGAATTAAGCTTATCAATATGTTGGAAGAGATTTATGCAGTGTGTAGACCAGGGGTGTCAAACTCAAGGTGCCTAGAACTGGAAACAATGAATGTCAGGGGGGGCCATTGGCAGAGGGCTGCAAGAGGCCACCGCGGCCAATGATGGGGCCGAGGAGAGTTGCGTGTTGCCCCCCCCATCTCATTTTCGCTGGCAGAGCACTCAGATTGCCACAGGTGCCCCCGACACGAGTAATGTCAAGCTAGCCAAGCCCTCCCTGCCCCCCTTAGGTCAAACACAACCCTGATGTGGCTCACAATGAAATCAAGTTTGACACTCCTGATGTAGATGATATCCTACATGAAATGAGAAACTTAACAGATTTTAGTCTGAAGAAACTGATAAACTGATGAGCCTTGGTGGTGCAGCGGACTAAGTGCTGTTAAGTGCTAGCACTTAGCTGCCAGCTGCCTGCAATTAGTGTGAGTTAGGCAAAGGGACCTATTTGGATTCAGACATAGTTGGGGATTTATAGCCAAATTTTCCAGAGTTCCTCGGGTAGATGGAAGTGAATGGCCGTCCTGAAGATATAAGTTTATTACAGGTTTATTATTTTTCTTTTTATAGTTTTATTAGTTTATAATATAACATACAAAGAGAATACAAAAGCAAATATCAGGGAAATTAGGGAAGGAAAAGGGGAAGTGAATAGTGGGGGAAAGAAAGGGGGAAAAAGGCATTGACTTCCGACTCCCTTTGGTGCAGTAGAATAAGGCATTAAGATCTACACTCAACTTTTTACTTTTTTATAATAATAGAAACTAGCCATTTTGGTAATAACGAATCTATCTAATCAGTAAAACCCAAGATCAAAGTTTCTTCTTTTTCCACCTCAAGCACAGAGTCCAGAAGTGGTTTCCAAGTCAAAGTGAAAGTGTTTATGTTTTTTTCTTTAATCAGAGCAGTCAATTTATCCATTGACTGCTAATTCCACCAGTTTTTGCAGCCATTCATCCATTGTGGCGGGTCATAGTAGTCCTCGACTTATGACCACAATGGAAGACCTGAATTTCTTTTGCTAAGCAAGGTGGTTGTTAAGGGAGCCACACCTGAGTTAACAACCTTTTGTGCCATTTTTAAGTGAACAATTGCAATTGTTAAATGAATCATGCTGTTGTTAAGCAAATCCAGGTTTCCCCGTTGACTTCGTTTGTTGGAAACCGGCTGGGAAGGTCACAAATGTTGATCACATGATCCCAGGATGTATTTACAACTATTGTAAATACATACTGATTGCAAGTTTTAAAATAGGTTTTAAATGAGAGTTTTAAATTCGGCCTATGATTTAATTATTTTAATCTGTTTTTAAATTCTATTTTGTACACTGTTTTATTATGGCTGTTCACTGCCCTGAGTTCTTTGGGAGAAGGGTGGTATATAAATTAAATAAATTAAAAAAAATTGATTACATGACCATGGGAATACTGCAGTGGTTGTAAGTGCAAGGAGCGGTGTTATGTCACTTTTTTCAGTGTCATTGTATCTTCAACCAGTTATTAAGCGAATTTTGTAAGTCAAGGACTACAGTTGTGGCTGTTGGCTGCTGGCCCCTCCAGCAGCCAAATCAGAGGAGGAGGAGGAGGCATGAGAGTCAGGGCCAGCATCAAGGCAACCTGAGAGCTCTGAGGGGGAAGAGGGAATGGAGCTGTCAGAGATAGAGACAGAGGCAGAGCCTGGGCCATCCATCAGCCCGCAGATGGAGAATCAACAGTCCCCAGGTCTGGAGGTGGCTGATGAGGAAGAGGAGGAACAGCTGGAACCAGTGCCTGACACGCGGATGCGCAGAAGGCAGAGGAGAGGAGAGCAGTGGAAATCCATGGACTGATCCTTGGAAAGGAAGAGCCACCACTGCTACCGAAGCCCCACCTTAGCTCTGGGGATAAAAGGCAGGGGACGGAGATGAATAAATGTGGCAAACAACTATTCATCTTCTGGATGGATGGACTTATTAGCCTGCATTGAGAGAGAAACTTTTTGCTGGGGGCTGCCGGCATACCTAATAAGGGAATATTTGAGTTAACTTCAGAGGGTTTGTCGTGTTTGGGGAGCTGGGTCAGAACAAGTACCTTCACACTATCAGTCATAATGCATACAGACATAAACACTATGCTTATACAGTAGTCTCGGGATCTTTTCGGTGGTGCAGTGGTTAGAATGCTGTATTGCTGGCTAATTCTGCTGCCTGCCGGCTGCTTGCATTTCGGCAGTTCAATCCTGACCGACTCAATGTGGACCCAGCCTTCCTGTCCTTCTGAGGTCAGTAAAATGAGGACCCAGATGGTTGGGGGCAATACCCTGTCATTGTAAACTGCTTAGAGAGGACTGTGTAAGTGGTAGATAAGTGCTATTGCTCTCTCTTTGATTTCTATGCCCCAAGTTTTCCCTTTTACCTCCCTTACCTTAGCCCAGAAAAACATGGTCAATCAGTGGAGATTTTTTTTTCATCTAGTGAAAGAATTTCAGTAGAGTCTTACAAATATTGCAATCCGGCAAAACGTATATGACCGTGATGGTGAACCTATGACACGCATGCCACAGGTGGCACGCGGAGCCATATCAGTGGGCACGTGAGCGTTGCCCTAGCTCAGCTCCAGCATGCATGCACACACCGGCCAGCTGATTTTTGGGCCTTGCGGGCCCACCGGAAGATGGTAGACAGGCTGTTTCTGACCTCTGGGGGGGTGGGGAAGGCCCGTTTTTTGCTCTCCCCAGGCTTCAGAGCCTTTCTAGGAGTCTGGGGAGGGCAAAAACAGCCTTCCCCACCCCACCCCGGAGGCCCTCTGGAGGCCGGAAACGACCTATTTGCCGACTTCTGGTGGGACCAGAAGGCTTGTTTTTCGCCCTCCCCAGGCTCCAAGAAAGCCTCTGGAGCCTGGGGAGGGCGAAAAACAGGCCCACTGTGCCATCGTATGCCAAAAGAGGAGGGAGCGTAGGGGTTTGTGCGTATACGTGGGGGGGAAGGGGGGGCAGGGCACATGTTATTATGGGTGTGGGCATGTGTGCGTGCACCCCCTTGCACTCCCCCCGCTTTTGGCACGCGACGGCAAATAGATTAGCCATCACTGGTATATGATAATACATATTAGTATTTTAAGGTGCATCAAGACATTTTGTTGCTCCTATTGAAAATTCTTGATTGTCTGAAATCCTTTTTATTTCTCCTAGGGATGATGAACTGCAGCCTGTATTGTCAGGACAGAAGATCATCAAATCCACTTTCCATATATTTACACTACTGCCATCAAGTGGAAATGTTTATTTTCTCACCACTTCCCTTAAGACCAGAACTGCCTCTCCAATAATTGACTTACTGAAGTGGCCAACTTATTGCACAAGATGGAAAATGAAGGCTGTAGACCACAGTTTTCTTCAGCACCAAATTTCTATTTTATTACAGGTTTTGTAAAACGGTCGTTAAAGATACATTCCCTAGTTTTTTAAAATCCAGATTCCCTTTCTTTCCCTCCTTCCCTTTAGCAGTAAAAACCATAAAAGCGATTTTGAAATGATGTAAGAAAAACCACTCGTCTAAATTTAGGTTCACTGGGCAAATGTTTCCATTGTATTTCCTCCACCCCCTAAGAGACGCCTTATACATGCATATACATTTTGCAAATATATGTTTGAGTGCAGATTTGCTTAACTCATACATGTCTGTAAGTATGTTTTGAGCATCTCTCTCACTTTTTTCCTAATATACATGTTTAGATATGCACTGCATTGCCAAATTCAGAAGTATGTGGACGTTGGAAGCTATGTTGATTTGGGAACTTTGAATCTATTCCCTCCCACACCCTTCCATTCAATCATGTCCAATTCTTGGAGAAAAACCCCTGAAGCAGGGGTGAAATCTAAAAATTTTCACTACCAGTTCTGTGTGCGTGGCTTAATTAGTGGGTGGGGCTTGGTGGTCAGGTGACTGGGTGGGTGTGGTTTGTTGGTCAGGTGGGCGTGACCAAGTCGACGTCACTTCTTTGCCATTTTTTAACCTACAAAACACAACACAACACAACTGGCTCACCCACAATGTAAAAGCAGCTGTGCTAGACCCCAAATGGCCCCTGCAACAAGCAGGAACCTCACACAGCCACAAAAAGTCCAAAAAACCAACTTTCACACTTTATACACACAAAATTCCACATACAGCTTTGTGAGATTTTGTATGTTTGTGTAGTTAGAGTGAAACACTATAGAAACACACAAAATCTCAGAAAGCTGCACAAATATTATTTTATTTTTATTTATTTTTATATAAAAGCAGCTAAATTTAAAACTTCCTAAACTTTAAATGGCTAGGTCTAAAAAAAGAACAACTAAAAAACCCCCAATTAACTATTTTTTTAAAGCTCCCAAAAGTGGGGAGGGGAAGGCAGGCAGGCAGATAGAGCTGCTCACCGATGAGCTTGATTGCAGGCAGGGAGATTCAGTTACTTGCTGATGCAATGGATTGCAGGGATTACAGCAAGTGAAGCAAGGCAGGCGTTGCAACCAGCAGCTAAGGTAAGCAAGCTGGAGGCTGGGGGGGGGTGGAAAGTGATTTTTGCTACTGGTTCTCTGAACTGCCCGCCGCCATCGCTACCTACTTGCCCGAGCGGGTCCGAACCAGGAGCATTTCACCCCTGCCCTGAAGTTTTCTTGACAAGGTTTTTCAGAAGTGGTTGCCATTGCCTCCTTGCTAGGGTTGAAAGAAAGTGGCTGGCCTAAGGTCACCCAGCTGCCTTTGTGCCTAAGGCAGGACTAGAACTCATGGCCTCTTGGTTTCTAGCCTGTTGCCTTAACTATTGCACCAAACTGGCTCTCATTCAATTTTAACCATAAATTATGTTAAATAATCTCCCCATTACTACCAATTTTGATCTAAATACAGGGGTGGGCTGCTGGGGGTTCGCAGGGGTTCAAATCCCATTCCTGGCTGGTCGGCCTCCAGAGGGCCTGTTTTCAGCCTTCCCGAACTTCCAGTAGGCCCACCCAACAACCGGGCAGAGAACCCCTTGCTAAAATTTCTGAAGCCCACCCCTGAATAATCTCCCCACTACTACCAATTTTGATCTAAATCTATACTTAGTGGCCACTTTTCTCCAACTTTGGAAAAAAAATGTAGCCCTAACACAGTGGTCCCCAACCTTTTTGGTGTCAGGGACTGGTTCAATGGAGGGCATTTTTCCCCGCAGACTGGAAAGGGAGGCGTGTTTTTGTACATTGCCTGCATTCTGCATGTGGGCAGATGGAATTTGCATTTTTGCATGGCCGCCAGGTTCCTGGCAGGCTGCGGACTGGTGCTGGCCCCTGGCCCAGAGGTTGAGGGCCCCTGTCCTAACAGATCTGTGGAGTAGCAGATTGGAATAGCTGGATTTATCCATTGGCAAGTTTGACTTAGTCCCTCCTTTTTTTTTCCCCCTGGCATCTGGTTTTCCTGTAACTCCTTTCTGGTTTTCTGATTTCTTTTTCCAAGAATGCAATCCGAACCCGCTATGACTTTCCACTTGCCTTTGTACATATGAAAAGAAAAGAAAACATCTTAATCGAAAGGATAACAGCATTTCGATAAGCGTTCTGTTTCTCACAAAAACACAATTTCCTTCCTCTCCACCCAGCATTTCCAGTTTTTTTTTTTTTTTACACATTAACCTTTTCAACCTCCTGGCATCTTAGAGCTAAGAGCAAAATACAGATTATTATAATCCTTCCGTTCCATATCATCACAATTTAAAGAGGTCATGAATTCCTGACTCATGAATGAACTAAACGGGTTCTCCCGTTGAGGGTTCTCTCAAAGGTGCTTTTTTTTTTGCCTTCAAAAGGTAACTGGGTTGTTATTTTTTTCCTTGAGGAAGAAAACATGTTGCTTCTCATCCAAGAAGCTTCATCAGTTCTGATGGTGGTCTGTGTGTGTGGGGGGGGGGGGTAGGGGGGGGTTCTAAATATTTTTACTACCGGTTCTATGGGCGTGGCTTATTTTGTGGGTGTGGCTTGGAGGTCATGTGACTAGATGGGTGTGGCTAGCTGGTCAGAGTCATTTCTGGAAGGTCCTTGCACTTACGACCAGTCCTCGCACTTACAACCTGACTCATTTGTTTGCTTTTAACACTGATCAGCTGTAGGACGGCCCTTTGAAGCCCCGTGGCAAGAGTTTAAACAGTTTTTTTCCCTCTAGTCATCAGCTGGGACTCAGGAGGCAGCAATAAATTGGGGGTGGAACCAAATAAAAGGTAAGAATAACGTGGGGGGGGTGAGGGGTTGTGAGGGCAGGGGGGGAGAACTGGTTCGGTGACATCATATCGTCACCGCTACCGGCTCGGCCAAACCGGACTGAACCGGGAGGAACCCACCACTGGTGTGGTGGGGTAAGGATAAGTACTGAGAGTTGAGACTGGATAGTGGGGGGATAGACAGATAACTTCTGATAGGATGGTGGAGGATGGAAGGATTGTATTTCTTTGCAGTCATCTGGTTGTTAGTACTCTCCCTGAGAGTCCTTAAGACTACTTGAGGGTTTATCTGTGCCCTCAGGGTCACCTGAATCAAGGTGCAGTTCAGTGGTGGGATTCAGCCAGTTCTGTCCGGTTCGGGCAAACATTTAATGGCGACTGCAGGAGGCTCCGCCCATCCGCCGGGATGTAATGCATGAGCAAAGAGCATGCGCGGAAGGCCGTGCACATGCGCAGAGGAGATGCGTGTGAACGAAGCTAGCACACGCACACACACTCACATTTGCAAACCGGTAGGGAAGGTGAGTGAATCCCACCTCTGGTGCAGTTGGTTCTGGAATCTTCTTGGAACTGCTACAACGGTTTCATTGTAAACTGGAGATAGGCGGTGTCTTATTCCACCCCCTCTGTTGAAGGAGGGATGTTCAATTCTAAATAGATGGATTCTTTTCTCCTCCCTCTTTCAAATCCAAAATGTGGACTTTTTAAAAATTTCTTCTTTCTCAAGGAAAAAAAACAGTCTGGTTGTCCCTTTGAGACAACTACCGTGTTTCCCCGAAAATAAGACCCTGTCATATTTTTTTGAACCCCGAAATAAGCGCTTGGCCTTATTTTCGGGGAGGTCTTATTATTTTGGGGTGTGTGGAGCAAGACGGGGCTCCTCTTGCCATCTTACCTGATTTCTTACCTGCGCCACCAAGAACCTTGGTGGCGCAGCAGACTAAAGTGCTGTTAAATAACACCAGCTGCCTGCAAATTCAAATCTCACCAGGCTCAAGGTTGACTCAGCCTTCCATCCTTTCGAGGTAGGTAAAATGAGGACCCGGATTGTGGGGGCAATAAGCTGACTTTGTATAAAGAAGAACACCGCTTGGGGGGGGCGAAAGCCCTACTAAGCAGGTATATACAAAAGTATGAAGGCTATTGCTTAACGCATTGTAAGCCGCCCTGAGTCTCCAGAGAAGGGCGGCATATAAATCGAACCAATAAATAAATAAATTTCCAGCTCTGTCTCCCTAATCCTAACCAGAGGAAATGGCGGAGACTGGCTGCATATGCAGTTAAATATTTTCAGGGAGGGCTTATTTTCGGGGGGGGGCTTATTTTAGCGCATGCGCTAAGAAGTCCAGTTGGGCTTATTATCTGGGGAGGTCTTATTTTCAGGGAAACACTATATGATCTCGGTGACTGAGAGTCTCTGTAGACATTTAGTTTAGGTTCTGTATTTCTTTCTGTATTGATTCCCCAGAACATTATAGTGGCAAATGCTCCAACACTGGAAGTTTTAAAGAAGAGATTGGATAACCATTTGTCTGAAGTGGTGTAGGCCTAAGCAGGGGGATGGACTAGAAGACCTCCAAGGTCCCTTCCAACTCCTGTTATTCTATTCTCTAGTGAGATTTTTGTCTTTTTGCTAGCCATGGTGGTAAAAAGCAGAGTGGCCCATTTCATGTTCCGTAAATCCCTCATCGCAGTGACCAATTACAGATCTTCAGAAAAAGTTTGCACTGCTGCTTTATGCATTCTGTGTATCTTTTTCTGAAGATATATAACTCTGTATGCTTGAATACCTCTGGTGGGTGGGGATACGTTTTTCTGCTTCATAAACTTCCCCCTCCCCCTTATCTTGGCACATCTGTATGCATTTCCCCAGATTATGTTTTTTTTCAAGTTACAAACTGTAGCCACAAATTTTGACAAGTGATGCAAATAAGCACCCTTCTACTTTCTTGATCTCTCTTATCTCTCTGATGGATCTGAAACCATGAAATTCACGTAAACAATTTGGCAGAGCCTATTTCTTAAACTCTGCCTCTATTTTTCATTCTTAATGCAGTTGCCCAGTAAAACACAATCACCCACAAAACCACACCTAATCTGATAATCTTTTCTTGAGGTTCAAAGAAATTAACATTGTTCTTGGGCTATCTGTGGGCCCAGAGGTGGGTTTCAGCAGGTTCTGACCAGTTCTGGAGAACCTGTAGCATAAATTTTGAGTAGTTCAGAGAACCGGTAAATACCACCTCTGACTGGTCCCGCCCCCATCTATTCTCTGCCTCCCGAGTCCCAGCTGATCGGGAGGAAATGGGGATTTTGCAGTAACCTTCCCCTGGAATGGGGAGGGAATGGAGATTTTACAGTATCCTTCCCCTGGAGTGGGGTGGAAATGGAGATTTTACAGTATCCTTTCCCTGCCACATCCACCAAGCCACACCCACCAAGCCATGCCACGCCCACCAAGCTACACCCACAGAACTGGTAGTAAAAAAATTTGAAACCCACCACTGAGATATGACGATAAATGCTCCACCAACATCTTGGAGCGGGTGGGGTTGGGATTTTCAGCTGGTTTATTGGGAGGGGCGAAGGAAAACGGTTGCACAAAAATCGCTGTCTAGTTTTAGTGAATAATTCATTGAAAAAGTCAACCGGAAATCGTACCCTCGCAAACCTCATTTCAGATTCATAAAATAGTCCCATGTTTATTCATCAACTCTTCGGTCTCCAAAGTTCTCTTACTCCTAGTAAGTCTATATAGGTGGTCCTCGACTTAGAACAGTTTATTTAGTGACTGTTCAAAACTACAACTGCACTGAAAAAATAACTTATTATTGTTTTTTACTCTTACGACCGTGGCAGGATCCCCATGGTCATGTGATCAGAATTCAGACGGTTGGCAACGGACTCATATTTGTGATGGCTGCAGTGTCCCAGAGTCATGTGATCACTTTTTGCGACTTTTTCACAAGCAAAGTCAATGGGGAAGGCAGATTTACTTAACAGCTGTGTTACTAACTTAAGAACAGCAGTGATTCAAAAAAGTGGCAAAAAAGGTCGTAAAATGGGGCAAAACTCACCAAACAATTCTCTCACGTAGCAAGAGGAATTTGGGGTTCAATTCTGGTTGTAACTCAAAGACTACCTGTGCAGTTTTTCTCAACCTTGGGAACTTGAAGATGTGTGAACGTCAACTCCCAGAATTCCCCAGACAAAATGGCTGGCTGTGGAATTCAAGGAGTTGAAACCTATACATCTTCAAGTTCCCAAGGCCGAGGAACAGTGATGTAATGCATTATAAATACCACCTCTGCCTGGCCTTGTCCCCATCTATTCTCGGCCTCCCGAGTCCCAGCTGATTGGAAGGAAATGGGGATTTTGCAGTAACCTTCCCCTGGAGTGGGGAGGGAATGGAGATTTTACAGTATTCGTCCCCTGCCATGCCCACCAAGCGACGCCCACCAAGCCATTCCACACAGAACTGGTAGTAAAACATTTTGAATCCCACCACTGTATGCTTATGACCCAATGTGCTTATGGCTTCTCCTGGAGGACTCACAGCTTCTCTGCCCCACGGGATTCATTTTTAAGATTTGTTGCAAAGCCAAACCCTGAGGTCTCACGTAGTCTGTGGCTGCAGCACACGCATCATAAATTAGGTTCCTACTTCAAGAAACAGAGGCTGGCTCCAAAACTTAATTTATTAGTTGTTCCATCAAGCAATGGCCACATGATGGAACCATCTGCTGTCAATCATCCTGAGTAGAACTTACATCTCACCCATCAACAAAACCAAATACAATCATTTTCAGCAGATCCAAGTCCGTAGATCCAGCTGAAAATCATCAAGGAATCAAATGATGGGAGCTCATCTGATATGGGCTTCACTCTATGCATCGTTTATTAGCTACTAAGGAGACAGAGGGGGCTCCATGCTATCATTTTCAAGTCTTTGAGGCCGAAAGGGTCGAAAATAGGCCATTAAAATATTCTCGCTTCGCTTCCCGCCCTTCTCCTCCTCCTCCTCCTCCTCTTCCTCCTTGGCAGCTGAAACTGCAGTCCTGCTGTTGTCTAAATGGATGAACCGTTGCAGGAAGGCTGCCCTGCTGTGTCGGAACAGCCTTTGCTGAAATTCTGACGTCATGAAATAGTAGAGAACTGGATCCAAGCAGCAATTCAGGCTCGCAAGGCACAAAGAAATGGTGTGGAAATTCAGGACTTGCTGACGGACCGAGCAGCTTCCAAAGACACCTTGTTTGACCATCATAAAGATCGGGAGGTTGACATGGTAGGGAGTGAAGCAGACGAAGAAGACAGCCGCGCAGCCCAAGATCAGACGCCAAGCTTTCTGCCTCTCGTCGGCCTGTTGTAACGGAGCGTGAGAATCCTGCAGGGATTGACGCATCTTCCAGGTGCAGTAAATGATGATTGCAAGAGGGAGCAGAAATCCAGAGAGCTCAGCTACCACCATCAGCATTATGGAGGCTCCCCGTGTTAGCTGTTTCACTCCAAGATCAGCAAAGCAGGTATTGTTATTGTTGGTTAAGCTAGGACTTCTCAGGATTGGGAGGGACAAGCAAGCAGCCCCCACCACGATCCAGATGACAGCACTTACGGCAACATCATGTCTGTAATTCCAACTTTTGGTTCGGAAGGGATGAAGGAGAAAGAGGTACCTCTGGATGCTGATGCAGGTGAGGAAGCAGATGCTGGCGTACATGTTGAGGTACTTCAGGTAGAAGCAGAATTGACAGAGGAAGCTCCCAAAGGGCCACCGGTGGTTGATATAGTAGTACATCCTCAAAGGCAAGGAGAGGACGTGAGCCAGATCAGCCCCGGCCAAATTCATCATGAAAATGACTGCTTTGCTTTCCCGCTTGATAAAGCAACACAAAATCCACAGCGCAAGGCTGTTGCCCACCAGGCCAGGGATGAATATAATCACATAAGTCGCTGCATATAAGGAGGCCTGGAAACCCATGGAAGGATCAGAACAATTTTCAGAAGAATTGTCAGCTGGCATCTTGGTCCGGTCAGTGGACTTCTTGAACACAGTGGGTGGAAGAGAAGATCCCTGTGGAGGGCAGGAAAAAGAGGAGCAAACATTTTATTTCCTTCTACAGAAAGACGGGTGAGAAGGAAGGCTGTAGCCTTGAACACACATGCCAAGTTTATGGGTCAAATCGTATCGTTACCTAAAAGAAACATAGAATCCTAGGACTGGAAGGGACTTTGGAGGTCTTCTAGTCTAACCCCCTGTCAAAGGCAGGAATCTGTCAGACCTGTCACAACTTAAACTTCTGAAATTTGTTGAAAAAGGTATGGTTTCAGGGGTGGGCTTCAGATCCTTTAGCAATGGGTTCGCTGCCCCGTTGCTAGGTAGGCGTGGCCATAGTGGGCATGGCCTAGTCAGGTGCCTGAACCACGGTGGGGGAGGGCATTTTTTGCCCTCCCCAGGCTCCAGAGGCTTTTCTTGAGCCTCCGGGAGGGCAAAAACAGCTTCCCCCGGGCTCCGGAGGACAGAAACAATCCCATTTCTAGACTTGCAGAACTTCCGGGAGGCCGTTTTTCACCCTCCCCAGGCTCCGGAGGCTTTCCTTGAGTCTCTGGGAGGGCAAAAACAACTTCCCCTGGGCTCCAGAGGCCAGAAACAGGCCCATTTTTGGACTTTCAGAACCTCCAGTAGGCTCATTTTTTGCCCTCCCAGATCCTCCACACGGCCCCTGCATTTACCTAGAATGATGAATGGGCCATGTGGAGACTCCCGGGAAGGGAGGGGCAGGTTGGGAGGGGCGGGGTGAGGTGGGAGAGGTGGGTCAGGGTGGGCGGGGCGGGGCAGGAGGGGCTAGCCAGGGGTGGCATTTGGGGGTTCACTGAACCCTGGCGATCCTTGGCTAGAGGATCGCCCGAACCCTGCCGAACCCCCAGGAGCCCAACCCCTGTATGTTTTATTAGAGGTCCAGTGTATTACAGTATTGCAAAGCCAGAAGTGAGAATGGCATGCCAAAATTCACAAGTTCTACTTTCCCTCCCTTTACTATCTATCATTGTCCACCCCATTGTAACCAATCAGATTCAGGCAAGATGTTTTCATAACAGACAGTCCAAATGTGGTTTGGTATGTGGCTCCCTCCTTCTTCCAGCTGGGTGACCTTGAGGCAGCGTCTCAAGGAGATACAGCATTTACTTTCATTTTCCCCAAGCCTTCCCACCTTCATTCCCCCTCCCTACGGTTGATGACAGTCTGTTACTGCACAGCAGTGAAGCACAAGGAAGCATAAGGTGGCAGCTGACATTGCCCTTACACCGTCAGCGAGACGTACCTTACTGCAACTTCCCAAACTAACTGGGATCCCCATATTAGATTGCAACTTTGAAATCCAAGATATCTGGAAATCGAGAAAGCTGTAATGCTTACCCAATTTTGTTTTGAAGGCGCAGTTTTCTGGCTTCTTTGCTTCTGCGAGCTCCATGGATTAAATCACACAGAGGAAGGGAAAGAGTGACCAACGTAGGAAAAGGAACCTAAGTTATAATTATTTTTAACCAGGGAGTTAAAATCCTGCTCTATGTCAAGGGGTGGGTTGAGATGAATGGGAGGCATGGCCATTCATTTCCAGATGAGCCAGCTTTAAATGAGTTCTCTTCCTTCCTGTCTGCTGATTCTAAGCTGCTGTAATGATATTTCTTCCTGCGGATACTTTGCTGTGAGTAATGAAGTAGAAGTCTCAAGCTCTCATCAGAAGCCAGCAGTAATTTCTCAAACCTTCATTTGCCACTAAGAAGCTCCAGTTTCTTCCTGCTTTCCTGCTTAAATGAGATTATTATTATTATTATATTATCGTATGACTAAGACGCTGTGCTTGTTGATCGAAAGGTCGGAAGTTCAGCGGTTCGAATCCCTAGTGCCGCATAACGGGGTAAGCTCCCGTTACTTGTCCCAGCTTCTGCCAACCTAGCAGTTCGAAAGCACGTAAAAAATGCAAGTAAAAAAATAGGGACCACCTTTGGTGGGAAGGTAACAGCGTTCCGTGCACCTTTGGCGTTGAATCATGCCGGCCACATGACCCCGGAGACGTCTTTGGACAGCGCTGGCTCTTCGGCTTTGAAATAGAGATGAGCACTACTCCCTAGAGTCAGGAACGACTAGCACATATGTGCGAGGGGAACCTTTACCTTTACCTATGGCATGTTCACATCATATTTCAATAAAAACATGAGATAAAAATACAAAATATAAAATATCAATGTATGCCTAGATTTACCTGTTTCATTCCAGGCAGGCTACATTGCTCAATATTGGCAGCTGGGAATTATCAATCATCTTCAGGTCACGAAATGAATGGTTATAAGTCAAGGACTGCCTGTATTTGAGTGCCTGCCTCTAGAATACAGGATAACAGAGTTGAAGGGACCTCGGAGGTCTTCTAGACCTCTCCCCAATGACATTTTGCCCTTCCCATCAGGCCTGGCTGAAGGGCAAGTTGTAGTTCCCATTGGTCAAGGAACTTCATTTGGCATGATTTGGAAAGAGAAACTTTTCTGGCATGGCCTCTGCTCTCTGGCACATTATTCCCCCCAGAGTGTGAGTGGTGGTCCCTACCCTGCCAGCACATGGACAGCATCTGGCCATGATGAAAACTGGGAAATTTGGAAATCGCTAAATAGTTTGTGCACAGGCACAGCAAGAACAAGATATTCCTTGAATAAATGGGGAACATTTGGTGACTTCTGCCTACTGTGAATATGGAGATCACACACACACATACACTTGTCCCCTGTGCCCTGCTCAATGGACTTCTCCAAAGCTCCTGAGAGCAGGACAAGAAGCAACAGGTGGAAACTAATCAAGGAGAGAAGCAACTTAGAGAAATTTCCTGACAGTTAGAACAATTAATCAGCGGAAGAACTTGCCTGCAGAAGTTGTGAATGCTCCAACACTGGACGTTTCTAAGAAGATATTGGATAACCACTTGTCTGAAGTGGTGTAGGGTTTCCTGCCTAGGCAGGGGGTTGGACTAGAAGACCTCCAAGGTCCCTTCCAACTCTCTTATTCTGTTATTCTCTTACTCTTGAGAACCTCATGACAACACAACAGAATGCAATCAATGTTGCATGTTTCTGAGGGAAAAAGTCTAAATTAGGCTTTTACACATTTTAAATTGTATGTTCTTATTATTTGTATTTATAAAGGCAAAGGTTTCACCTGTCCAGTCATGTCCACCTTTAGAGGATGGTGCTCATCTCTATTTCCTAGCTAAGGGAGTCAGCATTGTCCGAACATGCTTTCTGTGGTCATGTGTCCAGCACAACTGTATTCCCAAGTGCACAGGACGCTGTTCCCTTCCCACTGAAATGGTACCTATTGATCTACTCACATTTGCATGCTTTCAAACTGCTAGGTGGGCAGGAGCTGGAGCAAGGAACGGGAGCTCACCCCGTCACGCAACACTCGGGTCTCAAACTTTTCCAGCTGACAAGCTCAGCGTCTCTAATTACTGAGCCAACGCTCCCTTCTGTTTGTATTTATATGCATAAAATTTTAATAATGATGCTTCCGACACAAACAAACAAATAAAAAACCTTGCCAGCCCTTCAGAAGACCTTCAAAACTCATCAGATCTGGGAATACGAAGGAAGTATGGAGACTATGAAATGTTTACATTATATATATTAGAGTGCACCTTCCTCTGTCTTTTCATTATTGCGATTTTAAATGCAGCTTTTGATATATATTTTTTTGAAACTTGCTTTTTAATGGTCGAAAACTTGAGTTTTATTTGTGTTTTAACAATGCATGCCGCCCAGAGTCCCAGGCGGGTGGCCATATAAATTCAATAAATAAAATAAAATAAAGTGCAACTAGAAACAGAGGTACTTCGTATTATAGTATTTGCTGAAATCATCTAAGTCAACCCATTTCTATTTTGGGTCTGTTTGTTTGCAGACTATTTTTATACCTTCATGTCTCAGTCACTGTGTGTGAGAATGGGGAGGGGGGAAATCTAATGGTTCAGTATTGCTTGAAACTTTCTACCCTGTTCCTTTTCTTCCTCTGGCTGCTGATTCATCCAAACCCTTCTAGAGCAAAATAGCCACAGTTGGGTGTTGGCTTAATGATTATTTAACTTCAAAGGGTCATCCACCCCTTGCCTGGTTGATTATCCAACATTCTGATATTCCCAAGCTGCTGTTTTAGAGTTCTATGGATGGTTTTCATTTGTTTATATTTTTAGCAATGGGATGTTTTCCATTGTACCATTTGTAGAGACTTTTCCCCTACATGCCTGCTCTGGGAGAGAACTTCTCTTCTGCAATGTGGGGTTATGATCTTTTCCAAAAATGTGTAAATAAACAGTCACATACCCCTTCCTCCCCCTCCCCCAAAAAAATTACGACTCTCCATCCAGGAAACCGATGGGAAGTTGGTGGACCTTGACCTAAACTCAGAACTTATGAAACAGTACAATTTCAAACCGAAGTAAGCATGCAGCGAAAGATTCTTGTGTCTAAAACTACAATTATCAGAACAAATGTTGATGGGGATTTTCAATCATCTGGTTCATGGCTGTCCCGAAGGTGATTTTCCAAAAGGCAACTGAATTTTCTTGGGGTTTTTTTTGCCCCCTCCTTAAAAACATTTCACTTCTCCTCCAAGAATATTCTGCAGTTTCAGAATGGATGAGAAATGAAAGGTTTTCAAGGAAAAAACCCAAGAAAGTTCAGTTGCCTTTTAGAAAAGCACCTTTGGGTTTGGGGTTTATCAGAGTAACTATAGTAACAACATCTTGTAGGTCTGAATGTGCCTTCCTTCCTCTTTCTTTCATCTAGATGAGAATTAAGAGGAATGGGGTGCTTTCCAAAGCACAAACCACTTTCTTGGTCTGCAGCCAAGCCACATTTATCTGATGATTGCCTTGGAAATAGATCTTGCCTCTGTCGTTCTTCACGGTCTGTTTATTTACTTACTTACTTACTTACTTACTTACTTACTTACTTACTTACTTACTTACTTACTGGTTCGATTTATATGCCGTCCTTCTCTGGAGACTCAGGGCGGTTTACAATGCATTAAGCAATAGCCTTCATACTTTTTGTATATACCTGCTTAGTAGAGCTTTTGGCCCCCCCTAAGCAGTGTTCTTTTTTATACAAAGTCAGTTTATTGCCCCCACAATCCGGGTCCTCATTTTACCTACCTCGGAAGGATGGAAGGCTGAATCAACCTTGAGCCTGGTGAGATTTGAATTTGCAGTAATTGCAGGCAGCTGGTGTTACTTAACAGCACTTTAATCTGCTGCACCACCAAGGCTCTACAGTTTATTACGGAGGCAAAATGAGGAACAGCAGTGAAGGTGCCCCAAATTATACTACAGAATTTTTTGCTGGTCCATAGGAGAAAAGTCCCAACTCTGTAGGATCTCTGGGTACTTTCAGACTCCTTGATCACCCCAGAGCAAAAGAAACTCAGAAGAAGAAAAAAAATAAGCATACTCAGAAATGTCATTTTGCACACTTGAGGAAGAAGTAAGGTGTGGGAGATATTCCAATGATACAGTAGTTCCTGGAGCATTTGAATTTAGGAGACCAAAGTATGGATTGTGGTAGCTTTTCCTTAAGGCTGTTATCCTCAGGGATCAACCCTGCAAGGATCAGATGTCTTAGGGCAGACACCACATCTGGATTACAAAAATTCAGACAGCCACTAAAGGAGAAGGGGAGAAGAGAATTCTTATTATCTGTTTCTTTTTAGAGCTGTCTAATAATTTCTTCTGCATTCTTGCATCCCAAATCTGGTAGACCTTAGATGCTCAGAGACACACATGCCCACAGGTTAAATTAACACTGACTGCCAAGAAAAGAATAAACCGTAATTTGACCCTAATTGTTTCTAGAATAGATGTCATTTTTCCTTTGTCATTTTCCTTTCAGAAGTCACAGTTAGCTATTCAGTCCAACAAGGAAAGGACGGAAATCTTTCTAAAGATTTGGTAAAGGTTCCTCTTTTAACACATTGTAAGCTGCCCTGAGTCTCCGGAGAAGGGTGGCATATAAATCAAATTAAAAAAAAAATAATTGGTTAAACGCTGTTTTTCCACCAGATTTAAAAAAAAAAAACTGAAAGAGATCTTAATGATTATAGCAATATAAAGCAGGACATTGTAAAGTTAAAGAGTGAAATGTGGCCGTTACTAAAACAGGCAGTCTTTCTGAAGAAAAGAACAGAGCCTTGCTGCTGAATTGATTTCCTTGGCAGGAAAACCTTGTTTTTCACTTTTAAATCTATGATATGGGTGTAGTTATTTAAGGGTGGGGCTTTACCGCTGATTCACAAAGCATTCAGAAGCGCTGAAACCCATTTCTGTAGATCCAATAACGGAATTTCTTTCCTGCAAATTCACTTTGAAATCTGGATATAAGGATGCCCCAGTGTGAAGCTTTTTATCCCTGCTTCAGATTTTAGGAGAACAGCCTTACCTCATAGCAGTTTGCGTTCCTTCAAGAGATGCTGACCGCAGAAAGGAATAAGCCATGAAAAGCAACAGAGGCTTCCTTTGAACGTTGATGTTTTCCTCATTTCGGTCACAAGGTTTTCCCATGCAGTTTCAACCTCTTCGTGGTAATCTCGAAGGCTGAGGAGGGTCTCGAAAAGTTTTTCAGAAAGACGAGTGAAGGTCCAGCGCTGTGGGCTGTACGGAAGGAAATCCTGGCTCTCCGTTTCTCTGTCCCACTTAAAATACAGCCACAGCTTTCTGGAGAGATGCCAAAACAACAGATGACATCACAATGATAGCGTGGCCTTGAAAAATTGCCCATTTCATCACAACCCCATGTCCAAATTTGCTGTATCTGCCTGTTTGCTTTATTTTTTTTAACTTTTTAGACATGAATAGTATTAAAAGGGAACATAAAAATGAACAGAGTTATTTAATGCAAAATAACAGAAGTGCAGAAAGAAACCATAACAAGAAATAGTCTATTGATTGATTAGCATTATGACCATGTCAAAAATATAACACAAAAGTAAAATACAGATATTTCTTAACCTATGATCACCACTGAGCCCCAAATTTCTGTCACTAAGCGAGACAGTTGTTAAGTGAATTTTGCCCCATTTTACACTCTTCCTTTCCAAGGCTGTTAAGGGAAGCACTGCAGTTGTTAAATTAGTGACACGGTTGTTAAGTGAATCTGGCTTCCCCATTGACTTTGCTTGTCAGACGGTCACAAAAGGGGATCACAAGACCTCCCCTCAGGACACAGCAACCGTCATAAATATGAATCAGTTGCCAAGCATCTGAAATTTTGATCATGTGACTATGGGGATGCTGCAACGGACATAAGTGTGAAAAATGGTCATAAATCAGTTTTTTTAACTTTGAACTGTTGTAAATTGAGGACTACCTGTACAGGATGTAAGTCCAGGGTAAAATAGATAAAAGAAAAACACGGTGACAAAGACATTAGTGTTAAGTACGAAGAATCAGCATTCAGGTAAATATGCTGTCTTTACAGAATACCTCATTCTCTTCGCTACAATGGGCCCTTTGGTGATTAATGTAATTAATCTCAAAGCTCCAGGATAAACAGTACAGAAGAAATTGTCTTCCACGTGGACAGCACTTTTTTGACAACATAGGGGTCTATATCACTGAAACCATTTTATTATATTGCTATATTTAGATATAGAATAATAGCAGAAACTATAGGAACAAGGGACGCGGTGGCTCAGTGGCTAAGATGCTGAGCTTGTCACTCGAAAGGTCGGCAGTTCAGTGGTTTGAATCCCTAGTGCTGCATAACGGGGTGAGCTCCCGTTACTTGTCCCACCTTCTGCCAACCTAGCAGTTTGAAAGCAGGTAAAAAATGCAAGTTGAAAAATAGGGACCGCCTTTGGTGGGAAGGGAACAGCGTTCCGTGCACCTTTGGCATTGAGTCATGCCGGCCACATGACCATGGAGACGTCTTCGGACAGCGCTGGCTCCTCGGCTTTGAAACAGAGATGAGCACCACCCCCTAGAGTCGGGAACGACTCGCACATATGTGCGAGGGGAACTTTTACCTTTATAGGAACAAAAAAACGTAACCTGACATAAGACTAAATACAGAAGGCATCTCAAATATTTTCTGGAATATTCCAGATAGTCAACATTACATATCTGATTAGAGTCTAGAAACCGAGAGAAGGAAAAGTAAAATAAGAGATTATTTTGAAAGCTGAAACGTTTCTCGGTCCGTTGAAATGACTATTTTAATCAGAATGTCAAAACAGAAACTGAACAAGGAGAGATTCAACCTAGAAATGAGGAGGAATTTTCTGACAGTGAGAACAATCAACCCATGGAACAGAAGTTGCCTTCGGAAGTTGTGGGAGCTTCATCACTGGAAGCTTTGAAGAAGAGACTGGACTGCCATTGTCAGCAATGGAGTAGGGTCTCCTGCTTGGGCGGGGGGTTGGACTAGATGACCTCAAAAGTCCCTTCCAACTCTGCTAATCTGTAATTTTTTTAAAAAAATGAAATCTTAACGTTCTGTAAGATGTGTTTTGATCCCGGACTTGCTGTAAGTGGTTAGATTTAAAGAGGGACAGAGAAAGATGCTTCTGACTTTTTGCTTTTGCGCATATTGTCATATTAGGATTAATTGATTGCTGGAGAAAATTTATCTTTGCTAAGGATCAACGCTGACCGGATGGCACATAATCAATAAACCAGCCCATGCTTAATTTATATCTATAAATTTGATTTATACGTTTCTTGTAACTGTGGAATAGTAAGAAGGATATCATCAGTGTTTTTGAAACTTTCCCAAACTTCTTTGGGAAAGAATTTTGTGGTGGACATGCCCCAAAGCCAAAAAATACTGGAAGAAAATACACACATGGCTGGAAAATATGATAGGACAACAAATAGATCTGAAACCTGAAACATTTTTGTTGGGCATGCTTCCAGGAAATTATAATAAGGGGAACACAGATTTGGTTCTACACATCCTAACAGCAACTAGGATTGCATATGCACAATGTTGGAAAAACCCAGAAACCCCTGCAGACAATATTATAATCAAAAAAATTCTGGAATGTGCAGAGATGGATAGGTTAACCCTAAAAATTAAAGGAAAAGAAGATTCGGACTATTTCATAACATGGGAACTATTCTATAAATGGTTAAATGACAAATATTGAGGTTAGAGGATAAGGTAAGGCCAATATTCTGTTCAAAAAAAAAAGATGTGGGTAAATGTGGGGGGGAAATCAATAAAATTATTTTTTTTTTAAAAAAAATTGAGGTTAGAGGAGTGGAATTGGGTGAAATATGATTTATAGGAGAAAGAAAAACAGGTGAGAAAATATTTAAGACGGTTATATAATCAATACTATAATGGAAAATAATATATGTTATAATATGATTGATGTTATCACATATTTGTTTATATATTACCACATATTTGTTTATATATATATGATCATAATGACGATGATGATGTTTGTATGCTTGTATGTTAACACCTTGGACACCTGGAGAGCACACTGCTCAACACAGAAAGTTAGTGTATGATATAAAATAATAAAAAATATTTTTTTAAAAAAACAATTGATGTATATTAATAATATTAAACCATTGTCACTCGTTAGATTTGCTTGCTTTTTAAAAATGTTTTGGCCACAGATAGGCAGCAGGAGGCATAAAATGTGCCTCTTTCCCTTTGTAAAAGTAAAATGGCAAGTATTTCCTGTCGATGGCTGGCTGTAAAAAAAAGATAAAAATAACCCACAGGATGCACCTGACTGAAAAAGAAAAAAAGAAATAACAAAGGGAAAGAACCAAACACCCCCACATAAACCTATGGAAACCAGAACGTAGCTATATATTTGGAAGTGCATAGTTACCCAGATCACACGATTAAGATAGGGATGAGTTGATGCAGTGTGGACTGTTCTCTTTGAAAAGTAGTGAACATAACTGACAGAGAGAAGCCTTGTTTTCTTTCTCTTTCAGAGCAGTTCTTTTATTTACTTTACTATTCAGAGCAATTATTTTGTTTACTTGCAGAGTATGTACATATTTACAAAGATGTGCGCAGTCAACTCACTAATGAAATTATACTTTTAAACAGGACTAAACAATCAGTTAATTTTTATGACCAATAAACTGAAAGTTGTTGATCAAGAGAAGCCTGGAGAATTCCTGTTCCTATCTATGGAATGTATTTCAATGTATTCCAATTATTATTTTTTTGCAAATGTTTAGTATGCTAAAACTATCTGAAGGCTTAATGCAAGTTATACCTTTGATTCTCGCTTGAAATCAGTCAGGAATTGCATTCCCAAAGTAATTTCCCATTGGACATTAATGGGATCAAGATGTCACCAGGTCAAAGGTGTCTAAAGGTTGAAACATGGTAACTGGATCAAACTTTGTTAATCTGAGATGTTTCGTTGCGCATCCAAGCAACTACATCAGTCAGAGCAAAATTATTTAGGCAGAGAATTTTGCTCTGATTGATGAAGCTTGGATAAGCAACGAAACGTCTCAGTTTAACAACGTTTGATCCAGTTACCATGATTCAACCTTTAGACACATTAGTGCAGTGATGGCAAACTTTTTTGGCACCAAGTGCCGAAAAGGTCACGCGGAAACATTGAGTGCACGTGCTCGGCTGGGCTGCGTTCCATAAATGCCGAACTTCCGGGTTTTGGCACTCATGCACACCTGACCATCAGCTGGCTGGCGCACATGCGCACACTGGTTTTTGGCATTACCGCACATGTGAAGAACAGCTGATCATCACGTGCGCATGTGTGCCAGAAACCCAGAAGACAAACAGGCAAGGCCGTGCTTGCCGGGTGACATGGCTTCGTGTGCCACTTTGGGCACATGTGCCATAAATTTGCCATCATGGCATTAGTGGGATCAGCAAAAAGCGGGAGTACTTCCAAAACTATCAAAGGATGTGATAAAGCAAAACAAAGCAGGTTCAGCCATTTGCCTTTCTTAGGCAGGTCTGGGAGAAAGAAATTCATGTCTCTGAAGAGCTGTTTTGGGTTTGTGTAGCTTAACATTTGGTCATCCCCACCCAGTTTGAAATTCTTGATTGGAAATTATGAGCGTCAGGCTAAGATCATAGAAAAAAAAATAAAACAAAACAGATCATCCGATGGTTTAGCTATGTGAATCTCATCCTTGAGATTTGTAAACCACAGTGCTACAGATCCCAACTTTTCTCTTCATGAAGACTTCTAGATTGTCATTGAACGTTTTTGAAGACCACAATGTTAACTTAGAGCCAGCAATGTATCATCCACAGCTGCTTTGACTCCTGCAACTTCCTGTTAAATGGTTTCCGTAAAACAGATTAGGAACCACTGATCTATCATGTTGTATGAACCAGGGGTGAAATGTAAAATTTGTTACTACCAGTTCTGTGGGCGTGGCTTGGTGGTGAGGGTGGTGGGGGTAATGTGATTGGGTGGGCGTGGCCAATTTTTTTTAAAAAAAAACTTTTCAAAGCATTTTTTTGTAATGCTTTGAAAAGCCTCTGCCGATCAGGCAACTCAACTGGGATCGTCAGAGAGGCTTTTTTAAAAATGCTTTGAAAAGCCTCTCTGACGATCAGGCAACTCAGCTGGGATCGTCAGAGACTTTTCAAAGCATTTTTTTTTACCACCTCTTCGGCCAAGAGGTTGCAGAGAAAAATGCTTTGAAAAGCCTCTCTGACGATCCCAGCTGAGTTGCCTGATCGTCACAGAGGCATTTTTTTAAAAGCTTCTCTGATGATCAGGCAACTCAGCTGGGATCGTCAGAGAGGCATTTTTTAAAAAGCCTCTCTGATGATCCCAGCTGAGTTGCCTGATCGTCAGAGACTTTTCAAAGCATTTTTTTTACCACCTCTTCAGCCAAGACATTGCAAAAAAAAAAAATGCTTTGAAAAGCCTCTAATGATCCCAGCTGAGCCGCACGATCATCGGAGGCTTTTTTTTTTTTACTTTTAAAAGCATTTTTTCATCGGAAGAGGTTGTAGAAAAAATGCTTTTAAAAGTTTTTTTAAAAAAGCCTCTGATGATCGTGCGGCTCAGCTGAGCATCGGGGTGGGGGGCGCAGGGAGTTTTGCTAGCAGTTCTCCGAACCACCCACCACCATCGCTACCGGATTGGGAAATTCAGTCTGAACTGGGAGCATTTCACCCCTGGTCTGAACCCAACCAACTATTCAGGGGTGAAATCCAGCAGGTTCTGATAGGTTCTGGAGAACCAGTAGCGGAAATTTTGAGCAGTTCAGAGAACCGGCAAATACCACCTCTGGCTGACCCCAGAATGGGGTGGGAATGGAGATTTTGCAATATCCTTCCCCCAGGAGTGTGGAGGAAATGGGGATTTTGCAGTATCCTTCCCCTGCCATGCCACCAAGCCAGAGCATGCCCACAGAACAGATAGTAAAAAAATTTGGAGTTTCACCACTGCAACTATTGCTCCATCATCCAACCATAACTAAGGAAACTTTTCTCTGACGTGGTATGTGAGTGCATTCTTATGCTACAGGATATCTGGAGGTGCAGTCTGAACTAGGGCACCTCCTGTAGACCCTCCAATCCTCTGTCCAACTTGAAGTCCAGCTAATTTATTCCTTCATCGAAGAAGCGCTTTCCTTGCTTAACAAACGATTTCTGAAGGACAAGCTCCTGTAGGTTGGTATCCGATCATTGAATTCCCTTGTCACAAAAAAGTACAAGAATGGATCCAAGCAGCAGTTGAAGCTGGCAAGGCTTAAGAAAAAAGGGTGCAGATACAAGACACTTTGTTTTACAGCACAGCCCTTCACCACATCTTCTTTGACCAACATGAAGAAGAAAAACATGAGGTGATAGGGGGCGAAACACACAAAAAACACGACGGCACACATGGACACCATCCGTAACGCCTTCTGTTTTTCGGCGGTGTTTTGTAAAGGCATTTGATATTCCTGGAGGGAAGCTCTGGTCTTGGCAGTGCAGTAGACGATGATGGCCAGAGGGAACAAAAACCCAACCAGTTCGGCCACAATCAGCATCCCGATCAAAGCCGCCGTGTTCTGGATCTTTTCAATGCTGAGATCGGAGAAGCAAGCTTCCGAACTCAGGGTCTTTCTCAGCAATGGGAAGGTCAGACAAGCTACGCCAACCACCAACCAGACGGTAGCCGAGATGGCAACATCGTAGCCCTTCTTCCAGTTTTTGGCCATGAAGGGATGGAGCAGGAAGAGGTATCTTTGCACGCTGATACAGGTGAGGAAACAAATGCTAGCGTACATGTTCAGGTACTTCAAGTAGAAGCAAAGCTGGCAGAGGAAGAGTCCAAAGGGCCACTTGTAGTTGACATAATAATAAATCCGCAGAGGTAAGGAGAGGACGTGAATGAAGTCCGCGGTGGCCAGATTCAGCAGGAAGATGATGGCTTTGTTTTGCTTTCGGATAAAGAGGCATAGCATCCAGAGAGCGATGCTGTTGGTGAGGAGGCCTGGGATGAAAATGATGGAGTAGGTGGCAGCATAAAAGGTGTGTTGGAAATCTTGTCCAGGTTCCGAGCAATTCATCCCTGGGCTTCCCATCATCTCAGTTCCATTGCCGGTGAAAGGACTTGGGGAAGTCCCACCTATGGAGAGATTCTGGTCCCTGTAAGGAAAAGATGGCACATTTATAAAGCAATGGGAGTAGCACTTAGACTTATATACCACCCCATAGTGCTTTACAGGACTTTACAGGTGGTTTACAATGTCAGCATCTTGCCCCCCAAAAATCTGGGTCCTCATTTTACCGACGGAAGGATGGAAGGCTGAGTCAACCTTGAGCCCCATCAGGATCGAACTCCAGACTGTGGGCAGAGTTTGCCTGCAATACTGAACTTTAACCACTGTACCACCAGGGCTCCCAATAGCACTAGTAATAGCAGTTAGACTTATATACTGCTTCATAATGCCTTACAGCACTCGCTAAGCGGTTTACAGAGGCAGCAATTTCCCCCAACAATCTGGGTACTCATTTTACTGACCTCAGAAGGATGGAAGGCTGAGTCAATCTTGAGCCGGTTACAATCCTGCACCACCAGGGCTCATAATGCTAATAAAGGAGAATATTTGTAGCTCAGGGTTGAAATGAGGGGTCCCTGTTGCTCTCTGAGCTTGTTCTGAGTAGCACCGATGATATTACCTGATTTGGGTTATCTATCTATCTATCTATCTATCTATCTATCTATCTATCTATCTTTATTTATTGATTAGCCCTTGGGCCATATCAAAGTGCAGAGTTCCAGAAAAATAATTATGAAAAAATTTGGTAAAACAATTTAAATGAAATTGGAATAACGCACAATTTAAAATGAAATTAGAATAAAATATGATCTAAAATGAAATCGGAATAAAGTACAATAATTTGAGATACAAATTAAATATGATTAGAATTATATTATAATGTCACCCCTGCATCTACCCAATCAGTCTTAAAACTACTTTGAAATTACATTATTAAAGCAAATGATCTTTCCTACAATCTACCACATTCTGCTGCACCAACTTTGTCCTTTTTTCCATCAACTTTACCGCAAATTTGGCAATCCATTTCACCAGCTGCACGTTAGAACCTAACAGACAATGTTGCAAGAAGCTCTCTTTAGACTTAGGGGTGCTGGTATACAAGATCCTGCCCAGCTGATTTTTATTTTATTTTTTATTTTATTAGGCTTATATGCTGCCCTATCTCCAATGGACTCAGGGTGGCTCACAACAATAAAACCACAATCCAATGCAAGATTAAAATACCTAATTAAATCAAATACAATTAAAAACCCGTAAAAAACCCATCAGTCCAGGCCGGGGAACTCGAATAGCCAAGTTTTTAATTTGTGGCGAAAGGTGCGAAGGTCAGGGGCCAGCCGAAGCCCCAAGGAAAGTTGATTCCAGAGGGTGGGCATGCCTACAGAGAAGGCTCTACCCCTGGGGGCCGCCAGCCAACATTGTCTCGCCGACAGCACCCTGAGCAGGCCCTCCCTATGGGCGCGAACCGGGCAATGGGATGTTGTTGCTGGCTGTTCCCTCAAATCTGAGTACAGGGGGCAATCAAAAATTACATGGGACATTGTTTCAACTTCCCTCGTCCCACATAAACAGACTCTTTCACTTAGAGGGATACCCTTATACCTACCCCAAAGCATGTTTGTTTGAAGTTGGTCTAATCTCAATTTGGTAAAAAATCTCCTTATGACAGGAAGTAAAGTCCCAGTTAAATATTTTTCTATTTGGGTAATAAAACATCTGCAAGGAAAACAGCTAAGCTCAGAGACCACCCCTCAGATGGCACATTGTTTTGTAGTGTTACATTGCAAAGTGTTTTTGACATGGAATTGTCTTTGAGTAACACCATTGCAGCTTTCCTCTCCTTTTACTGGAGGACCCAAAAACTGTTAAGAAGAGAAGGAGAAAGGGAAAGAAGCAGCAGCAAATAAGTCTTAGTTTTTTGGCTTCTTTTCAAATTTAGAAAGAACTTGGACTAGATGACCTCCCAGGTCTCTTCCACCCCTGTCACTGTTACTGAAAGGTGAGAGGAAAATGGGGAAGGGGAAGAAAGAGGGAAGAGAGGTGTAGGTATAGAGCAGGGGTGTCAAACTCTATTTCATTGAGGGCCGCATCAGGATTGTGTTTGACCTTGGGGGACCGGGTGGGCATGGCCAGGGTAGGTATGGCCAGCTCAACATCACTTGTGTTGAAGGCGCTAATGGCGGCCATTTTGCTCTGCCAGCAAAAATGGGCTCCCGAGCTCCGTTTTCAGCTGTGATGGCTTCCTGCAACCCTCTGCCAGTAAAAACAGAGCTTGGAAGGGCCACCTGTGGCCCTCGCGAGCTCCGTTTTTGCCAGCAGAGGCACCGTGGGACAGTCCTTCATTGTTTCCAGGGCAGCCCCACAGGCCAGATCTAAGCACCCCATGGGCAGGATCCCATGGCACAGCTGGCACGCGTGCCATAGGTTCACCATCACGGATCTACCCTATTAGCCTAACCTATGGGAAACACACTTCCTTGAAAAACGTTGTTAATTTTAATAAAGTTCTTTCCAAAAAAGAAAAGGAAACCTCTTTTGCTGCTTGAGAATGGTGGAGCCATTTTGCCCAGCCTGTAAATTGTTGTAACTCTCCTTCCACCTACCTGTTCGTTCATGCATTTGCTATTTGCTAAATTGCTCATGCATACTATTCAAGAGTTTCCTGTTTAGCATCTTTGCCAATTAATTCTTATTAAGTCGGCAGCTTCAACTCCATCATGCAGGCGGGAAGTCAATAAAAATCAAATTTCCAGCTTCTGCTTTCCATAATGACACCTCTGGGGGAAAGCTATTCGTATTGCATGTTGGTGAAAGGGCTTCTGTGATTTCTCTCTCCCCAGAGCATTAAATTATAATGAATACACTCAAGATTGTCACTGACCACAAATGTATTCTGCTTGAGTTACTTTTTAAGCTGGCTCTACTGACAGCTGGCTGAATGCAAGCTCTATTATACAGCTAAGAGCTTAATAGAAGAGAATATTTGTATCTCAGGATACTTGATGCTCTCTGAGCTTGGTTGTTTGCTTGCAGACATCTCATTACTCAACGAGGTAACAGCATAAATGCTGGAAGGGAGTGAGGTTTGCCAGGAAGAGGAGGAGGACTGTGGGGTGAGGTCAGAAGCTGGGGAGACTGACTTGGAAGATGGCCAATGAGAAGATGAGAATTGGGGAACAGAAAGGGAAGGGTTTGGGGGGTCAGAGGGTTAGTATCGGCTACGACGAAGTCGGGGCCAGATCTGTCGTACTCAATAAATGGAATATTTCAGCAAAGATTAATTGTTTGAGAGTGCAATTTATTTGAGATGACATCGAAACCTGACATCTGGGAAATCCTGAATCTGAAAAACCCGGGCTTTCCTTCAGTAATTCAAAGCTCCCCAAACCACCCCCTTACTCCTCAATCAATCACATGCTCCAATCATCGTCCGTTCCACCTCAAGCCAGCCCCTGACCACTCCTCCTCCAGATGCTGGCTCACCCTGACCTTGACAAGATCGCTATTATGTCTACTAACTCCCCTCTCCTAAATCCCCCCCTCCTACTATCTGACACATGAAGAGGTGGCAGCATTGAAGCTTCCGGCCTAATATGGCTTCCAAGGCTGACAGATGTTTCAGTACCCAACTAGGTAACATCAGTGCTAGGAGTGGGTTTGCTTTATCTTCATATACTAGTGCAGGGGTGTGAAACTCAAGTGCCGGGGCCGGATCCGGCCCACGGAATGCTTAGATCTGACCTGCAGAGCCACCCTGCAAACAGTAAGGACCGGCCCGCGGTGCCTCTACCAGAAAAAATGGAGCTTGGGAGGGCCACGGGAAGCCCTCCCAAGCTCCGTTTTCACTGGCAAAGGGCTGCAGGAAGCTGTCGCAGTCAAAAACGGAGGCCTAGAGCCCGTTTTCACTTGCAGAGTACTCGGCCCACCACAGGCGCCCCCGACACGAGTGATGTCGAGCTGGCCATGCCCCCTGGCCACCCCCCGCATAGGTCAAACACAACTCTGATGCAGCCCTCAATGAAATTGAGTTTGACACTCCTGTACCAGAGGTTAAATCCAGCAGGTTCTGACAGGTTCTGGAGAACCGGTAGTGGAAATTTTGAGCAGTTTGGAGAACCGGCAAATACCACCTCTGGCTGGCTGGCTGCCTGGCTGCCTGGCTGGGGATTTTGCAGTATCCTTCCCCTGCCATGCCCACCAAGCCATGCCCACTTTCCCTGTTGTTGGCAGCGGTATTTTTGGTGGTTCCTTGTTTCGGCTGTTCTTTACTGTTCTCTTGTTTGTCTGAGATGGTAGTTCCTTGATTGGGGATATTGTTTGCTGCTTGATTGTTGGTCTTGTGTTAATCTGGGATGATGCCTTTCTTGAATAGCATGCAGGCAGCGATGGCCTTTCCTCACAAAAACAACCCACAGAGATTTTTTCATAAAATGTGACTTACAGGCAGGACATGTACCCAGGAGATGCTTGGATTTCAAAACAGGAACAAACAAGAAACTGAAGCTGCACCTTAATTTCAAAAACTCTCTTTAGACCAGTTCATGCCTTAAAAGGAGGGGCAGTAGAGCAACGAAGCTATCTCTGTGTGTAACTTTTTTAGTTTTATTTCACACATTGTCAGGAAATTACATTAACATGAATCCAAAATACATATAATGAGGAAAAATAAAAAAAATATAAAAAGTCTATATTAAACCCTGAATAAAGAGAGGGGTACTATCCATGTAAATTTTATCATATTTAAAGTGTGTCAAATTATAAACTATTGTTATTAGATTAAAAAGCCAGTTTGCGTAGTGATGAAGGCCTCTGGCTGGAAACTGGGAGAAGATGAGTTCCAGTCCCGCCTTAGAAACAAAGCCAGCTGAGTGACTTTGAGCCAGTCACTTTCTCTCAGCCCCAAGAAGGAGAGAATGGCAAACCATTGCTGAAAAACCTCGCTAAGAAAACTTTCAGGACTTCTCCAGGCAGTTTTTAAAAATCAGACACGGTTGAACAGAAGAAGAAAAAAATTAAACCATAATATCCAACCAAGTTTGATAAAATTGTGGTTCCTGCTTCTGACATTTAATTTCCTTAACTCGACCTGTGATTTTTTCCCCCCCAATGTGGCAATCGAAGAGGCCTTGCTAATCGCAACTGAATTGTTATATTACCTAGAGTTCGCCAATGTTACACAATTATTGTTTGGGTTGCTAAAATTAAATAGATAAATCAATTCTTTATTTTTAACCTCATGGTTTAGTCTTGTAAATAACCTTAACTCTGGAGGACATTCTATATTTTGTTTAATGATGTTACGTCTTCAAAAAAATTTCACCAGAAGGGTATATATACCTTTATGAGGTGACCACCACAAATGAAAAAACAAACAAAAAAATAAACCTTTATGTTCTTTAGGCAACCTCTCCAGCATTTGGGAAAATAATTTTAATATATATGAGCCAGCCTAACAGGAGTCAACAACAATGTTTAATTTTCCACTTCACTTTTTCACTTCACTTCACTTCACTGAAACTGAAGTGAAACTGGTTTCCATAAGTGCTGCCAATTTGTCTCCTGTGTGGGATTACCAAGATCAGTAACCCAAGCTTCCATCCGATAGCTTTCCCTTTTTAAATTACAACAATAAACTATAATCTTTTGAAATTCCTTTTGGATGTTCTGAATAATGAAGTATTCTCAAAATTTGTATAAGGCCGTATTGCCAAAAGTTCTAATATTTCTATTGCCCAGAATTCAGTTCAATTTATTACAGACATGGACCAGAGACCAGAACATATAAAAAACACTCAATAAACACACAGTTAGAAATTCTTAGAATAAAATAATAAATAACAACTAAAATCTATGATAAAATCCAGTCTGTCAATTGTACATGGTCTAACTATACTAAAATTGCAATCCATAAACTGTGAGGCCAGTAGTTGGTTTAATACTAAAAGGGAAAGGATTAAGCAGTGCAAAGGGCTTGCCACATTTGTTCTATAAAATAGCTATGGTGGGTCTGACACATGTTTTCGACGAATTCCTAGTGCTGCTGTGCAGAATCTAACCACCTGCGCTGTAGTTTCGGACTGTTCGTCCTTAAGCTGCCACTGGAGATAAGCATTGTCAGAATGGACAAGACATCTAGCAATTATTGGCAGAGTATGTTTTTCCCCCGAATCCCACTGTAAAAGGAACATTTAAGGAGTATGTGACCCACAGTTTCCACCTCTGCCTAGAATTCTATTATCTATTTTACCCTGGAATTAGAGCCTGTATTTTGTTTTATATTTTTGATATAGTCATAAGACTAATCGATTAATAAACTACCTAGCTAGCTATTACCTAGAAGAGGTTTGAGCTAATACTGAAAAGGCTATTGTAGCGTATCACCTCTTTGTTGTAATATCTGTTCTTTATTGAGGGGCTCACCCTGGCTATAAAAATCTTTTAATCTGTAAAGATTATGTGCTCTCAGAGAGTTCACGTTAGTCAAAGGTGCATGTAACTTTTGCAGATCTCTGGTTGGGAATACAGGAAGGTCTGCATGCAGCTTTTGGAGAAAACCGATTTTGTGCCACATGTGACGCGCCTTCCTTCTGTGGTCTGATAAATAGGTTTTTCCTAATTTATGCCGTTGAAATGCAAAGCACAATCCTGGTGAGCATCTATTCCAAAAAAAAACTAGATTTCTCGATTCACCGCTTCTGCTCAAGGAACAAATTGGAACAAATTTTAAATTGGGAGGCCGATTAATTTAATTTATTTTTAATTATCTTAACTTTTATATTGTATGTTATTTTAATTCTTGGCTGTTCACCGCCCTGAGTCCCTTCGGGGAGAAGGGCGGAATATAAATTCAATTAATAATAATAATAATAATAATAATAATAATAATAATAATAATAAACCACCTTACTCGGAACAGCTTACATCCTCCGACGATACCTTAACAGTTCCTAGGTCCTTGGTTAGGACTCGAGCTGCTGAGCTATTAACCAGCCTCAAAGGCTGTGAATCTCACTAAAGATTAACCAATAAATAATAATAATAATAATAATAATAATAATAATAATAATAATAATAACAACAACAACAACAAGGATAGCTGTGGGTGACGGCCGTATCTTTGCCCAGGTGTATCTTGTGTGCCAATGGCACCCATTCCTGAACTGGCAGCCCCTGTTCACAGTCAATCCTTGCTCATTTCTTAGTGGGATTATTGCAATGTACACTATGTGGGGCTAGAAGTTACAAGTGGTCCAGAAATGCGGTAACTCATGCAGCGGTGAGTGTCCCTTGGTTTGTCCATATTACACCATTGTTGTATGAATGGTTCCTAATTTATTTCTGGGTGCAATTCAAGTCACCAGTTATCATCTTTAAAGACCTATATCAGTGTTCCTCAGCTTTGGCAGTTTGAAGATGTGTGGGCTTCAACTCCCAGAATTCCCCAGCCAGCTATTCTGGGAGATGAAGTCCACATATCTGCTGCCAAGATTGAGAAATACTGCCTTACATGGTTCAGGACTATGTTATTTGCGGAACTGCCTCTCCCGAGTAGGATGGACATTCTCCAGGTCTCTTTCCTTAAAATGTTATCAGTGGGACTTCAGAAACAGGCCTTTTCTACCCTGTTTCCCCAAAAATAAGACCCAACCGGAAAATAAGTCTTAGCATGATTTTTCAGGATGCTCCTATGGTAGGTTGCCCCCGGTTCTCACCGGTTCTATAGAACCGGTAGTAAAACCAGTGGGAGATCCTTCCCATCGACCCCGATGTCACCAAAACGCTTCTGTGCATGCGCAGAAGAGCGCACGCGTGCACACGTGAAGCAAGCATGTGTGCACGGCCCCGCTGCGAACCGGTAGTAAAGGTAAGTAGAACCCACCTCTGAGATGCTCGTAACATAAGCCCTACCCCAAAATAAGCCCCAGTTACTGTAAGATTGTCAGCCAAATGGGTGCATTTAGTACAATATTTCCCCCAAAATAAGACCTAACCAGAAAATAAGACCTAATGCATCTTTTGGAGCAAAAATTAATATAAGACCCACTCTTATTCTCAGGGAAACACGGTATAAAATAACCCCTCCCCTGTTCCACCAGACCTATGAAATCAGATTCTCTCTTCCATATTTTTATCTTTTTGTTACTACCTCAGTCAAACAGCAGTTTCACTCATTGTGTTTATCTGGCGACAGTCTCCCCAAATTTTCAGGAGGCATAAATCGATATATCTGCTCATTCCAACTTTCACAAGTGCAGTCATCTGGTAGAGACTAACTTGATCGTAGAAAAACAAGATCTTTATTGCAAATTTTTTTGTGCTAACTAAAGAGGATCATTCTTCCAAAACTGCAGAAGGGGTGGAGGGGGAATAAAATCTACCTTGTCTAAAATTCCACACTTCAAATTCTGAAAATCTTACCCCATCTGGAGCATCAGGAAAAGCGAGGAGTGTAGAAAAGGCAACCTTTGGATAGCAAATTCTTCCCCGGTTCTCTTTTTGGAGAATGACTCAAAGAGGAAAGAAAGACCGTTGACTGAATCTTGTTATTGCAACTGTCTGAACAAGGTTCTCTTCGCAGGAAGTTATGAAGAAGAGAAGTTTGCATTTTACTAACCACAAAAATAAGAATTCTTGCTTATAGCTAGAATTCCATCAAACGATGAAGTGTTCTGATGCTTGAGAAGATACAAAGCCTGAATGGACACCTGGTTATAGACATTTTTGTAACTGCAAGACACAGCAATCTGAATTGAGAAGGCTTATCCAAACAATAGAGTTTCTGCTGGTGGCAGAAGTTCACTCAGGAAATCAGGCAATGTAATATTTAACATGTAGATAGAACTCTTTTTATTTTCAAATAACCTTCAGGAAGAAAAGGCATTAAAGTGTTTGGGGCAAATGGGTACTACCAAGGGCCTTGGTAGTACAGTAGTCTAAAGCACCCTGTTATTAAGACCAGCTGCCTGCACTTACTGCAGGTTCGAATCTCGCCAAGGCTCAAGGTTGACTCAGCCTTCCAACCTTTCTAAGGTAGGTAAATTGAGGACCCAGTTGTGGGGGCAATAAGCTGACTTTGTATAAATATACAAAAGAATGAAGGCTATTGCTTAGTGCATTGTAAGCCGCCCTGAGTCTCCGGAGAAGGGCGGCATATAAATCAAATAAAAAAATAAAAAAAATGAATCAAGTCCTCTTTGAACTTTAGGACTGTTTTGGAAAACTAGATTTGGATGTCTAAATCAGTTTGAACTGATGCTTCAAATTCCTTCAATTCAGAGAGATTTGAGATATGAAGCCATCTCAATAAATTTGGATGTGTTCAGTTCAAAGTGATACTTCCACAAGATTGTAACACACAAACGATTACCACCAGTACAAAAAAATAATTCTTGATACCAGCTATTAAGGAAGATGGGTCTGCCTAAATCTAAGGAATCTCAACAGATTTTTTTCAGAATGTATTTGGTTCAGATTTCTTCAGGTCTGCATCTGGAGAATGTCCCCAACTTTTGTTTAGGTCTGTCTAGAAGTTTCCATCCAGTCATATCAGCCCTTTCAGGTTGTCCAGAGCAGGAAACTGACTCCACAAGAAGACTAACAGAATAACAGAGGTGGAAGGGAAGTCTTGGAAGTCTTCTAGTCCAACCCCCTGTTCAACAGGAGACCCTATACCCTTTTAGACAAATGGTTCTCCAATCTCTTTTTAAAAACTCCCATTGATGGAGCACCCATAACTTCTGAAGGCAAGCTGTTCCACTGATTAATTATTTTCACCGTCAGGAAATTTCTCCTTTTTTTTCCTAGGTTGCTTCTCTCCTTGATGAGTTTCCATCCATTGCTTCTAGTTCTGCCTTCAAGTGTTTTGGAGAATAGCTTGATTCCCTCTTCTTTGTGGCAGCCCCTGAGATATTAGAACACTGCTATCATGTCCTTCTTTTCATTAAACTAGAATACCCAATTGCTGCAACCCTCCTTCATATGTTTTAGCTTCCAGACTAGAGCAAAGCTTGATTAAGATCTGTTGTATTAACAGGTTCCTAGAAATTTGATTGTACTGTTGCTCCTTCCCACTTATACTTCATTGAGTCAAGGAAGAGTCACTTTGAGTGTCTTTCTAACACTATCTCCTTTCTAGAGGTGCGATTCACTTCCCTTCCCTAAAGGTAAAGGTAAATGTTCCCCTCGCACATATGTGCTAGTCGTTCCCGTCTCTAGGGGGCAGTGCTCATCTCCGTTTTAAAGCCGAAGAGCCAGGGCTGTCCGAAGATGTCTCGGTGGTCATGTGGCATGACTAAACGCCAAAGGTGCACGGAACGCTGTTACCTTCCTACCAATTTTTTCTACTTGCATTTTTTATGTGCTTTCGAACTGCTAGGTTGGAGAAGCTGGGACAAGTAACAGGAGCTCACCCCATTACGCAGCACTAGGGATTCGAACCGCTGAACTGCTGACCTTACGATCGACAAGCTCAGCGTCTTAGCTACTGAGTCGCAAATGTGACCGTGCGTGCCTCCTCTGCACATTTGCACGGCCTTCCGCGCATGCTCTTTGCTCGCACATTACGTCTGGGTGGGTGGGCGGAGCCTCCCTCAGTTGCCATTATCAGTTTGCCCAAACTGGACAGAACCGGTTGAATCCCACCACTGCCTCCTTTCCCAGGTCTCAAGCAATGTCTCTGTCCCCACTTTTGTGCATATGGGATGAGAGGAGTAATGGCTTCTGATCATTTCTCATTTCATGCCCTCTACAGGTAAATCTGAGAATATAAGTGTCAGTTCCCTAAAAGTGATACTGCCATTCAATTGGGAGAAGGGGGAAGACCTGGATTCGATTTACTAGCATTGCCTGTCAACAGATATTTTACAACCTATATCCTGGCGCCAAAGAGCCCTGAGATCCTCTTAACGTAGAGGAATGTTTATGATAGCCATGTGGGTTGTTTCACTTTAAAGGATAACGGGGTGAATGCATGTTTGTTTGGGTTCTCAGGGAAACTAGTAAAGAAAACATCTTCACACCTTTGTATTGGCTAAAATCTGCATTCTGACTTAAAGGGAGGGGTCTCTACTGCTTTAATCCTACTTGTCTTGCCTCAGGGTATTCAGATCTTGCTTTAACTGGGTTGTTATCACTTCTGCTTAATAAAAGGTTCCTTTTGAACAACCACGTTTCAAGAGTTTTTACTTTCTTAAGTTGGAAGGAGAGGCAATCATTACATTACATTGTGAATATTTTTGGTAAGACGTCAGCAACAACAACAGGAAGTTTTGACCAAGAGTTACATAAGGCGTATGTGATTGTCTCTTCATTAATTCAAAACAGCATATTAAACAAAATTACAGTATGGTTGTTTTTGTATGAAGTTCCTGGAATGAATCCAATATGAATAAACACCAAATTCAATTCCATTTTTGACCTGGAAATCAGGTTAGCAAGCAAATTGTAGGTTGACGTGATACTGCTGAAACAAACAACAACTATTTGTTTTATTGTTATTCATAGCAATAACAACTACTCAGTTTCATATTGTTTCCAAGATTGATATGTGGAGATATCCTGCGATGTGCGCTGGAACGATCTTTTGGGAAAGTGAGCTTCATCCTCCAAGTCCCTTGTGTGAAAAAGTTATTTTGGTAGTGTAGAAAGTTAGCACCCACCCGTCTCCTAGAAGAATGAGATATTGTGAGAAATATTAAAAAGGCAGAATATTACATTTCTTAAAGGAGAAACATACTCTTGGAAAGCAATCCCCACTTTTCTTAATAGCCCCAGCAGGACTGGGCCAGCTTATCTGCAAGACAAAAGACCTTCAGCTTCAGGGTGATGGGATTAACCCTCATTCATGATCCAAACCAGGAGAAAGCTATTAAGACACAATAGGAATCGCCCAACACCCTTTCAGAACACAAGCCTCTTCATTACATTATCACCCTCCAAGTTTCAACCGAACCTGGGAGCTGAGACAACCTCAGCTATGACCCCTGCATAGCCCCTTGGGAGTCTGACAGCAACCAATAGAATATATTTCTTGCACAGGAACAGGAAGCTCAAGGGCAAGGCCCAAGAGAGGGTATAAGTAACCCTCACTCTCCACTCCATGTGGTCAGCTGCACCAGGACCTCAAATCCATGTGGTCCTGTCCATCAATAAACCATCTTTCCAATCAGCCTCCATGTTTCCAGTGTCTTTCTCCCCGCTTGGAACTGAACCAGATGGATATTTCTTCCGACAGTAGATTAAATGCAGGAATTACCAAATGTCTGGTACATCACATTCCCCTTTTAAAACTTTTTTTTAAAAGAAACTTGCACTTCTAAACATACATCCAGTGGTGGGTTTCAAATTTTTTTTACTACCGGTTCTGTGGGCGTGGCTTGGTGGGTGTGGCAGGGGAAGGATACTGTAAAATCTCCATTCCCATCCCACTCCAAGGGAAGGATACTGCAAAATTCCCATTCCCTCCCCACTCCAGGGGAAGGATACTGCAAAATTCCCATTCCCTCCCCACTCCAGGGGAAAGTTACTGCAAAATCTCCATTCCCACCCCACTCCAGGGGAAGGATACTGTAAAATCTCCATTCCCACCCCACTCCAGGGGAAGGTTACCAGGGGAAGGTTACTGCAAAATCCCCATTTCCTCCTGATCAGCTGGGACTCGGGAGGCAGAGAATAGATGGGGGCGGGGCCAGTCAGAATTTTTACTACCGGTTCTCCGAACTACTCAAAATTTCCGCTACCAGTTCTCCAGAACTGGTCAGAACCTGCTGAAACCCACCTCTGCATACATCCACTATTTTGTACACACTGGGTGTTCGCACGCAAACCAGTCTCCCCCATCAACCCATTTCCAACCAAATAACCACACACAAACTTCCCAGTTGCAGAGAAACGCTGAGGGAAATTTTCTCCCATTTACTCCACCAGCTCACTTTCCCACCCACCCAGACATCCAGACAGCTACCCCCTCCCCACCCCCGTTAAAATGGCAGCCGAGCAAGCAAGCAATATAAAGGAGGAGGCTGACACAAAGACACACACACACACCATTACTTTGTGAGTAAGCCCTTCATAACACATGGGCAGTTGCTTAACCCTGGATGTGAAAGTTGGCAGGAAATTACTTTACCAAACTCGCCTAAATTCTTGGTGTCCTCCTCTGATGATGTTACCTAGTTTGGTAATGAAAGGTCTGTAAGAAAATCATCAAGCTCAGAGAGCACCAAGGACCCCATTGTCTGTGGAGATTCTCAGTCATGCAGGTTCATGGTTGACCCAAAGAAGCTTTTTCAAAGGGCAACTGAACTTTGTTTTTCTCTCTGTATTTCCTATTTTCAGCCACAAGATGGTGACCTCTACCTTTAACAATTGTCGTATTTTTATTTTTTTTTTGCTCTCACCAAAAAACAAAATCAGATGTCAATCAAGGGGAAAGAACAGAATATGATCCCTGTAGAACTTTCAGCTTCAATTGTTCTTCCTTTACCCTATTTTTTTTTTTGGAAATGGTTTTCAGAGAGAAGCAATTATTTACAATATTGTGATATATTTAAAACATTTATACTCTCTATCTACTCCACCCTGGAAAGTTTCCACCCTTGATTCCAGAGTAATTAAAAACAAGAAAGCCCTTGAATTTTGAAAACTAACAATCCCTTTCTTTCTTTCTTTCTTTCTTTCTTTCTTTCTTTCTTTCTTTCTTTCTTTCTTTCTTTCTTTCTTTCTTTCTTTCTTTCTCTGTATGGTCTCCACTATCTCTTTATTCTTTATTATGTAGTTCATTAATTTTCTACAGAAAATAAATATAAACAAAGAATGATTAAAGTAGAAAAAATAGGGGAAGGGAAAATGCAAAAGAAGAAAGAAAAACAAAAAGATAAGATAACTTTATTGTCATTTTTTTTACTGCAAGCACACTGGCCCACATTAAAAATGAAATTCTGTTGCCTGATGTCAAGATCTACCCAGACACATACATAACACACATATACACATACTATTTACCAGTGGTGGGTTTCAAAAATTTTTACTACTGATTCTGGGGGTATGGCTTGGTGGGCGTGGCATGCCTTGGTGGGCATGGCAGGGGAAGGATACTGTAAAATCTCCATTCCCACCCCGCTCCAGGGGAAGGATTCTGTAAAATCTCCATTTCTTCCCAATAAGCTGGAACTTGAGAGGCAGAGAATAGATGGGGGTGGGGCCAGTCAGAATTTTTACTACCAGTTCTCCGAACTACTCAAAATTTCCACTACCGGTTCTCCAGAACTGGTCAGAACCTGCTGAAACCCACTTCTGCTATATACATACATAAATATGTATTTGTTTATGTAAGTTTTCACGGGTATATATGTGTGTACAGTTAATATCTCGGGTTTCTTCCCGTGTAATTGTAAACATATCCTTAAAAGGGTAGTAGCGACGTTTCAACGAAATCACATTCGTCATCTTCTGGCTGAAGTTCTCGGATTGGTTCTTATGGGCAAACTGTGTGATCATAACTGACGTTTTTCTATGAAAAGAGGCAAAGGTGTATTCTGATTGGTTGACAGTGTTGTTGTATTCTGATTTGTGTTATAATAACACAAAAACAGTTGCAAAAATAGAACATCTCAATGGCAGAATAATCAGAGATGCCATTGAAATAGAGAAAAGACCATATTGTATGAATAAACGTGATGACACTTCCCGTCTGCCTACTATTTGGAAACCTGCTCTCATAGACAGACGAATCTTAACACAAAATATAAACCATAGATCAAAGATTCATCATAAGGCCTGTGTTGCCACCATTTCCAGCATAACTTACCCATTAACCCACAACCAAGCAACAGTGCTTCCACCCAATCAAAATACAGCTATGTCATCAGCCAATCAGAATACAACAACACTGTCAACCAATCAGAATACACCTTTGCCTCTTTTCATAGAAAAACGTCAGTTACGATCACACAGTTTGCCCATAAGCACCAAACCGAGAACTTCAGCCAGAAGATGACAAATGCGATTTCGTCAATACGTCGCTACTACCCTTTTAAGGATATGTTTACAATTATACAGGAAGAAACCCGAGATATTACCTGTACACATAAATATGTATGTATACACATATTTACATACATAAATATGTATGTACATATGTATCGTGCAGGTATAAATATATACCTGCAACATACATATAAATATATATGTGTACCATACATATATTATCATCATCCTCTTTTAATGCCCCCATAATCCCTTGCAGGGTGGAGTCTGGGCAACTGAATGGAGCTGAGTGTTTACTGGCCGGATGCCCTTCCTGTTGCCAATGTGGAGTTTTTTAGCAGTTTGCCCAGAGAGAGAAATATCTGCCTCTACCTAGGATCGAACCCACAGCCTTTATCACGGGAAGCTTTCAAGAAGAGACTGGACTGCCATTTGTCAGAAATGGTGTAGGGTCTCCTGCTTGGGTGGCGGGTTGGACTAGAAGACCTACAAGGTCCCTTCCTACTCTGTTAATCTGTTAAAGCAATTATAGAAATAAAATACATTCACCCAGTGGTGAAATGCATTTACCTTCGGTACCAGTTCGGGAATGTGAGTGCGTGTGCCTCTTTTGCGCATGCACAGAGGGTAAAAAGCAGGACATAATGACGTCCCGGTGGGTGGGCGGAGCCTCTCACCACTGGTGCTACCGGTTTGCACGATCCGGATAGATCTGGCCGGATTTCACCACTCCATTAACCTTCTGATTTCAAAAGGAGCTCTGGTGGCTCAGCAGACTAAAGCACTGTTATTAACATCCACTTGCATCTGCTGCCTGCAATTACTGCAAATTCAATTCTCACCAGGCTCAAGGTTGACTCAGCCTTCCATCCTTTCTAAGGTAGGTAAAATGAGGACCCAGTTTGTGGGGGCAATAAGCTGACTTTGTATAAATATACAAAAGTATGAAGGCTATTGCTTAACGCATTGTAAGCCGCCCTGAGTCTCCGGAGAAGGGCGGCATATAAATCAAATTTTTTTAAAAATTCAATAATACCCAGTATTTCTGAACTCATGAACATTTCTTAATTGTCACATTTCAAAATTAGTGTTAGTCTTTCTGCCAGCTTCTAGGAAAAAAAGTCCAAAAGTGGTGTTCATGTAGAAAGAAACTTAGACAAAGTCTTTTCTTTAGTCAAGGTAGGATGGATGAGAATCAATTAGACAATCAGCTAATTAAAATCAGGCACAAGCTGGGAAAAATGCAAATCTTCACTTTGTGGCTTGGAATGCAGACTTCAAGCTAAATGTCTCTCAAGTGGTTAAGAATTCCATGGTAGGGAACAGGCTATCTTGGTGCCAAACCTTTAATTTGTATCAAACTGTATCTATTGAAGTTTAGATATACAAAAAAGAGAATTTTGTTTAAGTGCTGCTGAAGAGAGTTCAGGAGAGGAAGATGCCTATTTCATAGATTTTAAAATGACTGTTGGTAGAAATATCCATCTGGTTCAGTTCCAAGATGGGAGAAAGGCACTGGAGGCAAAATGGAGGCTGGATGTGGTTGGAAAGATGGTTTAATGATGAAGCAGAACCACATGGGTGGTTCTGGGCAGTTGACCACATGGAGTTGAGAGTGAGGGGTTTTTATACCTTCCTCTTGGGCTTTGCAATTGAGCTTCCTGTTCCTGTGCAAGAACATGTATTCTATTGGCTGTTGTCAGACTCCCATGGGGCCATGAAGGAGTCATGTTTGTCTGAGCTACGTTTGGTTGAAGTTTGGACTGCTGATGCAATGAAGGAGTTTGTTGGGCAATTCCTATTGTGGTTGAGGGCTAATCCTACCTTTGTTCAGACCTTGCTGCAGGGAATTTTTGCCTATAAATAGAGCTACCTAGATACTTGGCTTCTTTTCAATAAATTCTTTATCTCTTAAGTGCTGACATCTGCTGTGGGCTACTAAGAAAGGTGGGGGCTGCTTTCTCCTTCTTAAAAACATGTTTCTCCATTTCTCTCTTTGGGAAATATAATATTCTGCCTTTTTTTAATATTTCTCAAAATATTTCATTCTTCCAAGAGATGGGTAGCTGCTAACTTTCTACACTACGGATGAGGTAGAAGGAGATGGAAAGGCAGAAATATGTCCATCTGGTTTCTTAATGAGCATCAGATCAAATTCTCCATCCTCTTTCTCTCTCTCCAACAGGAAAATCCCAGGAAACAAATCTTCAAACGAAACTCCCCAAAAGACCTATTATTTGTTCTGGACCCGAGATTCTACAAATAAAATGACCCAGTCTTGAACTTAGACCCCAAGCAAGTCCAGCATTGCTGACATTGGTTTCTCTATCCAATGATTCAATTGCTTCATAGAAGCTTGTATTTCCCTTCGTTGGACTAATCTTTGCATTTCCAGCAGACTGAAAAACAAACAGGAGCAAAGCAAAGGAAGGAAGGAGGTGGCAATTAAGACACGTCTACCCTGAAGTGACTCCACCGGGGCAGGAAAAGTCTGTCTCTTGTCCCCCTATTCACCCATTTTGTTCGAGAGATGTTTCTTTCCCAAACAGGATTTTCTGGCTTCCTTAATTAGAAAAACACAAATCGTTAGGATCACCGTTGTATGCCCAGGCAAAAGTTGCAAAGATTTTCCAGGCAGTCCTCAACTTAGGACCGCAACTGAGCCCAAAATTTATGTTGCTACGTGACAAAATTTGTTACGTGTGCTTGGCCCTATTTTGCCACTTTTCTTGACACATTTATTAAGTGTATCACTTATTGTTGTTAGTTGCGAAGTCGTGTCTGACCCATCGTTAATCTATGGTGATCTGGGTGATGCCCAAACAGGGAACCAATAAACACAAGCGCCTCTCCACCATCAATCAGCACCCAGGTCACCATAGATGAACTCCAAGGTTAACATCAAACCAACAATCAAATAAACAAAACCCCATTCAAGAAGCTGCCAAAGAAACCAGCAGCAAACAGCCCAACCAAAGAACCTTGAAAGAGCCTGGTTTAGCTCTGCAGACTAAAGCACCGTAATTAACATCCAGCTGTCTGCAATTACACCAGTTCGAATCTCCCCAGGCTCAAGGTGGACTCAGCCTTCCATCCTTTCTAAGGTAGGTAAAATGAGGACCCAGTTTGTGGGGGCAATAAGCTGACTTTGTTTAAATATACAAAAGTATGAAGGCTATTGCTTAACGCATTGTAAGCCGCCCTGAGTCTTCGGAGAAGGGCGGCATATAAATCAAATTTAAAAAACAACAACAACAACAAAAAAAACCCTTTAAGACACCCCACCGACACGGACAGGCAAGTCACCAGAATACAAACCCCCAGCAAACAGCACTCCTTACTAGCACTGATGATATTACCTACTTTGGTAATGAAATGTTTGCAAGAAGACAAGCAAGCTCAGAGAGCACCAAGGACCTCTGAGAAAGTTCAGTTTATTATAAAAGCGTAGTTTCAAAATGTGACCTTGTTACACTTTTAAAAGAGATTAAATTTAATCCAAGGATATGGCAGTTTCTTGACTGGGACATAACAAGCAGTTAAGTCCTTTTATCTGGGATGCTAGATGGTTGGTCGCTCAGTTAATCTTGCAATCTTCAAGGAATGGCTGGAAATAAGGGGTGAAATGCTCCCGGTTTGGACAAGATTGCCCAATCCAGTAGCGATGGAGGCGGATGGCTCAGAGAACCGGTAGCAAAAATCCCTGCCCCCCCCCCTCCACACCAAGCTGAGCTGCACAATCATCAGAGGCTTTTTTTTTTTTTTTTTTACTTTTAAAAGCATTTTTTCTACAACCTCTTCGGCCAAAAAATGGTGTTTTTTTAAAAGTAAAAAAAAAAAAGCTTCTGATGATCGTGCGGCTCAGCTGGGATCGTCAAAGGCTTTTAAAAGAAAAAAAACCCTTTTTTTTCTTTTAAATGCCTCTGACGATCCAAGCTGAGTTGCCTGATCGGCAGGGGCTTTTTAAAAAACCCACTGCCGATCAGGCAATTCAGCTGGGATCGTCAGAGCCTTTTGAAAGCATTTTTTTACCACCTCTTTGCTGAAGAGGTTTTTTTTTTTTTTAATTTGATTTATATGCCGCCCTTCTCCGGAGACTCAGGGCGGCTTACAGTGCGTTAAGCAATAGCCTTCATACTTTTGTACATTTATACAAAGTCAGCTTATTGCCCCCACAAACTGGGTCCTCAGGTTGTAGAAAAAATGGTTTTAAAAGTAAAAAAAAAAAAAAATTGGCCACGTCCACCCAGTCACATTAACACCCCCCCTTGCCCACCAAGCCACGCCCACAGAACCGGTAGTCACAAATTTTAGATTTCACCACTGTTGGAAATGACCCTCTTAATCTTAGAAGCATCTTCATGAACAATTAAGATTTCTTCTCTTCCATTGCAAAAGCTCTCTTTTAGTGTGTGTGTGTGTGTGTGTGTGTGTGTGTGTGTGTGTGTGTAACTTTGTGGCAGCACCAGATGGCAGCACCAGACAATTTTGTCACAACCTAAGTAGAATTGGAACTGGTTAGTAAATGAATAAGGAAGTTCAGAAGTTGGAAAGTTGAGAAACCATCATAATAGAAGGCATTGGGAAAGCACTTCTGTTGTAGCGCGGGAATAACGAGAGGCACAAGCAAGCAAGGGACAACAGCTCTTTAATTCAGGGTGAGACTTCAGCAAAGAAACACAGGCAACAGCCCTTTTTATATACTTTTCAGGGGCAACCGTTAACCAATCACAATTCACAGAACATTTGAATTTCCCGCACAAAATAGATACATACATAACACCTTCCAAATTTTTGCCAGGAAAATGACATCTCTGTCAATAGTGAGCTCCACTTACCTTCGCTACTGGTTCAGAACTGTGAGTGCGCGCACTGCGCTTATGCACATGCGCAGAACCTTCTGCATATGTGCAGAGTATCCATGATGACATCCGGGTGGGTGGGCGGAGCCTTCTGCGGTCGCCACTACCAATTTGTCCGAACCGGGGTGAACCGGTAGAAACCCACGACTGGTCTCTGTGCAGTCACCCAGAGAGGAAAATGTTGGGAAAACTCAATGGCGTTACCATTTTTCTACTCTTATTGATGCCAGAATTGCAAATGTGAAGAAAGTTATGGTCTCCATTGACACTCCGGAGTTGAGATACATCTTTCAGTGCATTTCCCTAATATTATTCCCTTCCAACTGTGCTGGGATCATAATTTCTGGAGGACATCAAGCTGGAGAAGATTGGTTTAGAGCAGAGGTCTTCAAACCTGGCAGCTTTAAGACTTGTGGACTTCAACTCCCAGAATTCTCCAGCCAGCTGGCTGGAGAATTCTGGGAGTTGAAGTCCACAAGTCTTAAAGCTGACAAATTTGAAGACTCCTGGTTTAGAGCAAGGGTGTCAAACTCAAGGCCTGGGGGCCAGATCCGGCCCGTGGAGTGCTTATATCTGGCCTGAAAACAGCAAAGGGCTGGCTTGCGGTGCCTCTGCCGGTGAAAACGCACACGCCTCCCCCCGCCCCCCGCCCTTGAGCTCCATTTTTGCTGGCAGAGAGCTATCGAAACAAACTAAAAACCAAACAAAAAGAGAAAAGTTTCCCCTTTTGCATTTGAGCATGGAAAAAGGGACAGGAAAGGAGAAAGGGAAAGAGGAAAGACAAAGACAAAGATGGGAAGATGGGGAAGAGAGCAAAGAAGGAAAAATAAGGAAAGAGGGGAAGGAAAAAAAAAGGAGAAGGAAGAGGGAAGGAAAAAGAAGAAAAGGGAGGGAGGGAGGGAGGGAGGGAGGGAGGGAGGGAGGGAGGAAGGAAGGAAGGAAGGAAGGAAGGAAGGAAGGAAGGAAGGAAGGAAGGAAGGAAGGAAAGAGATACTTGCGGGACCGCCTACTACCACCAATAGCCTCCCACCGGCCGGTACGCTCCCATAGAGAGGGGCTCCTCTGGGTGCCGTCGGCCAAACAATGCCGACGGGCGGCCCCCAGGGGGAGAGCCTTCTCTGTGGGGGCACCTACTATCTGGAATGAGCTCCACCCTGAGATACAGAGGATCCAGGATCTGCGCACCTTTCGCCGCGCTCTAAAGACCTTTTTATTTCACCAGGTGGGACTGGCCTAATTTTCTCTCTCTTTTATAAAAGAATTTTTAATTTTTAATATTTTTTAGTATTTTATATATTCAAATTTTAAAATTGGTTTTAAATTGATTGGGGTTTTAATTTGTCTGGGCCAAAACTATTTAATTTGATTTTAATTCTGCTTTTAAATTTTGTATGTATGGATTTATTGTTGGCTGTTCACCGCCCTGAGTCCTTCGGGAGTAGGGCGGTATATAAATCAAATAAATAAATAAATAAATAAATAAATAAACAGAGAAAGGGAAGGTCTCAGGGAAGTTCTGCCTTAGCACTTGGCCACCACAGGTGCCCCTGACATGAATCCCATGTCACGCCCACCATGGCTATGCCCCTGGCCATGCCCCCCCCCAACAGCCCTCCAAGGTCAAACACAACTCTGATGTGGTCCTCAATGAAATTGAGTTTGATACCCTTGGTTTAGATGATCCAAAGTTTGCAGGATATGATGTTGTGACAAGCAGTAGCTAGCCCGGATCTATAAGTATAGGCAACACTAATCAGAGAATGAGCAACCCTGAAGAACATGGGCCACCTTGGGGTTAAATATTGTTTTTAAAAAAACTAGACATGGTGGCTCAGTGGCTAAGACACTGAGCTTGTTGATCGAAAGGTCGGCAGCTCAGCAGGTCAAATCCCTAGCACCGGGTAACGGGGTGAGCTCCCATTACTTGTCTCAGCTTCCGCCAACCTAGAAGTTCGAAAGCACATAAAAAATGCAAGTAGAAAAATAGGGACCATCTTTGGTGGGAAGATAACAGCGTCCCGTGCCCCTTTGGTGTTTCGTCCTGCCAGCCACATGACCACGGAGACGTCTTCGGACAGTGCTAGCTCTTCGGCTTTGAAACGGAAATGAGCACCGCCCCCTAGAATCAGGAACGACTAGCATATATGTACGAGGGGAACCTTTACCTTTAGGCTTATTTATTTGGGGTTAATGCTCCTATGCAAAACAATATATATATATATTCTCCCCTTTACAAAGCAATAAAAAAAAAACCCACACCTTGAAGACGGATGAGAACTTCTAGTACTATTCTTTTCAATAACCCTGAAACTTGGGATACATTAAAAAAAAAAAAAACTTCAGCGGAAATGCTGCTGAAAACCACACTGGGGAGTGAAAGAAGCAGCCGCCAATCTGAACTACATTTCCAGATGGTTTGCTGGATGAAGATCAAAGCTACCATCTGACGGTTACGGTCTCATGATCCTAGAGATTAATCAGAAATCGCTACAATGCTGAGAACAACTTCAAATAAAAGTAACGGAGGATCCTGGGATCCTCTGGTGTGAGATTGATGATCGTTTTGCAAAAGAAAAAAAAAAAGAAATTTGTGCAGGGAAGGGTAGAAGGAAGCTAAGAACTGCTGGATTAAAACAAATTCTGGATTTTCAGAAAATGTTACGTCACACAAAGCCAGGAAGATGTTCTTCAACTCCATTTATAAATGTGTGAAGCTGTTGTTTTTGGAAACAATAAACAGAACGATTCCAGTCTTTTTCTAAAAAGGTGCTGATCCACACCTCCACTTTTCGTTTTTCCAAGGACGTTTCTGGACTTGAAGTATTCACTTGTTTAACATCCGAGTAACTAAAGCTAGAATGCTATGGCAATGGCAATAGCACTCAAGACTTATGTACCACTTCATACAGGGGTGGGCTGCTGGGGATTCGCAGGGGTTCGGGAGAACCTGTAGCTAAGATTCTGTGCAGTTTGGAGAACCCCCAAATCCCACTCCTGGTTGGCCTCGCCCACTCCGCCCTGCCCCTCCCAGGAGTTCCCACGCGGCCCGTTTTGGATGCAGGTAAGTGCAGGGTGCGCACAGAGATTGGGAAGGGTGAAAAACGGGCCTACCAGAAGTTCAGGAAGGCTGGAAACGGGCCCATTTCTGGCCTCCAGAGGGCCTCTGGAGCCTGGGGAGGCCGTTTTCACCCTTCCGGAGGTTTTCCTCAAGCCTCCGGAGCCCGGGGAGGGAACCCCCCCACACACACACATCCTTGCAGGAAACTGACTAGGCCACACCCACCATGGCCACACCCACCCAGCAACCGGGCAAAGAACCCCTTGCTAAAATTTTTGAAGCCCATCCCTGGCTTCATAGTGCTTTAGAGCCCTCTCTGAGCAGTTTACAGAGTCAGCATATTGCCCTCTGGGTCCTCATATTACCGACCTTGCAAGGATGTAAGGCTGAGTCAACCTTGAGCAAGTCAGGATGGAAGTTCTGGCAGCGGGAATGCAGAGCTAGCCTTCAATTCTGCACTCTAACCACCGAGCCCACCACGGCTCTTTGCTCTGTGGCCCTTAGAAAATTGTCTTATGATGTTTCAGATCTTCTCCAAGATCAGAGGGAGAATTCCGGAGAGAAAATCCCAACCTCAAAAATCCTCTTTCTCTGCAGGGTCTCCAGAGACGACTGTAGGAGTTCCAAAAAGTTAAGATGGTAGCCAAGACCATGCATTTGAAGTCCTGCCCTTTTTTACATGCACATGGCCTAGTACTGATGAAGTTACCTAGTTGGGTAATGAAACATCTTCAAGAAAACAATCAAGTACAGCAAGGACCCCCCAGTTCAACAAAAAATTTCTTCTGTTGGGATACAGCTTCTGTCATGTAATTGGAGCTGCCATCTAGATCAGAGATGGTTAACCTTTTTGGTGCCAAGTGCCCAAAGCACACGCCTGCACGAATGCACGTGCGTATACCCGAACCGCCAAAATGCAATGCATATGCCCCAGCCCTGTGCATGCGCACATTCCCCGTACATGCGTGCACATTCCTGCGAATGCACCCCAGCCCCCCGTGGCCCGGTTGTGGCTTCCAGGTTGATGCAGGAGGCTTTCCAGGCCCAAAATGGGGCACGGGGGGCCATGCGAAGCCCGCCCAGCCCCATTTTTGGCCTGGAAAGCCTCCTGCACCAACCTGGAAGCCAAAACGGGGCACAGGGTGCAGTGCGAGGCTCCCCCCCGCACCCAATTTTGGGCCTGGAAAGCTTCCTACAGCAACCTGCAGCCCCCCGCACATGTGCCCTGCCCCTCATGTTGTTCTGCCCCAGCTCCGGATTCCCGAGGATATTGACACGCACCAACGGTCCTTATCAAATTTATTAAGTAGCAAGAATAAACCAAAGTCCGGCAAAGGTTGGCAACCAGCCCAGAAAACAAGATACGATAAGACTTTTCCAAAAATGCTCTGATGATAATTACAAGTTGTTTCCAGCAAGAAACTTACTAACGGCGTGTGACTTAAATAGGCTAAGGGAGTGGCCAATTATCCTCAAGCCTTACTCTCAAGGAGAGCTCCTCCTCCTGCCTTTTGGCAGCCCTGCGTGCTCGAGCATTGAGTAGAGGCTCCTCCACTTCGCTCTCTCCACTTGAAGGAGCCTCTGGAGGTTCTGAAGGCCCTGGCTGAGTCTCTCCCTCTGGCACCACATCCTCTTCAGCCTCCTCGCTGTCTGACGTGAACGCCGGCTGCGCAGGCTGCTGGCGTGACACCAAACCAGCCTCCTCATTGTCGGGATCAGCCATAATCTGCGCAGGCCGCTGGCGGGCCACAACACATGCATGCGTGAGAGATCCAAAGACCAGTTCGCCAGTGAGAGGCGCGTGGGCATGCATGGTAGAGCTGAGTTGGGGCAATGGCTGGTGTGCCCACAGAGAGAGCTGTGCATGCCACCTGTAGCACCCATGCCATAGATTTGCCATCACGGATCTAGACTTTATTTTTAGACAGACAGTCACACACACACACACACGCTTATCTCCCTTAGCTTCTGAGGCCAGCACTTTTTCTGACCTGGAGAAAATGAGTTTGCTAGGAAATGTGTCTCCATCACAACCAACTTCACCCAAGAAGCTTGAAGTCAGCTTTTATGTGATGGTGCTCTTTCAAAACCCTTGTAAGGAGATTATGAGACTGGATTCCAAAAGGAGTTTATTGCTGAACAGAATTCTCAGCTGTTCTGCTTAAATCCACTTTTCCCCCCCACTTCTGAGCGAAGTTCTATTCGAACAATGATTGCAGCATCTGAAAGGAACAACAGAGCCTCCTTGCCATGAATGCTAATTAGTTGCATGCATGCCCCTAAAACACACATTTATGCAGGCATTTCATCTTTATTTCCATTAATAAGGGGGAAAAAAGCCACTCTGTCTTGCTATTTGCAATCCTCAGCAACCCCCGGTCGGATCTCTGGATAAATTTATTGAAGGCCTTTAAATGACAAAATAATGAATCTTTTCAGCGAACGCTTTTGGCAAATGAAAAGAACTTGGGATTGTACGTGAGAAAACTGACCACAACTCTTGGCTTGTAAAACTGAAAAAAGAAAGAAAAAAAGAAAAAAAGGGAACCTTGTAAGCTTTGGCAGGACCTTGAATTTAAAATAGAAAGCAAAATAAATAAATAAAAAAAAAGAGCCGGCATTATGCTAGGATTAGAGTCCCTTTATGTTTGGGTTAACCTGGAGTCTGTCCAGTCCCAGCTGATTTTTTTCCTTTTGCTAGCTTTCAAGTTTCCAGTTAGGGAGGTTAGACGGTGGTGTGTTCCAAGTCTTTAAAGAAGCAGCTTCTCATTCCTCCCCCCCAATTAAAAATTAAATAAACTTGTCAGAAGTTCTGCTCAGAACAATGTTAAAAGCTCTCCAGAGATTGTATGAGAGGCACTGGCTCCCTCCTCCTTCCCTGCTTTCAACTTTGGCCCACTAAACGTTCTTCCTCTTTTTAACATCCAAAGAGAGGCTTCTACTGTTTTCATTTCAACTCAGAATGAGGTTCTGGCACCAGACATGGTGACCACGGAAGCTCAAATCTTCTAAATCCCATCTGTGTGAAAGAGAAAGTGGGGGGGAAGCCACTTTCCCAGCCATAGGGGAGTAATGATGAGATATTACCGGGGAGGGGGTGTTATTCTTATTTACTCCTTGTTTCTTTGAGTCCTGACATCCTCCCTCTCCAGGTAGAAACTGGAGGGTGTATTAAATAATCCCACCTTGGGCTTCTGCAGGGAAATTAGGATGAACATCTAAGAAACAGGTTGGAAGTTAATTTGAAGAATTTGCGAATTCAAGGATTATTATTCAATGCTTGATCCTTACCAAGAACCATTTTGTGCCCACTTGCAACCCCCTAAACTCACTAGATGATGTTTTGCCAGGCTTCTTTCTGTAGGGAAAGAGTAGACAGAGCTGAGAGGAGGGTGTGTGTGGTTGAGTTAAGCATGTCATCAGCTTAGTCATTTGTTGTTGTTAATTGCGAACTCATGTCCGACTCATAGCGACCCCATGGACAATGTTCCTCCAGGCCTTCCTGTCCTCTACCATCCTCTGGAGTCCATTTAAGCTCACGCCGACTGCTTCAGTGACCCCATCCAGCCACCTTGTTCTCTACTGTCCACTTCTTCTTTTGCCCTCAATCTTTCCCAGCATTAGGCTAGTCCTTCCTTCTCATTAGGTGGCCAAAGTATTTTGAGTTTTAGAGTCATTACGTTCCCAGAAATGGCCCAAGTACAACCCCTCCTGAATTCTACCTGGCACCAATTTAGTACTGAACTTAATTAGGTTCTTGTACCAATAATGAGAATATTTGTAGCTCAGGATTGAAATGAGGAGGTCCTTGGTCTTCTCTGAGCTTGGTTGCACTCTTCATATTGGAGAAAGCATCCTCCCCTCAATCTAACCGTGGGGTCCCACGTCAAACTATAGATCACATTGTAACCAGCTGGAAGCTGAGGGCATATACCGATCCGGTATCCGATTCTTTGAACATAAATGACGTTGCGCTTTAATGGTTAGATGGCCTAGACAGTGGTACTTGAACATAGATCTTTTTAACATTTATATTTTATTGGTTTCTACTGGTCTAGATGAAATATCTATATATACAGCCTATGTTAACATTTCATCTACTAGTCTAGATGAAATGTTAATATATATGCCATATGCTAAATAAATAATCCTCCTAGATTCTTGCATATAGGATTGAATAAATCTTACGTGTTGGCAAACTTAAATGGATGGCTACGATTCTTTCACCTGACATTTTCATGGTTATCACCAATCTTGGGCTAAAGTAATAACGACCTATATAACAGTAACCTTATCTAACTAACCCCGGCACACATACTATATAAATACTATTGCATTGTCCCCATGACTGAAAGTCTTAGTGTAGATTTTTCATCGTGATGAACGATGGTGTATTTTGATTCCATCAACTGCAGTCTTCAGGAGAACATTGTTGTGTTCTGAACCAACCCTTCCTCTTGTTTTTCTTAACTAATCCCTTGAATGTCTTTCCCCCATCTTTTAAATTCCTCTGCAAACATTGCACAAAAAAAAAACAAAAAAAAAAACCCACCAATCCCTTACATGGAACTGTCAATCTTGATGTTCCTGAGCAAAGGCGAACGGAAATTTATCCTGCCAGCATTTGCAATGGAAATTCTACCCATTGTTGTTGGCTGCAATTGTCCTCTTTGCAATTCAGAACCAGAAATAGAGGTAAGTGGAAGAAGGATGGTTACATATTAAGCAAAAATGATAGCATATCCTGCTTCTTAAGATCTTTCTAAATGCATGCTAGCTTGACAAGTGCCTCCAATATGACAAACATTCCACTCATCATTTGGATATTTACACATTCATATTCTACCCAAAAAGGAAGTTTTATGTTGGATTACTTTCATTCATTTCAGAAGGGAAACTGGAGGGGAAGTTTACTTACATGAGCAGGAACCACTCTCTCCATATTGGAGGAAGAGAACTGGGAGAACAAACTTACTTCTACCCCATCAGATTTGGGAAAGGCCACTGCTCCATAATTACACAATGGCCTAGCGGTTAAGATCTTGGGCTTGTTGACCGAAAGATTGGTAGTTTGAGATCCAAGCATTACATGATGGGGTGAATTCCCATTCTTGGCCCAGTTCCTGCCAATTTAGCAGTTTGAAAGCATGCAAAGGCAAGTAGACTAATAGGTACCACTTTGCTGGGAAGGCAACAGCGTTCCGTGGGTCTCAGTGTATGGTCATGCCAGCCACATGACCACAGAAGCGTCTTCAAACAATGCTGGCTCCCTCAGCTAGGAAATGGAGATGAAAATAGAGCTGGTCATGACTAGAGAGGGGAAACCAGGGTGAAATTCAGCAGGTTCTGACAGGTTCTGCAGAATCGGTAGCGGAAATTTTGAGTAGTTCGGAGAACCGGCAAATACCACTTCTGGCTGGCCCCAGAGTGTAATGGGAATGGAGATTTTGCAATATCCTTCCCCCATGAGTGAGGAGGGAATGGGGATTTTGCAGTATCCTTCCCCTGGAGTGGGATGGGAATGGAAATTTTGCAGTATCCTCTCCCTGCCACACCCACCAAGCCACGCCCACAGAACCGGTAGTAAAAAAAATTGAATTCCACCACTGGGGGAAACCTTTACCTTTTTAACAGTAATCAGCAGAGGAAGGAATGAATAAGGACAAGATGAAATATTTTATTATTCTGATGCTTCAAAAGCCAAATGTGCATACGTTACTGGAGTTAAAACACGAGGATATGTTTTCAGAAGGAAGAGCATCTGCTTGACTTTTCATACATACTTGTTCTATCTAATTCCCACCTACTGAGTTAATACCAAGTTCTCTGCAGTTCAATGCCTATCCTACCGTTAGTGCAGAAAGCTTCAGGGTTAAAAATTGGATTCACAGGTCAGGTCTCCCCCATTCGTAATCATCTGGTCACTCATCTCCTCCTGTATTGGTGGCAGGGGAACTTTCGTTAGAGGAGTTTCGGTTTTGAAAAGGGAATCTGTTTTGAGATGAGGAATGACGTAGAACGATTTCTGGAAGGATTCCGAAGTGAAGTAGTAGACGAAAGGATCAAAGCAACAGTTGAGAGTGGCAATGCACAGGGTGATTGGGTAGAAGGTTTTGGCGAAGGTCTCCAGAGAACAGTTGGCTACAGCTTGAGAACGTACAAGGGCATAAAGGAAAAGGATGGAATTGTAGGGGACAAAGCACACCACGAAGATGGTGACGTGCACGATTATCATCTTGAGCACCTTTTCTTTGTTCGTGCCAATCTGGGAGAGGGTGGCAGGCTTCCTGAGGGTCCTCAGAAGCAGCGATGAACATGTAAGGTTGAGCAGAAGGGGAATGATAAAGCCAACCACTTCAATAAATATTGTAATCTTGGACAGGTAGGTCTTCCATACGTCTTTGGGAAACCCTTCGAAACATGTTGTTATGCCATTGGTGGTATTAGTTGTGGAAAACAAGGATGCCAGGATCCCTCCGCTGAGTACCAAAACCCATACCCCTGCACACACAATTGCTGAATTACGTCTTGTCCTAACCAAACGAGACCGGAAGGGGTAGACAATAGCGAGGAAGCGGTCTACACTGATGCAGGTGAGGAATAGCATACTTCCGTAGATGTTGGTCAAGAAGGCTGTTCCTGAGATCTTGCACAGAGGGTCTCCAAAGGGCCAGTTCCTGTTGAAATTGTAGAAGATCTTGAATGGGAGAGTGAAGACGAAGAGCAAGTCTGAGACTGCCAGGTTGGTCATGAAAATGGTTGTCTCGCTCCGCATTTTGATGCGGAACCAGAAGACAAACAAAGAGGCACAGTTGGTGATTAAGCCAAGGATGAAGACCACACTGTAGACAGCTCCATAGAGGTTGTACTTGAAGGAATCATCGATCACGCAGGTATGGTTGTTGCTGTGATTTCCCATTCCAGCGCTGCGCTTGGTGAAGCAAAATTAAGTAGCATCCATGTACTGAAGTTCAGGAATCCCCCACTGCTTCAAGAAGCATCTTCTGTTGGTTGAAAGCTTGCGGCCACAGAATCATGATGTAAACCTTTCTCCTGAAGAACACAAAAAGATTGGGAAAGAGATGAGATCTCAGAGACTTTAGTCCTACACAACTTAAAAAAAAAAACACTGATAGAAGAGAACATCTGTATCTTAAGGTTAAACAGTGGGGTCCCTTGGTGCTTTCTGAACATCGTTGCTTTCTTGCAGATGTTTGATTATCAACCTAGGTAACATCATTAGCACTGAGGACATTACCTGGCTTGACAATGAAACTCTGCAAGAAGTCAACGAAGTTCAAAGACCACCAAGGATCTCACAGAAAGCACATTCTATGATGTCCAGTTACAACATTCAGATTAAGTGAAAATTATTTTTTCCTCCTATCTCTTTCTGCATCTAAGGAACAGAGTTGATGTTGAGTTGATGTACTAGAGCAGTGATGGCTAACCTTTTTTTCCGCGGGTGATGAAAGCGTGTCTCGCGCATGCCCACACCTACAATTCAATGCCCCCCTGCACACCCTGCCCCTGGGCATCCATGCGTGACCCCCCAGCGCTGCCCCCCCCCGCACCCCATTTTGGGCCTAGCAGGCCTCCCCGAAGCCTCCTGAGGCCGGAAACAGCCCGTTTCTGGACTTCCGGTAGGCCCTTTTTTTGCCCTCCCCATGCTCCGGAGGCTTTCCTGGAGCCTGAGGAGGGTGAAAACGGCCTCCCCCAGCCCTCCGGAGGCTGGAAACGACCCATTTCTGGACTTCCGGGAGGCCTTTTTTCGCCCTCCCAGAGCCTCCACGTGAGCCCTGTACTTACCTGGCATCCAAAACAGGCCATGTGAAGACTCTTTGGGGGGGGCAGCATGGGTGGGGCCAGCCCAAAATCAGCTGGCCAGTGCACGCATGCGTGCTGGAGCAATGGCTCGCGTGCCTGCAGATATGGCTCTGCGTGCCACCTGTGGCACTCATGCCATAGGTTCGCCATCATGATACTAGAGGAATTCAAACCCTCATTCACATTTTATGTCTGCTAAGAGAGTAACTCTTGAGTTAGTACTTCTTTTAGACATAATTTGGTTTACTTTTTGTAAGTTTTTATGTCTTTTTTTTTTTTACTTGTAAACGGCTCAGAGTCACTTAGACTGTGTATAAATTTGATCAACAAATATAAAGCTAAGCCAAGAGCCTTGATAGTACAGTGGTCTACGCACCCTGTTATTAACACAGCTGCTTGCAATTTACTGCTGGTTCGAATCTCTCCAAGGCTCAAGGTTGACTCAGCCTTCCATCCTTTCTAAGGTAGGTAAATTGAGGACCTAGTTTGTGGGAGCAATAAGCTGACTTTGTATAAATATACAAAAGGATGAAGGCTATTGCTTAACGCATTGTAAGCCGCCCTGAGTCTCCGGAGAAGGGCGGCATATAAATCAAATAAATAAATAAAAAAAAAGCTCACGTAACCAACTAAGTTAGGTTAAAATGTAGTTGATTAAAATATGTTGGTTCAATCGATATGGGAACCCAGCTGCGGGCTTAACATGCTGTGTGTATCAAACCATCACATTAACCCATTGTACCTGTTTGCTAGTTATGCAAACAGAGCGACTGCGTTTTATTAACAGGTATCTAGTTTGTAGTATGAACTCAACCAGACCATCAAGGCAGGTAAATCCCTCAATTGCAGCCGACTTCAGCCTGTTCGTGTTTTCTATACAAAATGTACATGCATTATTTTGAAAGTATTTGAATAGAATCATTCTAAACTTTTGCCCAGTGCTGTTTTGGCTGTTTCTGGTTGCAATATTATTTGCTATAGAGCAGGGGTGTCAAACTTAATTTCGTTAAGGGCCGCATAAGGGTTGTGTTTGACCTGGGGGTTGGAAGGGGGGGCAGGTAGATGTCACTTGTGTCGGGGACACCTGTGGTGGCCAAGTGCTAAGGCTCAGACCCTCCCTCCCTCTCATTATAATCTCCTTCCTTCCTTCCCTTCTTTTTCCTTCCCTCTTCCCTCTCCTTTTTTCTTACTTCCCCTTTCCTTCTTTTTCCTTCCTTGCTCTCTTTCCATCTTCCCTTCTTTTTCTTTGTTTTTCCTCTTTCCCATTCTCCTTTCTTGTCCCTTCTTGGATGCTCCAATGCAAAAGGGGAAACATTTATTTATTTATTGGTTCGATTTATATGCCGCCCTTCTCCGGAGACTATTGCTTACAATGCAATAGTAATAAGCTTTACTTATTTTATTAATAGTTAACTATTAATAGCTTAATAGTTATTAAGCTATTAAGCAATAGCTTTCATACTTTTGTATATACCTGCTTAGTATATGCTCGCCCCCCCCTAAAGCGGTGTTCTTTTTTTATATACGAAGTCAGCTTATTGCCCCCACAATCCGGGTCCTCATTTTACCTACCTCAAAAGGATGGAAGGCTGAGTCAACCTTGAGCCTTGGCGAGATTCGAACTTGCAGTAATGCAAGGCAGCTGGTGCTACTTAACAGCACTTTAGTCTGCTGCGCCACCAAGGCTCTTATCCTTTTGTTTTGTTTTTAATTTGTTTTGCTAGCCCTCTGCCAGCGAAAACAGGCTCCGGTGGGGTGCACACAGCCCTCCTGAGCTCTGTTTTCATTGGTAGAGGTACCACGGGCGGGTCCTTTGCTGTTTCCAGGGTGGTCCCTGGATCTAAGCACCATATAGTCCAGATTCGGCCCGCGGGCCTTGAGTTTGACTCCTCTGCTATAGAACCTGAGATTGAACAATCTCAATTAGGATATCTGAAGAACCGAAGAAGCTTCTTTGGATGAGAAGCAAAGAAGAAGAAAAAAGTCCAATTGGCTTTTGAAAAACACCTCTGAGACTCCGTTAGGCTAAGAAAACTTCTCATCTTTTTATCCTATTGCTAGATAATCATCTGGATCGTAACTGAAGGAAGCAGCCTTTTCTTTGGGGAAACAGACCCTCTTTCCACCAAGAATGCAGAATTTATTCTTGTAGTGGGCAGATAACCTCCTCCGTGTAATTCCCTTCCCCGTGTCAATGACAAAAATGCATAAAGCATCTGAAGACAATGCTAGCAAGAGTTGGGTGACTGGCAGAAGGGAAACAAACATCTGGCGCACAACAGCAGAACAGACATTCCAGCTGCTTGTTTCCTGTTGTAAGACAGGCTCTAACATCTGACCCAGTGTGTAAAGCAGCAGAAGGGAGGGGTGGGGAAAGAACCACGTCCGTTGCCATCTGTAGGGATTTGAGGAGCAAACGTTAAGAGTCAGACAATGCAGGGCACACAACTTTTCCAAAAGAATTTGAACCATGAAGGGTTTGTTTGTAGGACTTAAGCCCAGGAAGAAGCAAAAAAAGACCACAACGGAGATGTATTCAGTTAAATCTGACGGACGGGGCATAATTTTATTTAAAAGCGGTGTTAGAATAAGTGAGTCCCGAAGGCAAGATTTTTTTTTTTTTAAATCACCTTCTTTTTAATGCTTCTATAATCTTCTTAAAGATTGTGGCATTTTGATAATTGTGGGTATTGCTTTTTAAAAATATGCCAGTTTAGTCTGCAAGATGATAGATAGATGATGATGATGACAGACAGACAGACAGACAGACAGACAGACAGACAGACAATAGTAGGCAGGCAGGCAGGCAGGCAGATAGACAGATACCCGAAAATAAGACCCAATCGGAAAATAAATCCTAGCATGATTTTTCAGGATGTGCCCCAGTTAAGATTGTCAGCCAGATGGATGCATTTAGTACCGTATTTCCCCCAAAGTAAGACCTAACCAGAAAATAAGCCCTAATGCATCTTTTGGAGCAAAAATTAATATAAGACCCGATCTTATTTTTGTGGAAACATGGTAGATAGATAGATAGATAGATAGATAGATAGATAGATAGATGGATGGATGGATGGATGGATGGATGGATGGATGGATGGATAGATATGGATGGATGGATGGATGGATGATAGATAGATAGATAATCTTGTATTTATAACTTTCACAAATATTCATAACTTTCACAAAAAAGGAAAGATTCTGGAGCAAGGGTGAGTCATTTCTATCCCAAACCACATGAGGATCCAGAACTCTTGTTTTGTAAACCAAATGACCTCTGGCTGCAGTGACAGCACTGAATCTCTAGAGAAACATTAAAAAAATACATACTGTATGCTGAAAATAGGTTTAATGTAATTCCTGCCCAGGCAAAAGTCAAGGAGAAAGGTTCTTTTCCTCTGAAGTACATCTCACCCCACTCTTGAGCTCTGAGCAAGAGACAAATATTTCTGTGTTCCATTGTATATTTTTTTAAAAAATACACCTGAATGAGCCATAAAACATTAACAAATGATAATAAACTCAAAAGCTTTCTTATGCTTTTGCAATCTTTTGTTGCTGTGAATAGAATAGAATAGAATAGAATAGAATAGAATAGAATAGAATAGAATAGAATAGAATAGAATAGAATACAATAACAGAGTTTGAAGGGACATTGGAGGTCTTCTAGTCCAACCCCCTGCCCAGGCAGGAAACCCTACACCACTTCAGACAAATGGTTAGTCAACATCTTCTTAAAAACTTCCAGTGTTGGAGCATTCACAATTTCTGCAGGCAAGTTGTTCCACTTATTAATTGTTATAACTGTCAGGAAATTTCTCTTTAGTTCTAAGTTGCTTCTCTCCTTGGTTAGTTTCCATCCATTGCTTCTTGTTCTACCTTCAGGTGCTTTGAAGAATAGTTTGACTCCCTCTTCTTTGTGGCAGCCCCTGAGATATTGGAAGACTGCTATCATGTCTCCCCTGGTCCTTCTCTTCATCAAACTAGACATACCCAGTTCCTGCAACTGTTCTTCATATGTTTTAGCCTCCAGTCCCCTGTATCCCAGAGGTGCTTTTTCAGGAAGCAACTGGACTTTCTTGTTTTTTCCTTTGAAACAACCATGACCTGGATGCAGTGGTGAAATCCTCCGAAGATTGCCACTGGTTTGCTGCCCGCGCATGTGCGATGCGCACCAAAAACATGTTGCACGCACATGCACAGTACACACCAAACACGCGCTTCATGTGGAAAAATGAGGCTTAACAATGCAAGTAGAACAGCAAGGGGGGGAGAATAACTGTGCCGTGCGATTTAGATTCATTAGAAAGCAGGATTTCGCCCGAACTGGTAGCTTTCATCACTACCGGTTCACTAGAACCGGTGCGAACCGGTAGCATTTCACCCCTGTCTGGATGACTGAGAATCTCTACAGACTATTAAATTTATATATCCCACCTTTGTGCATGTACAAGTCTTCAGAGGCTCACAAAAGCAAAAAATAACAACAATGATAAAATGCAACTAAAATTACTGGGTCTTTGGAGAGGGGCGGCATATAAATTGAATAAATAAATAAATAAATAAATAAATAAATAAATAAACAAACAAACAAACAATGTTTCTTGTTGAGCATGCACACACTTTCAAATCAACTTCACATGCATCACCATTAATAAAGATGTCCCTTAATTACATATAACATTCTAAGTTGACTCCGCGGGGGCTGATATTTCTGTTTTCTATATATTCAAAGCCAGACAGATGCAAATAGAAATGTTGGTTAGCAAGTTCTGCCATTCTGTTTACAAACCGCTTTATATTTGCTACCTACAGACATACAAAAGCCTATTCTTTCATTTTTAGTTCCTTTTGTGAGGGAGCTAGCACAATAGCTATCCCTTGTCTGTAGGCATGTGTCCCTTTTTTTCCTGTTGCCCCAGCAACTGAAAACATTCACAAAGAAATTCACTGGCTATGGTAAAGAACAATGCGCACCCTATTAGAACTCAATTCATCTACTCCATATAGAAGTTCAGTCTGGTAGTTTTCAGGTACTTTGTATTTAAACTCACGAAAAGAATATATTTATGCAATATTTTTGGTTTGCTGGTTGGGCATCTACAATTCTATTTTTTTTTAAGCATGAAAGTGGAATTATCACCCAAGCCTCTTCTGATTGCCATGGACACATGCATGAAGCTTCCAAGAGTTGAGTTGAGTTGACTTGAAGACTTTTCCTTTCCCTTCCAATTGCCTGTGTCTTATGGGGGGGTGGACCAAAGGAAGTATTATTATTTTTACAAATAATTCAAGGCGGTGAACATATCCAAATGCATATCCAAATAAATGTTTCAAAGATGCATATGTCTTTTATGGGCTCCTCAAAAGCCTTGGGAATGGAGACCAGACACTCAGAAAATCTAATTATTCATGCAACTGAATGGGGAAGTCATTAACTGTATGACTTGGAGAACAATTGTATTAACAATGTTTAATTTTAATTCGGCAAGAACAGCTCAAATCCACTTTAAAAGTATTGAAGTCCAAGGCAAAATGTCTATTGAAACTGGGAAGGAGAAGAAGCAAATCAGCTCTTAGATATGGCTTGAGTTTAGTTTGGAACTGAAGTGTGTCCAGCTATGCTATGTTTAGTGTTTAAAAAATTTCAGCTGTTTTCAGAGCCAGCTGGTCTACTGGTTAAGACATCAAGTTAGAAAGGCTGTGAGTTCTAGTTCTGCCATAGCCATGAAAGCCAGCTGGGTGACTTTGGGCCAGTCCATCTCTCTCAGCTCAATCCACCTCACAGGATTGTTGTTGTGGGGAAAATAGGAGGAGGAGGGTGTATTGGGTATGTTCGCCACCTTATTTGTAAAAATAAGAAAGACGGGAGATAGCACTTAGCAATAACACTTAAGATTTATATACCGTTTTACGGTGCTTTAAAGCTCTCTCTAAGTGGTTTTACAGAGTCAAGTCAGCCTCTTGCTCCCAACAATCTGGGTCCTCATTTTACCGACCTTGGAAAGCTGGAAGGCTGAGTCAACCTTGAGCTTGGTGAGATTTAAACTGCCAAATTGCAGGCAGCCGGCAGTCAGCAGAAGTAGCCTGCAGTACTGCACTCCAACCACTGCGCCACCAATGCATTTGGATTGAGACAAGACAAGACAAGACAAGACAAGACAAGACAAGACAAGACAAGACAAGACAAGACAAGACAAGACAAGACAAGACAAGACAAGACAAACAGCTAGTCAGGGTATTAGGAGCGGGTTTCAAAATCTGTCACTACCGGTTTGCTCATGGGCGCGCATGCACAACCCTTCTGCACATGCGCAGAAGCATCCAAGTGGGTGGATAGAGCCTCCCGCCACTGCCACCGGTTTTCCCAAACCGGGGTGAATTGATAGCAACCCACCACTGCAGGTTATGTCATATATGGGTATGTTTACTGCCTTGAGTTATTTGTAAGAATAATAAAGAAGGGGTATGATAGATGATTGATAGAAAGACAGACAGACAGGATAATATATGATAAACAGACAACTAGATAGCCAGGGTATATCATGTGAACCAGAGAATCTTGATCCGAAATATGAAATGTTTTGGGATGGGGGAATAGTTGTTATACTGTAGATAAAGTTTGCTTTCCATGTTGGATGGGTTCACCTATCGTGCTAGTCCAGCGGTCTGCAACCTTAAACACTCAAAGAGCCATTTGGACCCGTTTCCCACAGAAAAGAAAACACCGGGAGCCACAAAACCCTTCCCGTGCCTGACTATTTTTTGAGCGGCCACAAAACTAGCATATGTAGTCGAATTAAACGTTCTGTTTTCTTCTGAAACTTTTCTTTTCTTGGATTTATCCATGGTTGGCCTATGAGGCGTTGAAAAGTTCAATAAATCGCGTGCCAGTGGGTGTTGCACATTGGCGGTTGTGACGCATATTTTGAGTGACAGGGAGCCACAGCAGAGGGGTGAAAGAGCCACATGCAGCTCCAGAGCCACAGGTTGCTGATTCCTGTGCTGGGGCATAGTTTGTTTAAAAAATTAGAACTGGCTGAGTCACCTAGATCATGAATCATGGCTTAAGTACCCCAATAGCTTCATGCGCTGTGCAACTGGACCAGCTCTAATTTGTTTGCAAAGCACTAAATCGAAAGCAAACAGAAACAACATTATTGCCCAGGATAACAAGCATATCCAATGGCCGTATTTTTCCTGAACAGAAGGGATTTATTTGCAAGAGGTATCTTTGCAAACTGTTCTGGAAAAGGAACTTTGATCCAGTTCTATTCTAATATCAGATTCGTCGTCGTGTCCCACCGAAATCAACACTATTATGAAACCAAGTAGAAAAAAAAATTGCTTTTTGCCACAGCCAATTTCAAATGTTAAAACTATTAAAAAAACCAATTGACTAGTTCTTAAACAACTCGCATGTGTAAACATTTGATTTTCTGCTTCCCATTCTGTTTATTAAATGATTATGTACCATCAAGCATTTTCAACTTCTAGAGACCACATAAATAGATAGATTATGCATTAAACATGGTATTAAAACCCTTGATGTGGGCATTACACCATGATTCCATAACTATACAATACAACAATATTATAAAGACTGTATTCATTTTAATCTCTTTAGATGCATTGTATTAATAATATAATATGGGTTGGGTTTAAATAATCTATTGTCCTATTTAAAGAAGGAAGAGACAGACAGGGAGACAAATACAATACATTTGTGAAACCATACAGGGTGATTAACAATTCTCTTCTTTATTAAAAACTCTCAGGGTAAACCACCAATTGCAAAGGATTATTTTTTGCTTAAAGGGAACAGTTAAAAATTAAAATGCATGGTTTGTTTTGAGTTAAACCTGATTACGGTCATAGGCTGGGAACTATTTTCTTTTGAGGAAACGGGAACAACAAGGAAGACGCAGGAAGAAAATTGGTAGGCTTACAACAAATATCAGATTCTGCAAGCAGATGGTCAAAAATTCATTCCTTGGTTTTGTGAGATGGATGACAAACCCAGGTCATGAAACTCTTGAACTCCACTATAGTTAGTCCTCAACTTACAACCATTTCTTTCACCGCCATTCAAAATGATGACCAAGCTGAAAAAAGTGACTTACGATTGTTCCTCACCAGCCCGTCTTTGGAACACAACTCCGGACAGCTCGCAACACACAGGCAGAGAGACAAAACTTTATTTCGGTCATGGACCAAAAATAATACACTCAATAAAACAAAAAACACGAAACGAACGATCCCCTAACAACAGGAACTATAGCAACGGTTTGTGGGTGATGCCAAGACATAAGGTAGCCGCATTTTTGCCACTTCGAGAGAAATAAATTTATCTTGATTAACTTTCTCATCTAAAAGTTAATCGGAAACGTTAAAAAAAAAAGAGTAATGAATTCTCACTGAGCGTTCCTGGCTACGCAGATGAACCTGGCCTATGGTTTCTATGGCAACCGTATCACAACTCACAACAACAGCAAAAGCCAAAAAAACAGTTAAAAGTATCAAACCCAAAAAATCAACCCCAACCACCCTGTGACACAGTCATCTTCTTGGATGCATTCAAGTAGTACAGTGGTAGTACAGTGATCTAAGGCACCCTGTTATTAAGCTGGTTATTAAGACCAGCTGCCTGCAATTACTGCAGAGTTCGAATCTCGCCAAGGCTCAAGGTCGACTCAGCCTTCCATCCTTTCTAAGGTAGGTAAATTGAGGACCCAGTTTGTGGGGGCAATAAGCTGGCTTTGTATAAATATACAAAAGTATGAAGGCTATTGCTGAGCACATTGTAAGCCGCCCTGAGTCTCCGGAGAAGGGCGGCATATAAATCAAATTAAAAAAACAAAAAAAATAGAACCATCCACAGATATCCATTTGCTCTAACCCACCAACTGGGAGAAGAACAAGCTCTTTATGAAGGGCTAATGGGTTGGGGAGCTGCTGGATTCTAGGGAAAGTTGTTCCACAGGGCAGGGACTGTTACAGGAAAAGTACATGCTGTCTCTTCTACATCTCCTCCAAACACCAAATGTGGTAGCCACTGTAGACTTTTTAGGATTCAGGATAACCCTCCCACGTAGTAGTAGATCAAGTGATACCACAGCCAAATAGGTGCATATTCTTTCTAGCCAGGTTCCACCTACGTAAGCTAAGTTGTTCCACAGCCCTAGTTCTGTGAAATCTCATTCACAATGAGATTTGTGAATGAGATTTCACAGAACTAGGGCTGTGGAACAACTTAGCTTACGTAAGTGGAACCTGGCTAGAAAGAATATGCATATATATATAAAATTGTATTTTACTACAAACAATCCATCTTCCATTAAACAGTGTGTCGCCTGGGTGCAAATGTTTTGTGCAACAACAATTAAAATTTACAGCCGTATTCATTGTTTATCTTGTATATCTTGTATATAACAATGTATATTACATTGCATGTCTAATACTGTAAAAATTCTCTTCTTAACTTATTTCTATATTTCACTAAACTACTTTTGTTTCTAACTTTCATATTTATTCTCTAGCCATCGGTAAAATAGTTCCCATACATTAGAATATTCAGTTTGTTCCTTCTCTTTAATTGCAAGTGTTAACCTATTCATTTCTGCATATTCTAATATTTTCCTAATCGCGTTCTCATCTGTAGGAATCTCTTCACTTTTCCAGTTTTGTACAAATACAATCCTAGCTGCAGTTATTATATGAATAATCAAATATACATTCTCTTTACTAAAAAGTCCTTAAATTTGTCTGAATAAATGGCTCTAAGAGGGCAAAATTATCTTATTTTCCAGCTAGAAAATAAGATTACTGAGCTGGCCCTTCTCATGAATGTACTTCCTCTCATGAAGTCTAGCAAAAAGAAAAGTGGAGACTCGCAAAATAATATAGTATTTTGTCACTTGGCTAAGACTTCTCGTCTTTTTTTTCTTACCCATGACAGCTTCCAATTACTCACTGGAAAAGCAGCTGCAGGTAAATTGATCGTAGGACCTAGAGCTCGAGCAGCAGCTCTGCTTTCGCAGTTGAAACAAGAATACAGGTAGTCCTTGACTTATAACAGTTCACTTAGCAACCGTTTGAAGTTGCAACGTGTCTGAGAAAAGTGACTTAGGGCCGTTTTTCACACTTGTGACCGTTGTAGCATCCCCAAAAGTCATGTGAACAAAATTCAGAAAATTGGCAACCGTAACTATGATGGTTACAATGTCCTGGGATCCTGTGATTCTCTTTGGCGACCGTCTGACAAGCAGATTCAATGGGGAAGCCGGATTCACTTAACAACCGGGTTACCAATTTAACAAGTGCAGTGATTCACTTAACAACGGTGACGAGAAAGGTCGTAAAATGGGGCAAAACTCACTTAAGAAATGTCTCACTTAACAAGAAAAATGTGGGGCTCCATTGTGGTCGTAAATCAAGGACTACCTGTATTCTTTATCCTTTCAGTCCCTTTGGCCATCACCAACATTTTCAGAGCTATTCATTCCCCCTCTTAATTCCCTGCAATGAGCAATTAATTCAGTGCAATGAGCAAAAATGTTATTTAGGCTACCAAGGTCTAGTAAGATCCTGAACGGATGTGGCATTCTGGATTGCCCCATCCTATATTTCTGTAAAGACATAAAACTGCCAGTTGTCTTCTATTAAAAATGTAACAAAAATATATAGTTGTTATTATTTATATATAATAAAAATATATGAGATATTGTGGAATCTATCTATTGTCCACAATACAAAATGCTTCACTATAGATCTCCTTTGAGTTTAATAAACAATACAAATGCGTTTGATTTTTCAAAAGATTACCTATAATTCTCTCTTGGGAGCTAAGACGCAATAAAATAAACTTATTTTTAAAAGGGCAGATAAAAATCCTTTAGTTACATAGGAGCGTAGACCATTAAGGACTACTATTTTTGGATGTCAAAGCAGTTTAGTATAATAATTAATAACAGCATGAATTCCTCCGTAGACTTTAGTTCCTCTTTTATTCTCAGATTTATCCAGGGTGTTATTTTATTGTCTGAATCCCCTTCTTCCTAATGGTTTTAAGTTGTAAGTACAAGGACTTTCTAGAAGAGGTAGAGAAATAGGAATTTACACATCCATTATGTGTATCCATTAAATTTAAAGAGTGCCTTGAACTAATCTTTCCAGCTGCCCCAATGACTATGACTAAACCCGAAGGATGGAAGTTGTAATGCGGTAACATCTGGAAAGTACAGATGTTGTACTCCTGAATGATACACTATTGAGTACATTAATGGTACTCAATAGCTTCTTAAATATGATCAACAGCTGTGATCATCGCTACCCTTAAGAAGAAACAGAAAATCATGGGGCATTTGTAGTTATAGCAGAAACAAGCCACAGGAATATTGAATCAGCTGCAGAAGTTGGAGAGGATACAAGGTGGCTCTAGTTTTTTCCTTAAATTCTACGGGTAATCCTCAATTTACAACAGTTCATTTAGTGACCATTTGCAGTTACAACAGCACTGGAAAAAGTGACTTATGCCCATTTTTCACACTTATGACCGTTACAGCACACCCCCCCCCATGGTCATGTGATTTACATTCCGATTTTATTTTTTTTATTTTATTTAATGCTTGTCAACTGACTCACATTTATGACGGTTGTGTTGTCCTGGGGGTGTCACGTGATCCCTTTTGAGACCTGACAAGCAAACTCCACGGGAAAACCAGATTCGCTTAACAAACGTGTTATTAATATGACAACCGCAGCGATTCCCTTAACAAATGTGGCAAAAAAAAAAAAAAAGGTCGTAAAACGCACTTAACCAATTTCTCTCTTAACAACATAAATTTTGGGACTCAATTATGATTGTAAGTTGCGGGCTACCTGTATTAAGGGTCAGGCCACCTGAATATCTGGCTTAAATCAGAGAGATTGCAATTATTCTTAGCTGGTTTGGTTTACATGAGAAAACTTTTTTATTTATTTATTTTATTTATTTATTTTTTATTTATATGCCGCCCTTCTCCGGAGACTCAGGGCGGCTTACAATGCGTAGAGCAATAGCCTTCATACTTTTGTATATTTGGCTCTGCTAGACCGGCAGTCCTCGACTTATCACAACTGAGGCCAGAATTTATATTGTTAAGTGAGACAGCTGTCAAGCTCTTTCCTTCAGACAGGGATGGTCCATGCCAACTTTGAATGGAATCTGATGCAGGTAGTCTTCAACAGAGCAGTAACTGTGAGTGGGACCTTGGAGTCTTAGTGGACAACCAGCTAAATATGAGCCAAAGTGTGAGAAGGCAGCCAAAGAAGCCAATGCAATCCTAAATTGCATTAACAGAAGGATACAATCAAGATCAAGGGAGGTACTAATACCACTCTATAAAGCCCTAGTAAGACCACACCTAGAATACTGCATCCAGTTTTGGTCACCACACTGTAAAAAAGATGTTGAGACTCTAGAAAGAGTGCAGAGAAGAGCAACCAGGATGATTAGGGGACTGGAGGCTAAAACATACGATGAACGGTTGCAGGAACTGGGCATGGCTAGTCTAGTGAAGAGGAGGACCAGGGGAGACATGATTCCAATATTTTAGGGGCTGCCACAGAGAGGACATATTTTCCAAACCACCTGAAGGCCAAACAAGGAATAATGGATGGAAACTGATCAAGGAGAGATTCAACCTGGAAATAAGGAGAAATTTTCTGACAGTGAGAACCATCAACCCATGGAACAGAAGTTGCCTTCGGAAGTGGTGGGAGTTTCATCACTGGAGGCTTTCAAGAAGAGACTGGACTGTCATTTGTCAGAAATGGTATAGGGTTTCCTACTTGGGCAGAGGGTTAGACTAGATGACCTCCAAGGTCCCTTCCAACTCTGTTAATCTGTCAAAACACACGAACGATTCATTTAGTGACCGTTCAAAGTTACAACGGCACTGGAAAAAGTGACTTATGACCATTTTCCACACTTAACAGCCGTTGCAGCAATCTCTATGGTCACATGGTCAGAATTCAGATGCTTGGCAACTGACTCACATTTATGACGGTTGTAGTGTCCGGGGGACCTTCTGACAAGCAAAGTCAACAGGGAAGCCACATTCACTTAACAGCCCTGTTACTGACTTGACAACTATAGTGATTCACTTAACAACTGTTGGCAACAGAGTCATAAAAAGAGGCACTTAACAACTGTCTCACTTAGCAAACAGAAATGTTGGGCTCAATTGTAGACGTAAGCTGAGGACTACCTGTAGATACCTGAATTCATTATCACTCGTTTAACTTGAGAAGCCCACTCTCCTTTGATCAGATGAATTGCTAGCAGATATAACCTTAACTTGACTCCAGTAGTACATCAATTCTCCTTTACTACCAGGAAACAGTTATTATTCTGCTTTGTCCTAACTCTTATTATAATGAGACATGAGATGCTGCTTTATGCCCTTTTTCACGCATTCATTACCACACTGAAGAATCCACTAGATTCCAGATCCTAGAGCACCCCTCCAAAATTTTATTCCCAATAAGTTGAATGCTCCCATAAACCTTTGATAAACTCTACATCTGGAAAAGTTCAGAAAAGTTTAGACCCTTAGTGATTTGCCAACTCTGATCCTTGGCAGGCTAAGGACAGTAATATCAATAGCAATAGAAAATGAGTGTGGTCTCTTAAAAACATTTGCATATATAGAATTTTCTTGAAAGACAAATACCAAAAATCAGAATAGTCAGGATCTGGCAAAGCTGAAGCATTTAATCTTGTAATTGTAAACACGGGCATTAGGAACAGAATCCCTTGGATGAATGGGAATTAATTGTGAATAAACCTTTAATAAATATTCAGCTTTCTCCAGCCGGAATGAAAAAAAAGCTTAAGATCCATGCATAATCTTCTATATTTCAATGGGAAAACCGACTGAAATGAACAGTGCCTTGTTTGAACTACTAAACTGTGGCCCAGTATTAGATTTCAAAACATCTGGAACCTGGATCCAATTTTAGCCTCCGCTCATTTTATTTGACCTTTAAAAAAATGGCAGAAGATCAGTAGCTTTTACCTATACAACAGCTCCTACAGAAAAATAATAACAGCAAACTGAAACCTTGACTCACGAATACACACAGAAAAAAAAAGCTACTTCAGAAAAACAAAAGTAAGTTTCACACAATGTTGTTTCTTCTTCCTAGGTTGTTGTTTTTTAAAAAAAAAACTTTGTTATAGTATCATAAAAGAGAAATAGAACATTTCATGGCTCTGAGTGATTTCTGTGGTGTGAAAAAACGTCACTGTTCTTATGGGGCTAGGAACTTAAAATTTAGCCTTTAAAGATATTGGGAGGGGGCGTTTTAGCAGGGGTGGGGGAGAGAGAGAGAGGCTAACCAGCCCAAAGGCCTTCTGCAAATATGGGACCATGCCACTATTTGGATTTTGCAGTGGGGAAATGGGAAAAGTAGCCACGTTAGATCACTTCAGGTTCCAACTTCTGCGAACTTTCCCAGAGGGAAAGTTTCTCAAAGGGAGCCTTCGATAAGTTATCTCCAATGAACATTTTGGAGGGCTGCTCCAGGCTCTGGGATCTAGTGGCTTCCTCAGTTCTTGATCGAAACGGATTTCAAGAGTAAGTTACTTTAAGGAGACCAGACGGCCAGTTCTCTGATCTCTCTAAGCTAAGCAGCTTCAGAAACGCATGATTAGAATATACAGTATTTTCTTGGGGAGGGGGAAAAAAAAAGCGATTTTGCAAATACTTTGGAAAGCACGAGAGAGAGAGAGAGAGAAAGAAAGAAAAAGAAAGAGAGAGAGAGAAAGAAAGAAAGAAAGAAAAAGAGAGAGAGAGAGAGAGAAAGAAAGAAAGAAAGAAAGAAAGAAAGAAAGAAAGAAAGAAAGAAAGAAAGAAAGAAAGAAAGAAAGAAAGAAAGAAAGAAAGAAAGAAAGAAAGAAAGAAAGAAAGAAAGAAAGAAAAGCGTTCGGCTCGGCTGGTTAGTTTTTGCCAACTTCCCAGCAAACACGAGCCTTTTTTTCCCCCCTTCCTACTCCCCCTCCTCCTCGCTCGGATCCCGACCCCTCACCCTTCCGTACAGGGACCCCCGCAGTCGATCCCCGCAGTCGATCGAAGGGCGCGGGCGGCGCTAGGAAAAGCGCAGCTGAGACTTTTTAGAAGGAATCTCGTGGGGGGGGTGGGGGGAGAAAGGAAGAAGGATCCCCCACCCACCCTCCTCCACGCGGACTTCTCCAAGAAAGCCCCCGCCGCTTTTCCAAAGGGTCTCTCCCCCGAGGATCGGGCTTGCAGAGGCTCTCCACGCGCGCCAGCCAGGCAGGCAGGCCGCCCCTTCCACTCCACAGTAGATCGCTGGATCGCCTTACCCAACAAAGGGAAGCCGCTCAAGACGGGATCCCCGGACCCTGGAGATTCCCCCTCGCTCCGGATCGGCTGCAAAGAAGCTTCATGCCAGGCAGCGCCATCCATCGATCTGCTCCCGGATGATCCCCTGCTCGGCTCTCCGGCCAGGCTCGCTCTCTGCGCTCCGTCCAGTCCCGGGCTTAGGAAGGGAAGCCCTTCATCCCGGTCGGAGAGCAACCACCAGCCCGAGCTCGCCTTCCTTTGTTCCCAACCCCGGGCTGGAAGGAGCCGCCGGCGGAGCCTGGGAGAGCGCGCCCCCCGACCCAATTCCGTGTGCGCCGCGCACGGGGAGGCGAGGCGGCGGAGGACGAGGGGCTGCAGCCGGGATCGGAGGGGTGGGTGGGTGGGGGTCAAAAAACGGAGTCTTCGAAGGGGATTGGATGGCGAGCGGATCGTGGCAGGATCCGGGGGGGCGGGGGGCGGACCGGCCCTCCTTTCGATTTTGCCTTCTTGTCCCCGCCCCCCATTCAGGGCTGAGATGAGAGGGGGGAGCTCGCGGAGGAGGAGGAGGAGGATCGGATTTCTCTCAACACCCCCCCCTCCGCCGGGTAACTTACTCCGAGGTTCCGTTGAGTTGCCCGTTGAGTGGGGAACTGAAATTGGGGGGGGGGATCCTTGGCCAGATCGATGGCAAAGGAAAGGGAAACGGGAGTGGGGACGTGGGCTCCGGACTGATGGCTCTCTGCTTGTTGCATGATTATTATTTTTTTTAATTTGATTTATATGCCGCCCTTCTCCGGAGACTCAGGGGGGCTTACAGTGCGTTAAGCAATAGCCTTCATACTTTTGTATATTTTTATACAAAGTCATCTTATTGCCCCCACAAACTGGGTCCTCAATTTACCTACCTTAGAAAGGATGGAAGGCTGAGTCAACCTTGAGCCTGGCGAGATTCGAACTTACTTTAATTGAAGACAGCTGGTGTTAAATTACACTGCTTAGTCTGCAGAGCTATCCAGGCTCCTGAATTGAAGATAGATGGGTTCAGTGGTGGGATTCAAGTAATTTAACAACTGGTTCTCTGCCCTAATGATTTCTTCCAACAACCAGTTTGCCAAATTGCTCAGAAAGTTAACAACCGGTTTTCCCCGAAGTGATTGGAACTGGCTGAATCCCACCACTGGATGGGTTTAAGATAAGGATCGGTCTTAGCCCGGTGTTTTTTTCAACCTTGGGAACTTGAAGTTGGGTGGACTTCATCTCCCAGAATTCCCCAGACGGCCACGCTCGTTTGGGGAATGCTGGGAGTTGAAGTCCGCCCATCTTAAAAGTTGCCAAGATTGAGAAAGTCTGCTCTGTCCAGATACACGCACACCAAGGGTGAAATGCTCCCAGTTCGGACCGGATCATGCGATCCGGTAGCGATGGTGGCGGGTGGTTCGGAGAACCGGTAGCAAAAATCCCTGCGCCCCCACCCCACCCCACCATGCTTAGCTGAGCAGCAGGATCATCAGAGGCTTTTTTTTTTACTTTTAAAACCATTTTTTCTACAACTTCTTCCGCCGAAAAAATGCTTTTAAAAGTTAAAAAAAAATGCTTTGAAAAGTCTCTGATGAGCGCAGGGCTCAGCTGGGATCGTCAGAGGCTTTTCCAAGCATTTTTTTCTGCAACCTCTTCCACCCGAAGAAGTGGTTTAAAAAATGCTTTGAAAAGCCTCTGCCAATCAGGCAACACAGCTGGGATCGTCAGAGCCCTTTCAAAGCATTTTTTTACATTTGCCGAAAAAATGCTTTGAAAAGTTTTTTTTAAAAAAAGTTGGCCACGCCCACCCAGTCACATTACCCCCCCCCACCAAGTCACACCCACAGAACCGGTAGTAACATTTTACATTTCACCCCTGACGCACACATAACATAACATAACATAACACATAACATAACATAACATAACACATAACATAACATAACATAACATAACGTAACAGTGTTGGAAGGGACTTTGGAGGTCATCTAGTCCAACCCCCTGCTCATGCATGAGATCTACGCTAGGGATTCCAACCGCCAAACTGTTGACCTTCCTGATTGACAAGCTCAGCGTCTTAGCCACTGAGCACACACACACACACACACACACACAGAGAGAGAGACATAAACACACACACACCTACTTCCCTGATCTTCATTCTTTTACTTGAACCCACAAAACCTTCCCTTTCTCTTGAGTGGTGGGTTAGAAGCATCAGATAGGGTGGGGTGCTTGGCATGGCCCAAAGCCATTTAACCTTCCCCCTTAAACATTCAGAGTAGTGGTGAAGAGTTTTTTTCCCCACCCCCTTTTCCTAGGACAGTCTGTCCCACCCAACTGGGGAAGTATTGAGGGTGTGCAAAAAGTTGCCCGACTCCATAGACAATTTTCAGATTGCCCAATTCCATGCAGATTCGTCTCTCCTACTAGACCTGTTGGCAGAGTTTGCGACACAACACACTAAGCCTTAAACTGTGGTTAACCACCCATATGGGGTGGGTTCAAGCATCACATAAAGTCATGTTAACCCAGAGGTCAGCAGCTCTGGAGCCGCATGTGGCTCTTTCATTTCTCTGCTGCGGCTCCCTGTCGCTGGTCGGTGGCACAATTTTGAGAGGAGCTTCAAGTTAGGGAGGGGGGGAAGCATGGTGTGCCAGGAGGAGACTCTATGGCAAGGGGAGGGTTTTCCGGTCGGCTCCACAATTGATAGGGCTTTTGGTTAAGAGAGGTAGAGGAAAAAGGACACCGCACTAGGAGGAGACGCTATGGTGGGGGAACTGGGCTTCCGGTCGGTTCCAGAATTGAATGGGGACTTCTGTTAGGAGTTTTGTGGCTCTTTGAGGGTTTAAGGTTGCCGACCCCTGTGTTAACCCAAAGCTGGATCTTCTCTAGGGTCAATTGCATCAGTAGATTTATCAATCCAAGCTTTGGTTGATCAATCTACTAATCACATTGGCTCTAAGGAAGAATTCACATCACATCACACCACATCACAGAATAAAATTAGAATGGAATGGAATGGAATGGAAGGGAAGGGAAGGGAAGGGAAGGGAAGGGAAGGGAAGGGAAGGGAAGAGAAGAGAAGAGAAGAGAAGAGAAGAGAAGAGAAGAGAAGAGAAGAGAAGAGAAGAGAAGAGAGAAGAGGAAATGGAAATGGAAATGGAAATGGAATTCTTTATTGGCCAAGTGTGATTGGACACAGAAGGAATTTGCCTTTGGTGCACATGCTCTCAGTGTACAGCATGCTAAACTCTAAACTGTGGTTAACAATCCATGGCTTCAAGCATCTCACTAAGTCATTCTGAGATCCAAAACTGGATTTTCTCTAGCATCAATTGCATCAGTAAGTTAATCAATCCAAGCTTGGTTGATTTATCTACTGATGCCATTGTGGCTCTAAGGAAGAATTTCCATCAAGGAACCCAAAGGAGCAATCTTTGTTTTTTAATGTTCAATTGAAAAGAGTCTCCTTTTCTCCAGTCTCTTCAGGTGTAAACAACCTACAGGAGCTCCGTGTCTGTGTGTGAGTGTATATACTGTATGTGTGCAGCTGGAAGAGAGAGCGAAAGAACTCCAGACTAGCAAACAAACACTCCTTTCTGCTCGTCCTCAACAGCCTTTGTGCGTCTTTTCCACAAGAACCTTGAAGCTACCTCAACTCTTCTCCAGCAGCTCCAAGTAATTTCCTGGTCCTGATTTACAGGAATTGCATTGCTCTTTCCTGTACCACCCCATCCTGTAAGGCCAGCTCCTTAAATGGGAGCAAATTGTTGACGGGTTTGTTTCTCTACAATAAAGATGTATTTCTAGATGGTGTATGGTAACAAGAGTGTCATCTGTTGAAAATACCGGCAATCTTGAATAAAATTATTCGGAGGAGCAAAAGAGAAGAGGTCCCTCAAGCCTGAGAATTTTAATAGACTTATAAAGGAGAATAATAATTTGTGACTCGGGTTTGAAATGAGGGGGTCCTTGGTGCTCTCTGAGCTTGTTTGTTTTCTTGCAAACATTTCATTACCAAACTAGATAATATCATCAGTACTAGAAGGGAGTGGGGTTTGGGAGGAAGGGGAAGAGGAGGAGCAGGGGGGAGGAGGAGGTGCTTTCTAAGTTTAGTTGTTTTCTGTTGTGGCCCGTACATGGATTGTGCAGCTAGTAGCTGATTCAGACAGCGAGGAGGCTGGTGTGGTGCTGCGCCAGCAGCCTGTGCAGCTGGCACTCGAGTCGGACAATGAGGAGGCTGGAGAAGATGTGGTGCCAGAGTCGGGGATTCAACCAGGGCCTTCAGAAGCTCCATTAAGTGAAGAGGACGAAGAGGAGGAGCCTCTTCTCGATGCACGGGCGCGCAGAGCTGCCAAAAGGCAGGAGTGGCTCCTCAGGAGGAAGTCTCCTCGAGAGTAAGGCTTGGGGCTAATTGGCCACTTCCTTAGCCTATTTAAGGAAGAATGCCGACTGAAGCAATTTGCAGGGAACAACTTAGTTCACATACCTTCGTGCCTTGATCTTAGTTCTTTGCAAATTGCTTCTGCCAACCATAGTAAGATTAAGATTATTTATTCTTTGGATTCTTGCAGGCTGTTAAGAAAGTTAATTAACAGCCTTTGTTTGAAGAAAAAAACTCATTTTATTTTAGTAAACTAAAGTTTGTACAGACTTTGTGTGTGCTGCGTTCTTTGGGGTCCGTAGCTGGGGCAGAACATTTTCTTGCAGACATTTCATAACCAAACTAGATAATATCATCAGTTACTAGGAGGGAGTAGGGTTTGGGAGGAGGGGGAGGAAGGGGGAGGAGGAGGAGGAGGAGGAGGAGGACTGTGCTTGGTGCTTTCTAAAGTTTAGTTGTTTTCCTGCAGATGGTTCATTACCCTGATGATGCTCTGATGATGTTACCTACTTTTTAACAGTAACAGAGTGGGAAGGGACCTTGGAGGTCATCTAGTCCAACCCCCTGCTCACGCAAGGAGGCCTATACTAGGGATTCGAACCGCCGAACTGCCAACCTTTCTGATCGACAAGCTCAGTGTCTTAGCCACTGAGCCACCTAGTTCAGGCTTTTTTTCATTACCTAGGTCAGGTAATGAAATTTTAGGAGACTCGTGAAGGACGTTGGACCAATGGGGCGACACATCAGATGCCTAGGGAGACTTGAATTAATATGCTCTTCCTTCCCAAGGAGCAGCTTGGTAGGAAATGTTCTCCTAACCACAGGGCCATTCCATCCCCACTTTCTATTTAGCGTGGGCCTCGTTTGCAAGCAATTCCAGTCTTTGTGGAATTGGGTAGGATCTATGGTGCAGAAATAAAGGCCTGCTGAGTTCAGGTTAGCCTTCACATGCTCATTTCCTTTTCAGATTAGTGAAGAGTAAACTAGATTTGCTCGCACCTAAAGGGGTATGAATCTATCTATGCAGAGCAAGGTCAAAATGGGACTCTATCACAGTTGATCCACAAGAGAGAGATAATTTGCTTTACTGTACTTGTTGGTTCCTTCTTGGCGTTTACTCATATGTTTCTCTTAGGAGACTCAAAATAAAAATATTTTGCAGGCAAGGGTCAGAGTGGGACAGAGAGCAAGATTGCTTCTTTCCAATTTTTACAAATCCAGGCAGGAGGGTTGATGGGGAGCAGGGGTGAAATGTAAAATGTGTTACTATCGGTTCTGTGGGCATGGCTTGGTGGGGGTGGGGCAGGGGTAACGTAACTGGGTGGGCGTGACCAACTTTTTTTTTTTTAACTTTTCAAAGCATTTTTTCTAATGCTTTGAAAAGCCTCTGGCGATCAGGCAACTCAGCTGAGATCGTCAGAGAGGCTTTTTAAAAAATGCTTTGAAAAGCCTCTGAGGATCCCAGCTGAGCCGCGTGATCATCAGAGGCTTTTTTTTTACTTTTAAAAGCATTTTTTCGTCGGAAGAGGTTGTAGAAAAAATGCTTTTAAAAGTAAAAAAAAAAAAGCCTCTGATGATAGTGCGACTCAGCTGAGCATGGGGGGGGGGCAGGGATTTTTGCTACCAGTTCTCCGAACCACCCGCCACCATCGCTACCGGATCGGGCGATCCTGTCCGAACCAGGAGCATTTCACCCCTGATGGGGAGTACTATTTTCTGCATGGTAGATTAATCCCCCCCCCCAAAAATGCAGCTTGTTAGACTTCTTGTTAGACTTCTTATTCCTAACAACATGAAGACCTGCCTTATGCCAAGCTTGAGCCAACAGGCACATGGTGTGTTTAACTTGGGTGGTAAAAAGAAGCAGGTTGCATAATTCAATGAAGGAGAATATTTGTAGCTCAGGCTTGAAATGAGAGGTCCTTGGTGCTGTCTGAGCTTGGTTGTTTTCTTGCAGACGTTTCGTTACCCAACTAGGTAATACCATCAGTGTTTAGAATGTTAGCTAGTTTGGGCAATGAAACATCTGCAAGAAAACAACTAAGCTCAGAGAGCACCAAGGGGTTGTATAATCCTTGAATTACTCTATGTCCATCAGGGGTGGGTTCTAAATTTTTTTACTACCGGTTCTGTGGGCGTGGCTTATTTTGTGGGCGTGGCTTGGTGCGGGGAGTAATGTGACTGGGTGGGCGTGGCCAACTTTTTTTTTTAACTTTTAAAAGCATTTTTTCTACAACCTTAAGAGGTTGCAGAAAACAATGTTTTGAAAAGCCTCTGCCGATCCCAGCTGAGCCGCAGGATCATCAGAGGCTTTTTTTTTTTACTTTTAAAAGCATTTTTTCGGCCGAAGAGGTTGTAGAAAAAATGCTTTTAAAAGGAAAAAAAAAGCCTCTGATTAGGTGGGGTAAGCGAGCGGCAACCGGGCCGGGGACCGGTTCGAGGGCGTGGCCAGCCAATGTTATTACCGGTTCTCCGAACTACTACAAATTTTTACTACCGGTTCTTGCGAACCGGTGCGAACCGGGAGCAACCCACCACTGACGTCCATCACAAACAGCACGGCCATGTTTTTCTGACAACGTTACACCGCATTGCAGAATAGGAAAAATATTAGTATCCTTTGAGTCTCAGGCGTTTTCTTTGTATGTAGCAAACAGCTGGCAGCTGAATTCGGTTCAAAACGATTCTGCTTTCAGCATGCCTCCTTAAAACACAATTTGGCCATAACCCTTTGTTTTATTGATCCTACATTTTATATGGTTTATTTTAGAAACTTCAGATGTTTTGCATAAACAGCCTTGGCAGAGGCTTCTTTCGTGAAATCACTAATCCTACCGATGCAACCAGGAGGGTGTCAGTCAAAAAAAAATATGTCTCCAGCACAGTTGCATTTATTAAACATGGCGTTCAACAGCGACGTTGCACGTTCCTTTCTTTGTAACAGGGGAGGGGGGGAAGGTTTTCTTTAAAAACGGACAAACAAATGGTCGATGTTTTTTCTCCCTGTTGTTCCCTACTTCTCTCTGTAGCTTTCATCTGGGACCTTTGTCACAGAGTTGGACAAAATTGGAAACTTGTGGACTTCATTAGTTCTTCAAATGTTAGTTGTACTCCTTCTGAAAACAAGGAGGTGGGGGGGAAAAAATCATAAGACTAAATTTGCTTAGCCACAAAGTTTCCAGGGCCAAGAATATTGTTTGAAGCTGCGGTCCTGATTATTTTTTTTTTAAAAGTGATCTATCCTGTGATGGCAACTTTAAATCCAGAATTTCTTGAATTATATCGGATGTGTGGATCCTTATCAGTTCAAGAATGATTTTTGGATTGGACCTGCTTCTAGGCCAGTGAGGACGAACCTATGGCACGCGTGCCGGAAGTGACACGCAGACAGTGGTGGGATTCAAGTAATTTAACAACCGGTTCTCTGCCCTAATGATTTCTTCCAACAACCAGTTTGCCAAACTGCTCAGAAAGTTAACAACCGGTTCTCCCGAAGTGGTACGAACCGGCTGAATCCCACCACTGCACGCAGAGCCATCTCTCTGGGCACGCCAGCCGTCGCCCGTTCCTCTTTTGGGTTCCGGCGTACACATGCGTGCCAGTCAGTTGGTCTTCACGCACATGGCAGCGCCGGAAACCGGAAGAGTTTTATGTTTTTTTCCAGATTGTCTGAACAGTAAAGTGGGATCCCACAAAATCTATGTACAAAGCCCAACCTAAACCTGATTTTGAAAAATTAGATGTGGTTAGTGCTGGAATTTAGCACTGGTGGCTAAATTGAGAAATTCAAAATAATTTTGGAAGAAGGCATTTCAATCCACTTCTGTATTGTTGCTAAGGAAAAATAAATGGCTCTATTTGTGAACTCACCAGGAATAGAGGCCAATTCAAAGAATCTTTAAGCATCTTAAAGAAGTTTCCACTTCTTTTTAGTATCTTCCTGAAATCCGTGAGGAAACACATCCAGCATACTAGGGCTGGTTGCTATCAATAGACTGTTGGTATCCAAAACTTTATCTTTCCTTTCAAATGATACCAAGGAAACTATCAATGTTCCTTGCTTGAAAACAATGACAAGGCAGGAACATTCAGTAAATATGAATTGAATATGTGTTCTGCACAGTTGCATTCCTTCTTAAGGAAACAGATGAAGTGCTTCTGGATCCAACATTGTTCCTAAAGTTGCAGGTGGTGGTTGTTAGCCAGGAGTGACTAATCCCAGATATGAGTAGTGTGTTAGTTGTGTCTCTTCTTAGGAAACACAAATCCAATAGCACATACTTTCCATACTGGCCCAGCTATTCTTCGCTTTAGACAATTCATTCAGAGTCTGCAGGACACACCGCTCAGACGGACTACGCCAAGCCAGAGTTTATTGTAGATCTTCCATTTCCTTCCCCATGTATGGGCTTTTACATTATTTGGAGATGATTTTTTTTAAAAAAAACAAAACAAAACATCAAATAAGAGTTGGAGTTGGCCACACAAACACAACCTTGTGGCTACCCCAAACATTTTGTTTAAGTTTTTTATTTTTATTTCTCATAAATACATTTACATGTACAGTCATTTATCCATCATTTTTCATTCATCTTATCTTTTAACTTTCATTTTTAATTTTTACTTTTTCAGGACTGCTCTTTTACCCTTTACCTTTACTCCAACCTTCTTCTTCTCCTCCCCTTCTCTTTCTTCCTCTCTCTTCTCCTACTTCCTTCGTTCTTTCTCTCCTTCTCTTTCCTACTTCCCCTTCTCTTCCCCGACTCCTCTCTTCTTCCCCCCTTCTAACCTTCTCCTCTACTCCTCTTTCCCCTCCCTTTTCTTCCTCTCCTTTTCCCTTTCTTCTTTCTCCTCTCCTCTCCTCTCCACTCTTCTCTTCCTCTCTCTCTACTCCTTCCCCTCTCTCCTGTTGTTTCCCTTTTCAGTTCAATCTAAAGTGGTATTCGAACAGCCCCGATTTTCTAATTATCTTTATTCTCATTTCAATTTCTTATTCAATTATTATTTATTTTTATTTCATCATTTGCGTTCATTTTTATAATATCTCACTTTTTCCCTTTTACCCCCCTCCCCTTTCTCCTTTTACTTGACATCATCTGGGTATTTATTTTTCTAATTGTTTTCTCCCATCTATTCTCTATCTATTTTATTTCTATATCCTTATTCATATTTCTTTTCTAACCAATCATAAAATTTATTCCATGTCTTGAAATACATCGACTCCTCTTTATCTTTTATTCTCAATGTTAATCTATTCATTTCTGCACATTCTAAAATTTTCTATGTTGTGGTCTTCTCCCCGGGTTATAACCAGCGGTGAAATCCTCCTGAAATCCTATCTGGCTCGCCGAACCGGTAGTGCTGGTGGTGGGAAGCTCCGCCCACCCGCTGGGACATCATTACATCCTGTTTTTTTTACCACGCCCACAGAACCGGTAGTAACAAATTTTGCATTTCACCACTGGTCCAGGGATCTCCAACATTGGCAACTTTAAGACTTAGGGACTTCAACTCCCAGAGTTCCTCAGCAAAGATGGTTGAGGAATTCTGGAAGTTGAAGTCCCCAAGTCTTAAAGTTGCCAAGGTTGGAGACCCCTGGATTAGTCAGCCTCCTGCACCATTGTGGGGGTGGGGGGGGCGTTTTTGCCCTCCCCGGGCTCCAGAGGCCCTCTGGAGGCTGGAAACAAACTTCCAGTTGGCCTGTTTTTCACCCTCCCCAAGTTTCCACGGGCACCCTGCACTTACCTGCATCCAAAACGGGCCACATGGGGACTCCTGGGAGGGGTGGGGTGGGTGGGGCCAGCCAGGAGTGGGATTTGGGGGTTCTCTGAACTGCACAGAATCTTAGCTGGAGGTTCTCCCGAACCCCTGCGAACCCCCAGCAGCCCACCCCAGCCAACACTAAGTTGGCCTTGTCTTCTCCATGGGTTATAATAACCATCTTCGTTTGGTGGGAAATGTAAGCCAGGACCTTTTCTGTGGCTTATGACATCATTTCCCTCCAATATCCCTGGTGGTTTGGATTCATCTCCTCTTCTATGAAGCTGAATTGTTATGCAATTGCCTTTCCTTCTGCTAAAACATATGGGCTGATTTCATTTGTTTTCAATTGCTTGGTCAATGACTTTGGAAATACTTGTTTGGAAAAAGATGACACAGCAATAGCTTTAAAAAGCAAACACATCCCTGTGTTTAACTAAAGATGCCTTCCTCTGTGATATGGATGCCATAGAAACCACATCCCATATTCTTCTGTACTTCCAGTTCTACAAGGACATTCATCATCATTTTATTACCCTTTTATTTAAATTTGCAGGGCACTCTGATCGCTTCTACAGTACTGGCCAAAACTGTGGAAACCTTTTGGGAAAAGTGTATTTTTGAGGTTTGATGGCTAATAACACCACTTTTTTTGGAGTTTCAGGATAATCATATTCCACTGCTGGAGTGGCCTGGGAATAGCTCAGATCTTAACCCAACTGAAAATCTATGGAGCCGACTAAAGAAACTTGTTAGTCAGAAGCGACCCAGCAATAAAACCCAGTTAATAGAAGCCATCATTCAATCTTGGTTTCACATTAGAACAGTTGCAGAACTAAAAGACTTGGTTCACTCCATGGGAAGACGTTGTAAGGCTGCAATTCAGGCTAAAGGTTACCCAACTAAGTATTAACTGACATAGTGATAATTTTTGTATATCTCGTTTTTTCTACATGTTTCGCTTGTCTTCTCTATACTGTAACTGCTATTCTAATAGCAAATCCTTCATAAAAGTTATTGCATTACATTCGTGATTAAATTATCTTTAAGCTACCACAACCTCCGAAGGCAGCTTCTGTTCCATCGGTTGATTGTTCTCACTGTCAGAAAATTCCTCCTCATTTCCAGGTTGAATCTCTCCTTGTTCAGTTTCCATCCATTATTCCTTGTCTGGCCTTCGGGTGCTTTGGAAAATAGCTTGACCCCCTCCTCTCTGTGAAAGCCCCCCCCCAAATACAGGAACACTGCTATCATGTCTGCCCTGGTCCTTCTCTTCACTAGACTAGCCATGCCCAGTTCCTGCAACTGTTCATCGCATGTTTTAGCCTCCAGTCCCCTAATCATCCTGGTTGCTCTTCTCTGCACTTTTTCTAGAGTCTCAGCATCTTTTTTATAGTGTGATGACCAAAACTGGATGCAGTACTCTAGGTGTGGTCTTACTAGGGCTTTATAGAGTGGTATTAGTACCTCACTTGATCTTGATTGTATCCCTCTGTTAATGCAATTTAAGATTGGCTGCTGCCACACACTGTTGGCTCATATTTAATTGGTTGTCCCCTAAGACTCCAAGATCCCTTGGAAACCAGGCTTAATAGTATCTATTAAGCCTGGTTTCACCCAGTTTATATGTGTACTTTGGGTTTTTCTTACCTAAGTGTAGGACTTTACTTTTCTCTACATTGAATTTCATTTAGTTAGATAGGGCCCAGTGTTGAAGTCTGTCAAGATCTATCTGGATCTTGAGCCTATCATCTAAGGTGTTGACTATTCCTGCCAGCTTATTCAGCTTGTAGCTCTCCCATTTTCAATGGTGGGTCAAAGAGCAACCCCTCCTTACAAGTATTTGCTTTCCCTTCCCCAGAACAAACCAGGAATCACTCTCTTTAGGTCAAAAGATCAAGGATCCCAGCCTGCTTCTTGTTCTTCCTACAGTGATTTCAATCTCAGCTGGACTTCAGCTGAATCTTTTCTGCAAACAGATTTCAATGAAAAATCTGGCCATGTTGCAGGTATCTTGCCTACATGCCTCCCTCCTCCCCCCACCTATGTCCAACCCATTGCAAGGGGTTGCCAACTGTGATATAGGTATAAGGTTTCCTGCTTGAGCAATAGAGTGGACTAGAAGACCTCCAAGGTCCCTTCAACTCTGTTATTCTGATATTTTGCTCACAAATCATTGAAAGGGTTATAGAGAAAAGCCAGGAGCTTGAATCAGATTCAGAAATTAATTGACAAGCAATGTGATTGATAGCTGGGCCAGAAATTTTATTGTAAGTCCATTGTGAGGGATACAGTAGGTGAAGATGATAATAATCTTTTAACATTTTATTACTAAGGATCACAGTGGCTTAGTGGCTAAGACCCTGAGCTTGTCGATTGAAAGGTTGACAGTTCAGCAGTTCGAATCCCTAGTGCCGCGTAACAAGGTGAGCTCCCGTTGCTTGTCCCAGCTTCTGCCAACCTAGCAGTTCAAAAGAACGTAAAAAATGCAAGTAGAAAAATAGGGACCACTTTTGGTGGGAAGGTAACAGCGTTCCCTGCGCCTTTGGTGTTGAATCATGCCGGCCACATGACCATGGAGATGTCTTCAGACAGTGCTGGCTCCTTGGCATTGAAATGGAGATGAGCACCGCCCCCTAGAGTCGGGAACGACTAGCACATATATGCAAGGGGAACCTTTACCTTTACCTTAATATTTTATTGTAATGCACTACATCACTGTTCCTCAGCCTTGGGAACTTGAAGATGTGTAGATTTCAACTCCTTGAATTCCACAGCCAACCATTTTGTCTGGGGAATTCTGGGAGTTGATGTTCACGCATCTTCAAGTTCCCAAGGTTGAGAAAAACTGCACAGGTAGTCCTTGAGTTACAACCAGAATTGAACCCCAAATTCCTCTTGCTACGTGAGAGAATTGTTTGGTGAGTTTTGCCCCATATTACGACCTTCCTTGCCACTTTTTTGAAGTGAATCACTGCTGTTCTTAAGTTAGTAACACAGCTGTTAAGTAAATCTGCCTTCTCCATTGACTTTGCTTGTGAAAAAGTCGCAAAAAGTGATCACATGACTCTGGGACACTGCAGCCGTCACAAATATGAGTCCGTTGCCAACCGTCTGAATTCTGATCACATGACCATGGGGATCCTGCCACGGTCATAAATGTAAAAAACAATAATAAGTTATTTTTTTCAGTGCAGTTGTAGTTTTAAACAGTCACTAAATAAACTGTTCTAAGTCGAGGACCACCTATATAGACTCACTAGGAGTAAGAGAACTTTGGAGACCGAAGAGTTGATGGATAAACATGGGACTATTTTATGAATCTGAAATGAGGTTTGCGAGGGTACGATTTCCGGTTGACTTTTTCAATGAATTATTCACTAAAAATAGACAGCAATTTTTGTGCAACTCTTTTCCTTCGCCCCTCCCAATAAACCAGCTGAAAATCCCAACCCCACCCGCTCCAAGATGTTGGTGGAGCATTTATCGTCATATCTCAGTGGTGGGTTTCAAAATTTTTTACTACCAGTTCTGTGGGTGTAGCTTGGTGGGTGTGGCAGGGAAAGGATACTGTAAAATCTCCATTCCCACCCCACTCCAGGGGAAGGATACTGCAAAATCCCCATTTCCTCCTGATCAGCTGGGACACGGGAGGCAGAGAATAGATGGGGGCGGGACCAGTCAGAGGTGGTATTTACCAGTTCTCCAAACTACTCAAAATTTCTACTACCAGTTCTCCAGAACCGGTCAGAACCTGCTGAAACCCACCTCTGTCATGTCTCCTGTGGACTTTAGCATTTGAGAATCATAATTCTTAAAATTTTGGCTTGCTCTCCCCATTTCTGGATACCATCATCAGTCACGACTTCTGGAGCCTTCTTTCTTAGCTGTTATTTTGTGAGGGTTGTTTTTGGTTGATTTTTGCAGCTGCTGATCCTAGTGGCAGGTAGGTTGGCAGATAGGTCCTCCATCCTCCTCTGTTTACAATAAATAGTAGATCTATTGCCTTGCTTGAAAACCTCTCTACTTAAAAAAACCCAAAACCAAATGGACAATCATTGTTTTGCTAGCATCCGCAGGATTTTATCCATTTAGAAATGGCAAAATGAATACTCATTAAGAGATACAGTATAGAAAACCTATTCTATAACGTATTTTTCGGAGTATAAGATGCACCCGAGTATAAGATGCAGCTTAGTTTTGGGGAGGGAAATGGGGGGGGGGAATCTGCCTACCAGGTATTCATCTGGCTAGTATCCTTATTCTGGTCAGCTTCAGCACATTAGTTTGCTGATATTGAGCATGCACGCCAGAAGTGGGTTTCCGCAGGTTCTGACCAGTTCTGAAGAACCGGTAGCCATAATAGGAATCCCAAAGCCCTTTCATTACATCATCACCCAGCAAGAGTCAACCAAGCTTGGGACTCAGGACAGCCTACGGAGTTGCCCCTGCATGGCCCCATGGGAGTCTGACAACCAATCAGAATACAAGCTCAAATTCAAAAGCCCAGAGAGGGCATAAAACCCAGGCACTCTCAGGATCTCTTCCCTTTTTTCCCCCCAGGGCCTCAAACCACGTGGTCCTGTCCACCATTAAAAACCATCTTTCTAAGCAGTCTCCATGTTTCCAGCGTCTTTCTTCCCCACTTGGAACTGAACCCAGATGGACATTTCTTCCAACAGAACTCAAGTTCAAAAAAAAGTAAACTCTATCAAGGGGTGTCTATGGAGATGCTCAATCTTCCAAGTCATGGTTTTGTCCCAAAGGTGATTTTTTTCAAATGGCAAATGGACTTCCTTGGTGTTTTTCTTCTTCTTCTTCTTTGAAACATTTTGCTTCTCATCCAAGAAGCAGTTCTGAGAAGCAAAATGTTTTCAAAGACAAAAAAAGCCCCAAGAAAGTCCAGTTGCCTTTTGTGGAAAAAAAAAAAAACCTTTGGCCTCTCAGGGCGTACAAAGAACTTCCTCTTGTTTGTTGAAAAATACCTTGCAACCTGATCGCCTTAGTTTAATTCCCGTATAAACACTAGATCAGTGGGTTCCCTTCAGGATGGGTGGGACTTCTTGAAAACATTGTAGGTTTAGTCAGCTGGCAAGTTTAGTCTCACTGCTGGATTGTAGCTCAATTCCAGATCATTTTTTCCACAGCAGAAACAATGGTTTGTTGAACCCGTTTATAGATTATGCTATTCTTCTTCTTCTTGTGCTATATCCGTCATCAGACGTTGGTGATTATGTTGGCGATCTTATTTTTATCAACAGCATCACCAAAAAGTGCTGCTGAGTTTTGTCCAAACCAGTCCCTCAGATTTTGAAGCCATGATGTTTTTCTTCTGCCTGGACCTCGTTTGCCTTCAATCTTTCCTTGGAGGATTTTTTTTTTTAATTTGATTTATATGCCGCCCTTCTCCGGAGACTCAGGGCGGCTTACAATGCACTAAGCAATAGCCTTCATCCTTTTGTATATTTATACAAAGTCAGCTTATTGCCCTCACAAACTGGGTCCTCAATTTACCTACCTTAGAAAGGATGGAAGGCTGAGTCAACCTTGAGCCTTGGCGAGATTCGAACCTGCAGTAATTGCAGGCAGCTGGTCTTAATAACCAGCTTAATAACAGGGTGCCTTAGACCACTGTACTACCAAGGTTCATTATTAAGGATTAAGTGAAGGATGCCGTATTTTTCTGGGTGTCGCATCATATGTCCAAAATATTCTAACTTTCGCTTTTTTAATGGTTTTGATGATTTCCCTTGGTTTTCCCAGGCGGTTTATTATGCTATTAGAGTCGGCAAAAGACGGTTAGAAACTAGAAAATCAACATAAGTAAGGAGTGGAGAAAAGGAAATAATAAAATTAGTGTTTTCTCCTTGTCTATACACACACACACACACCAGATTACAGATTAACGGAGTTGGAAGGGACCGTGTAGGTCATCTAGTCCAACCTCCCACCCAAGCAGGAGATCCTACACCATTTCTGACAAATGGCAGTCCAATCTCTTCTTGAAAGCCTCCAGTGATGAAGGTCCCGGTGGCTGGGTGGGCGTGGCCATGTTGGGTGTGGCCTAGTCAGCCTCCTGCACCATGGTGGGGGGCATTTTTGCCCTCCCCGGGCTCTGGAGGCTTCCGTCGAGCCTCTGAGAGGGCGAAAACGGCCTCCCCAGTCTCCGGAGGCCCTCTGGAGGCTGGAAACTTGCCCGTTTCCCATTTCCAGAACTTCCAGTAGGCCCGTTTTTCGCCCTCCCTGAGTCTCCGCACGTGCCGTGCACTTACTTGCATCTAAATAGAGCTGCGTGGGGACTTCTGGGAGGGGTGGAGTGGGGTGGAGTGGATGGGGCCAGCCAGGAGTGGGATTTGGGGGTTCTCTAAACTGCACAGAATCTTAGCTAGAGGTTCTCCCGAACCCCCAGCAGCCCACCCCCTGTCCTGTTTATATTATTTTTAATACATGTTGAACTAATTCATATCCTACTAAATAGCAAATGTTACTCAAAAACAAATTAGGTGTACTTCATTAAGGCAAGGAAGGTTCCCTCCAACATTATAACCATGGTATCAATCAGGCACAGCTGATTTTTTTTCCCACCCTGTGGCTTCTCTTTATTCTACTTTTTAATTTTGTTTTGCTTTATGATGTCTGACAGCGTGCACTTATCATATTGTGACGTCATTAGAGAAGGCAAGAGTAACATTTTCAGTTTTTTTTTCTTCATTGAGGGGCTTGGGGAGTTTGAACAGAAGGTTTCCAAAAACAGAAGTCTTCACACACCCCTTTCCAACATTTTTTTTTTCCTTTTTAAAACGAGCCAACAATTCCGCTGCCAGATTTTCCTGCTGATGTGAGGAAACTACAAAGTCTGGGAAACCCAATGTGATTCACAAACCCAATTTGTCCACCAAAGCACTAAAACTTTTGTGGGCTTCCTCCCAAAATGTATTGCCTCTATGGATTTTGAAACCTCCGTCCCATTGAATAGTTCAGTGGTTTTTGTTATTAAACTTTATTTTGTGTTAGAGAGGTCCCACACTTTCTTCTTCTTCTTCTTCTTCTTCTTCTTCTTCTTCTTCTTCTTCTTCTTCTTCTTCTTCTTCTTCTTCTTCTTCTTCTTCTTCTCCTCCTCCTCCTCCTCCTCCTCCTCCTCCTCCCCCCTCCTCCTCTTTCTTCTTCTTTCTCCTTCTCTCCTCCTCCTCCTCCTCCTCCTCCTCCTCCTCCTCCTCCTCCTCCTCCTCCTCCTCCTCCTCCTCCTCCTCCTCTTCTTCTTCTTCTTCTTCTTCTTCTTCTTCTTCTTCTTCTTCTCCTCCTCCTCCTCCTCCTCCTCCCCCCTCCTCCTCTTTCTTCTTCTTCTTTCTCCTTCTCTCCTCCTCCTCCTCCTCCTCCTCCTCCTCCTCCTCTTCTTCTTCTTCTTCTTCTTCTTCCTCCTCCTCCTCCTCCTCCTCCTCCTCACCTCCTCCTCCTCTTTCTTCTTCTTCTTCCTCCTTCTCTCCTCCTCCTCCTCCTCTCTTCTTCTTCTTCTTCTTCTTCTTCTTCTTCTTCTTCTTCTTCTTCTTCCTCCTCCTCCTCCTCCTCCTCCTCCTCCTCCTCCTCCTCCTCCTCCTCCTCCTCCTCCTCCTCTTCTTCTTCTTCTTCTTCTTCTTCTCCTCCTCCTCCTCCTCCTCCTCCTCCTCCTCCTCCTCCTCCTCCTCCTCCTCCTCCTCCTCTGCCTTCTCCTTCTTCTCCTTCCTAGCGTATTCCCACAGGTGCAGGGTCTGCTTTTTGGATCATTGAGCGCAGGCCCACAGCTTGCATATCTTTGTTGATGGTGTCTTACTATCTCTGCTTTGGATGCCTGCGAGCTCCCACACTGTCATAACAATAATATAACAAACTTCACCCGCTGAATAAATGGAGCAGGTGCTTTCCTGAAAAATGTGTTTGTGGATTGTTGTGCTGGTGACACAGCATTTGGCTTATGTACACACCTTCTTCATACATCTAGGAGATGCTAAAATAGCATCCATTGTTCTCTGCAAAGAAAGAAACTCATTTGCCAAAGATGTGTCAGATCCCAGAGAGAGTTCAACTGCATATTTGTGTCGAACGGATTCCTTGTATTTTCTGCAAAAAACAATTTAACCTCCTGAATGCCTTTCTGCTCCATTTAAAGAAGAATTAAAACGGGGAATTCCTTTTCAAGAAGAGGAAAATAATCCCCCGCACTTCTTTGTCTCTGTGTTTTCCAAAGTTTGCATTTAAAAAAAAAAAAAAACAAGGCAAGACAATTGAGTCTAAAATTATCCCTCGAAAGATTAAACTTTGAGACCATATGCATCTTATTAACCTCCCAATTTTTTAAAAGGGAGTACACACAGATTATTGGCCGCAAAGAACCTTTAACCAGGTCAAATGAAATCCTGAAAATGGGATTTAATTCTAATCGTAGTTAACTTTGTGTGGGTTTGTGTGTCATATGAACTGAGCCCTTTTCATTAGCATAAGACTCCAGTGTTGGAAGAAATGTCCATCTGGGTTCAGTTCCAAGTGGAGAAAAAGACACTGGATTCGTGGAAGTTGCTTGGAAAGAAGATTTGTTGATGAAGAGGATCACATGGTTTGAGGTCCTGGGCAAAAAAGGGCAGAGATGCTGAGAGTCCCTGGGTTTTATGCCCTCTGTTGGGCTTTGAGTTCAAGCTTGAGTTCTGATTGGCTGTCAGACTCCCACGGGGCCATGCAGGGGTAACTTTGTAGGTTGTCTTTTGAGTCCCAGGCTTGGTTAACTCTTGCTGGGTGATGATGTAGTGAAAGGGCTTTGGGCAATTCCTACTATGGCTCTACCTGAAGGAGGTAGATCTTTGTTATATAAAATAGACTGGCCCAGGCCTTAATGGTCCATTGACAAAGGGGGGGGGTTGAGTTTCTGCCTCCCTTTTAGGGGAAATATTCTGCCCTTTTAATATTTCCTAAAATATCTCCTTTTCCTAGAAAAGGGGTGGGTGCTAATTTCCTACAACACAAAACAGGTTGGCTTAGATATGGTACCAGGAAAAGCATATTGTCTGAATGCAGTCTGTTGTCTCCCAACTCCTGCTAAGTTGAGGAACTCTGCAACTTTTCTTGAGTCAACCGAAAACTAGACTGGCGTGACCTGCGTTGCAACCATTGTTGGCCCTTTTCTTTCCTCTTTTGCAGTGCGTTTCAAACTTGGCAACTTAAAGACGTGAGAATTTCAAAGCCCAGAATCCCACAGTCAGCATATATTTGAGGCTGCCCTGGGAAAATACTTCTTTAAAACTGGCATAGCTCAGAGAAAAGTAAGGCTGCCCCATTGAGGAAGTAGGGACACTATGCAGGCAATGTCGTGAGGACAGAGCCGATCTTTGAAGCTACCACAGCAGGTTTGTGTTATAGTTGTTGTAACTGAGAAAAATCCCTGGAGTAGAGGGGGAAAGACTTATCTCAGGGGTCAGCAACCTGCGGCTCCAGAGCCACATGTGGCTCTTTGGGCCCTCAGCTGTGGCTCCCTGTCGTGTGATCCCACCACTAGCTGGCCCCGCCCCTCCCTGCCCCTTACCCTCCCCTCCCAGTCACTGGCCTGAGAAGGTAAGGGCAACGGTGGGGGATGGAGAAGCAGCCGGGGCAGAGACAGAGAGAAACAAAGAGAGGGTGAGAGAGACATAGAAAGATACAGAGAGAAGGAGGGAGGGAGGGAGGGGAGAGAGAGATATGTCAAAAGGGTTTTGTGGTTCCTGGTGTTTTTTAACAATTGGTTCTCTGCCCTAATGACTGGCTGGGTAGGCGTGGCTGGGGGGGCGGTCATGTGATTGGTGGAAGTGAGTGAAATTGAGTTGGTCACGCCCACTCAGGTTTTGTGGCTCCCGATGTTTTCTTTTCTGTGGGAAATGGGTCCAAATGGCTCTTTGAGTGTTTGAGGTTGCAGACCCCTGTACTATCTAAATCAGGAGCGTAGCCTAAACAGAGGTGGAGCCTTGGTGGTGCAGCAGACTAAAGTGCTGTTAAGTAGCACCAGCTGCCTGCAATTACTGCAAGTTCAAATCTCACAGGCTCAAGGCTGACTCAGCCTTCCATCCTTTCGAGGTAGGTAAAATGAGGACCTGGATTGTGGGGGCAATAAGCTGACTTTGTATAAAAAAAGAACACCACTTAGGGGGCGCCGAAAGCTCTACTAAGCAGGTATATACAAAAGTATGAAGGCTATTGCTTAACACATTGTAAGCTGCCCTGAGTCTCCGGAGAACGGCGGCATATAAATTGAACCAATAAATAAATAAATAAATAAATCGTCCCTTCTGCCTTTTCAAGGACTATGTCTATCAGCTGTACATAAAAAAGGATTAGAATTTCCCAGATATTTTAGCAGGGAAAGAGTTATAAAATGAGTCCATGAATCCTTGTTGAGGGTGCAAAATAGCAGGACCGGAGCTGCGGTTTCCATGGTCTCTCGTCCTCAGAGCCACAATCTCATGATCATCAAGTCTGGTGATGCGACAGTCTTGGACTGTCTTGGACTCTCTCCCAACTGGTCTTGGACTCGGTTGGGAGAGATTTATCTTCCAGTTTTCTCTTCTTCATCTGACTCTTGGCTGACCTTAATGAGCCCCTGGCTTTCAACCAAATCTATCATGAGAGATGGTTATGTAAATCATTTGGTGACAGGAACATGCATACTCTCCATTAACTGTGTCGCAATTCAAAAAGAGGGATGGGTAGGTGAAGTTGGTGATGATAACAGAGATGTATAATAATTATGACCTCTTAATATATTCAATAGGGATGCGGTGGCTCAATGGCTAAGATGCTGAGCTTGTCAATCGAGAGGTCGGCAGTTCAGCGGTTCAAATCGGTGGTGAAATTCAGATTTTTTTACTACCGGTTCTGTGGGCATGGCTTGGTGGACATGGCTTGGTAGGCATGGCAGGGGAAGGATATTGCAAAGTCCCCATTCCCTCTCCACTCTGGGACCAGCCAGAGATGGTATTTCTCAGTTCTCTGAACTACTCATAATTTCCACTACCGGTTCACCGAACTGCCCAAAATTTACACTACCGGTTCTCCAGAACCTGACAGAACCTGCTAGATTTCACCCCTGGTTCGAAACCCTAGTGCCGTTTAACGGGGTGAGCTCCCGTTACTTCTCCCAGCTTCTGCCAACCTAGCCGTTCAAAAGCACGTAAAATATGCAAGTAGAAAAATAGGGACCACCTTTGGTGGGAAGGTAGCAGCGTTCCCTGCGCCTTTGGCGTTTAGTCATGCCAGCCACATGACCACGGAGACTCTCGTCTTCAGACAGTGCTGGCTCTTTGACTTTGAAACTGAGATGAGCACCGCCCCCTAGAGTCAGGAACGACTGGCACATATGTGCGAGGGGAACCTTTACCTTTTAATATAGTCAATACCCCCCTTTAAGTTCTGCTATGCTGCCTCATTGGGGTGGGGTAGGGGTGTTCCTGGGAGGATTGTGTGAAGAATGTTGGGTAGGTGTGTCAAGAGCATATTTTCCTAGCAGGGTCAACCTAACTGTTCAATGAAAGGAAGCAAGCATAGGGCAGCAATGATATAGGAAGATGCTGGAAGAAGTAGACAGTGAACAGCTAACCTGCTATGGTTGTAAAACGATTGGAGCCTCAGGACTTGCCATGTCCCAGTGGGGCAAAGAAAATTCCTTACTGAATTGCTGCTCAACCTCAACCAATCAAGGAACAGAACAGAATAACAAAGTTGGAAGGCACCTTGGAGGCCTTCTAGTCCAACCCCCTGCTTAGGCAGGAAACCCTACACCACTTCAGACAAATGGTTGTCCAATCTCTTCTTAAAATCTTCCAGTGTTGGAGCATTCACAACTTCTGGAGGCAAGTCGCTCCACTGGTTAATTGTTCTAACTCTGACAGTACAGTGACAGTAGCAAAGGTGCATGGAAGAAAGCAATGATAAACCACTCCTGTAGTTATCAATAAAATAAAATGGATAGATAATATAAAGTGATTGTTTATATAGTGCTGGATGATGGGCCCCTTAAAACAGATGACATTCAACATGCTACTGAGAAAGAGCTGAGGATTGTTGGACCTGTCAGCACTTAAATCTCTAAATAGAAATGATCCTTGGCTCCATTTGCTGAGAAAGGTATAATTTTACTAGAAGTCAAGTGTATTGCAGTAATGCATAGCCAGAACTGAGAATTGCACACCAAAATCCCTAAGATCAACTTTTCCCTCCCTTAACTACCTCCCATTGCTGATGCCACCATGATCAATCAGGTTCAAGCAAGATGTTTTCAGAACAAACACGTTAAGCATAGGTTGGTATGCAGCTGCCTTTTCTCCCAGTGGAGTGACCTTGAAGCAGCATCTCAGGGAGATACAGAAGTACTTTCACTTTCCCCCAAGCATCCCTTCTTTCATCCACCCTTCATGGCAGAGTGTCACTGCATGGTAGCAAAGCACACAAACAAGGTGGCAGCTGACAAGGATCTTTTGAGGTACTAATGGTTCTGATGATGATGATGATGATATCCATTCAGTTGTGTCTGCTTCTTGGAGATTCTATAAGCCAGGTCTCTCCATATTTTCTGATCTTGCACCACTTCTTTGAGTTGTTCTATTCTCTGGCTGGTGTCAGCTTTGATGGTGTCCAGCCACCATGTTCTTTGGAGTCCTGGTTTCCTTTTACTACTAACTCTTCCAACATACTGTATTTTTCAGAGTATAAGATGCACCTTTTTCTCCCCTAAAAGAGGCTGAAAATTTGGGTGCATCTTATACTCCGAATGTAGCTTTTTCGAAGCTTTTTTTTCAGCCCTAACGAGGCGCTAACGAGTGAAGATCTTCCCAGCTTTTCCTGCTCCCTCTACTCGACTCTCCGGAGGCGCTAGCGAGTGAAGCGATCTCCATGCTTTGCTCCGACTCTCAGCTGTTCTTTAGAAGCTTTTTTTCAGCCCTAACTAGGCGCTAGCTGAGTGAAGCGATCTCCCCATGCTTTGCCTGCTTTTCTCATTGCTGCTTCCTCTCAGCTGTGCCTTAGAAGCTGTTTTTTTATCCCAAAGCAGGGAATAAAAAACCAGCAAACTAATGTGCTGAAGCTGACCAGACTAAGGACGCTAGCCAGATGAATACCTGCTAGGCAGATTTCCCCACCCCCTATTTTCCTCCCCAAAAACTAAGCTGGGTCTTATACTCTGAAAAATACAGTAATTGCTTTCTCCAGTGAATTCCCCCACATGACATGACCAAAATAAGTGAGAAACAGTTTTGTGATTTTGACGGTGTTCGTGATGCAACTAGGTTAAACCCTTTAAGATATCTTGTTGTTGATGTTACTACGTATGGAAGGATCATCCAAAACTGCAAAACCATGGGATGTAAGAAGCCTGAAAGTGCTATCAACAGGAAAGGAACTAGCAGTCATGAAATATACTACATACTAGTACTTGATAGGGTAGTAACAAAGTCCATGGAAACAATACTGTATTCAGATGTCATAATGCGTTTGTACCAACAAAAATCTGAACTGTACAAACAATGACTTTCTCTGTGATTCTGCGTGGAAGTGAAAGTTGGCTTTTGAGGAAGGAGGATAGAAAGAATATTGGACTTTGGTGTTGGAGAAAATTCCTGTGAACACCATGGATAGCCAAGAAAACAAACATTTTTTAAAAAAATTTTTATTTTATTTGTTCGTCAAATATGTACAAGATAGCAAGTATACCGAATTTTTCGGACTATAAGATGCACTTTTTTGTCTCCCAAAAGGGGGCGAAAATGTCTGTGCGTCTTATAGACCAAATATTGCCAAAACCCCGCCCACCCACCAGCCATTTTTTTGGCCTCCGCACGTCCTGTTTTCGGGCCTTTTTTCAGTCTTTTTCAGGGCTTTTTTGGCCCATTTTTGGGGCTTTTTTTGGCCTGTTTTTGAGGTTTTTTTCAGCCCATTTTTTTGGGGAAAAATGGGCCGAAAAAGCCTCAAAAATGGGTCAAAAAAAGAGCCTTGAAAACAGGCTGAAAAAAGCCCCCAAAACGGGCCTGGAAAAGCCTCGAAAATGGGCCAAAAAAAGGCCCAGAAACAGGCCAGAAAAAGACTGGAAAAGGTCCGAAAAAAGTTAGGCCAAAAACTTTTTTTTGTTGTTATCCTCTTCTAAATTTAGGTGCATCTTATAGTCAGGTGCGTCTTATAGTCCGAAAAATATGGGTAGGTATAAACATAAACATAAACATAAAAGAAGTAAGTTCAGATAAATGGGGACAGTAGGAAAAGGATGGTAGGCAATCTGGTGCGCTTATGGACACCCCCTTTACGGACCTCTTAGGAATGGTGTGAGCTCCACAGTAGACAGTTTGAGTCTGAAGCTATGAGGGTTTGAGGATGTAACAACAGAGTCAGATAGACCATTGCAGGCGTTGACCACTCTGTTGCTGAAGTCGTATTTTGTGCAATCAGGTTTGGAGCAGTTTACCTTGAGTTTGTATCGATTGTTTGCCCATGTATTATTGTGGTTGAAGCTGAAGAAGTCATTGACAGGTAAGATGTTGTAGCAGACAATTGTGTGTACTATGCTTAGATTGGACTGCAGGCAGCGCAGTTCCTGATTGTCCAAGCCCAGAATTTCAAGTCTGGTGGCAGAAGGGATACTATTGTGAGTAGAGGAGTGGAGTACTCTTCTTGTGAAATACCTCTGGACCCGCTCAATCGTATTAATGTCCGATATACAGTGTGGATTCCAGGTGGATGAACTGTATTCAAGAATTGGTCTGGCAAAGGTTTTGTAAACATGTACACCATAGAACAAACCAGTCTAGTATTCTTACCAGAGACATAAAGGAGCAAGTTTAAATTAATGTATTTTGGACACATGTTAAAAAAACCCAGATCTGATGAGAAATCTATAATTCTGGGCAAGGGTGAAAAGAATGAAAAGAAGACAACCAACAACAAGGCAGATGGACTTGGTTACTGTGGCAATAAGGGTACTGTTGGACGTCTGAAGAAATAGGTTGTTCATTCTGGAGAAGATCTACTTATGTGGTTGCTAAGAGTTAAATCATCACTGATCGTTCAGCGTTGAATTGGAAATCAGCATCTGTATCTCTAGAATTGTTTTTATTAACATCATTAATTAGTGTACTAGGATTTCAGGCTAAGAAATATCAATTTCCAGTTTTCTTCCTTTGGTGATTGAAACTGAGTAACTTGAAGAGAAGTCACTGATATCTTCAACTAGTTGAGATACCAAAAATGTCTAGAGTTGCTCAATCACGAAAAGTTTGCAGTATTTGAATTAATTTAGATCAGCATCTGTATATAATCCTATATTTTGTGGAGCTGTTTACTTATGATGGATCTTGCTCAAGAAAAATTGGCAAATATTTGTAAGTTTGATTTCAGTCTGGCTCCATACAATCTGTATGGGCTGAATTTACATATGCAAGCTTCCTGTAAAACTCCATGAAGGAAAGGCGAATTATCCAGTTAATACATCAATTAATATAGCAGTCTATGATGCAAGATACTCTTTTTAATTCTGTGGCTATAAATAATCAACATGATTGGAACATTTGAACTTTCATAAAAGACCATCAAGCTTTTCTCAGTATCTCAAGACCCTTGTGGTTTTAACACCTTTAACACCTTGGCTTACGGAGGATGTTGAGCGGTTAAAAATAACAAGTACATTGATGCTAAAGTAGAAAGAACATAAATAAATAATTAGGGAAAGGGAATTATAATCTACTCAGAGTAACAGAGTTGGAAAGGACTTTGGAGGTCTTCTAGTCCAACCCTCTGCTCTTCCTGAATAGAGCATATCAGAGGAAGAAAATATTAGCAACCCTGATGCCTGGAATGAAGATTGTGGTAAGTGTGACATTTGAGCTACAGTATATTTGTGCTATAAATTCCATGTTACATACTTCTATGGGAAACAGGAAGTGAAGGAACTCTTTAACGCCAGAGAGATTTTAGAACAGGAGTCGTCAACCCCTAGTCCATCAACTGGCATCAGTCCCTGGCATGCCAGAAACCGGTCCATAAAAACAAGCAATGCCTTATCTGTGGGAAACCATGCCCCCTCCAGTTGGCAGAAAAACCTCTCTCCACTTTTCTGGCGGCCATCTTGGTTCCCTCTGTGTGCGGCTCTCGGGCTCGGCACTTCCCTCCTGCGGCTTTTCCTGCTTGCTTGTCGGGATCTGCCCGGTTCATCCCGAAAGATGAAAGCATCAGTGGGAAGGGTACTACTCATAGAAAGAAGAAGGTGGTTTACAGAACAGCTACAGCAGATGACAAGAAACTTCAGTTTTCCTTAAAGAAATTGGGAGTAAATAACATATCTGGGATTGTCATGATAAATGCCTAACTACTATATCTCCCTGATCACCCGGACCTGCAAGGGTTAACTGACCACATATCCCATAATCCCTGTAACCACTCCTTACCTCTTTGCCCCTCCTCCTGGGTACAAAAGGTCCCACCGCATGGTCCACAGATTATTCCAGATGTATACCTGAAAGAGAAAGGTACAAGGTCAGTGACCTCCAGTACCATCAGATCTATAATAAAGCTACAGAAAAGAATTGGAGTCTGTCTTTGAGTTATTGGGCTAGATCCAGCTTTTAACAGGGATCGAAGAGGTCAACATGTTCACCAACCAAGCACTGTAATTCACTTCAACAATCCTAAAGTTCAAGCTTCACTAGATTGTAAAAACCCTTTTACAATCACAGCCATGCTGAGACAAAGCAGCTGACTGAAATGTTGCCTAGCATCTGAAACCAGCTTGGCTCTGATAGTCTGACAAGCTTGAGGATACTGGCAGAAGTTCTACCAAGACTAGCTGTGGATGGAAAAGCACCTCTTGCTACTGGAGAAGATGATGATGATGACGTTCCAGATCTCGTGGAGAACTTTGATGAGGCTTCCAAAAATGAAGCCAATTGAATTATCACGTTCAGTAAAACTTGAAAATTATGGGGAGCTGCTATTTTATATTGTGACTTTTATTTGTAATATTTTGTACTGCTCTTAGTCTTAAGATCTGTAATATTTGGAAACTCGGTTCGAGGCAGCTCTCTTCAGTTATTGTTAATGCACAGTGCAAATGGGCTGGAAGTGCACAAAATGGAAAAGTACTAAGTCCAAAAGCTAATAAAAACTAACTCTTTAGTCAAATACTTTATTAGTATTTTTGTATATAATTAAAATAATTAAAAGAAAGAAAGAAAGGAAGGAAGGAAGGAAGGAAGGAAAGAAGGAAGGAAGGAAGGAAGGAAGGAAGGAAGAAAGGAAGGAAGGAAGGAAGGAAAGAAGGAAGGAAGGAAGGAAGGAAAGAAAGAAGGAAGGAAGATCTCTCTCCGTGGAACCAGTCACTGGTGCCCAAAAGATTGGGGGCTGCTGTTTTAGAACTTAAGCAAGACCACCACCACCCCCGGGACAATTAAATAGATTTAATTTAAGCAATGTCTGGACCAAGTAATTAATCGTATTTTTCAGGCAGAAATTGCAAATCCATGAATGGCAATATGACCTCTGATACCAATAAGATCTGTCTAATAAAAGGAAGCCCAATGGTTGTTCAAAAACCCTCTGTCCTCCAAGACATCACAGTATCTTGGAGGCAGATTCTAGAAACCTTAATTTACAATTTACAACAGCGTAGCATGTAACATGAACTTTGCTCTGTCAATAAATTTAATAGTACACCGAGAAGACTTCTGGGGGTTGATCGCTAATTGTTTCTGATAAGCCCTCTAGGTCTGTTTTTCCTGCCTTAATTGCAAGTGCTTATCATAAACCCAAAAGAGATTTCATAACTGAGAAATGATTGCTGGAAACGCTATTGTGCCATTTCATTTTTAAAAGAATGGATTTCAGGATCAGCCTTTTATGATCTTCTATAGGGATACAAGTCTAGGAAATCAGGAAGGCAATTTTACTTCTCCATTTTAGCTTCCAAAGACATGCATAGGGGTAGACTGCTGGGGGTTCGCAGGGGTTCGGAAGAACCTCTAGCTAAGATTCTGTGCAGTTCGGAGAACCCACAAATCCCACTCCTGGCTGGCCCGGCTCACCCCGCCCCTCCCAGGAGTCCCCATGTAGCCTGTTTTGGATGCAGGTAAGTGCAGGGCATGTGCAGAGCCTTGGGGAGGGTGAAAAATGGGCTTACCGAAAGTTCAGTAAGGCCAGGCCTCCAGAGGGTCTCCGGAACCTGTGGAGGTCGTTTTCGCCCTCCTGGAGGCTCAAGTAAAGCCTCCAGAGCCCGGGGAGGGCAAAAATAATGTGGTGCAGGAAGCCGATTAGGCCACACCCACCATGGCCACACCCACCCAACAACCAGGCAGAGAACCCCTTGCTAAAATTTTTGAAGCCCACCCCTGGACATGCAGTTATCTTCAGGCTCACCAGTCATTCTACTGAATAGATAGATAGGTTGAGTTTAAGTATGTTAAGTATGAACAAGGTCAGAGCCCCAGCAGGGTCATCCATATCACTGGTTATAATTAATGTGATCTAACATAATACAATAACAAAGTTCTCCAGAAGGTGTTGTATTTCCTCAAAATAAAACAATACAGTGTTAGCAACCATGAAATTGAGGATTGAAGTGTGTCACTATCTTACAGAACTATGACCAATGTGCAAAAAAACTTTCCAGTCACATGATTTTTTTAAAAAATCACTTGATTTGATGAAAAATAACTTATTACTAGATCTGTAAAAGAAATTTCTAGAATCTGGAAGAAATCTTTGAGTTATGAATATAAAGTTGATTTAGTTGATCAGGGTTAAAATAAGAACTATGATTTTAAATTCTAGAAACCCTTATGGACTTTTTGCTGATATTTGGACAGAAATGATTGATTTCTGGAAGGCGATTGGATAATAGGATGGGGGTTATAGGAAGATATAATTATATACCTAATTGCTTGGAAGTGGGAAAATATTAATTTGTTTATACCTGTTGCAAGGAAGATCAGGAGTTATTTCTCTCCTTACTCTTTTTTCTGTCCTTTTCTTTTGTCTTTTCACTTTGCATTTGTTCTCTTTTCTTTTTTATTTCTGACTTTAGTTTGCATTTTAAATTTTTTGGAAATTTTTTCAATAAAAGGTATTTTCAAAAACACTAGGTTTAATAATGCAAGTGACATGTTTAAGTCGCTCTGAAAATACAATACCAAATGAATATATTCATTTAATGTATTGTGTTTTTAGCTGTTGCCTGCTGGGTGAACTATTCTTGTAAGAAGGTAAAGCAAGTTTAACATGTTATATACCAACATTAAAAGGCAAATATTTATAAACCATGGTTTGTGGTAGTTAACCAGATTTATCTAAGAAATGTTCATTAAACAAACTATAGCATGAGCCATTTTTTTAATGCTTTTCACATCTTATGTTAGTGTTCCTTCAGGTGCAGAAATAGATTTCAAGATAAACATATTCCTGATGATTCATTAATTTCTTTTATCAGAATATAGCGGAAGGCAAGCCTAGCAGGACAGCTGCACAACATTGCATCTGCCAAGCAAGGCCATTCAAGGTATCATGGGAAGTTGCTGGCTTAATGATAGTAATTTAAGCAAATGTAGAATTCTCAAGGTAGGAAATTGTTTTACAGGAGAGGGACGGGTCAGTCATTTGAGCAAATATTACCAGATGTTCATAAAGTGGCGAAAAAGAACTCGGGATATAAGGAACATGAATTCAGGAAGACAGAGAAGCCAAGAGATTAACCCATAACCACAGACCCGCAGTCATAGTGACCGCAACAGTTTTCCAAAAATGTTCGGATCACCCATATTTTTAGAAATGGACCTTTTCAGTTGTGAATAGCTTTTGTTTTCCCACCAATAAGGCTGTACGAAGCATCGTGCTTGTATCAGTTATTTGGTGTTTTCTGTAGCGGTGTTCGAATTTGAGTTTCGGTCATTTTGACTGCAGATCTTCGTTAACGTATTTTTTTTAATAATGTCAGGGCCAAGTTTTCCGCCAAAAAGAACGTGATTTGGTGATCCAAACTTTGAAGAAACTCTTCTAAAACGGTATGGAGAAGCAGAGAGTGATCTGAGTGAAGTGGAATCGGATTGTGATGAAAATTTTGTAATGGACAATGAGGAACCTGCTGCCACTACTGTTTCTGACATCAGCGATGATGAAGCTCCCAATGAAATTGACACCCACTTACAATCTACGTCGTGCAATAATTTATACGGCAAGAACAAATTCAAATGGTCTTCTGCACCTTTTGGAAGCAATAGATCCAAAACAGAATAATCACAATATTGTTGTGCTGTTACTTGGACTATGGCCAGCAGCTAGAAATCTTGGACACTCACCTACTCTCCTAGAGATTTGGAAATTATTATTTTCTAAAGAAATTATTAGCACCATCATTCAGTAGACCAATGTAAAAAATTAGAGAAGGAAGATTGAAGTTCAAGGATGGAGAAACCAACAGTGACCTGTGTGATGTGGATTTGATAGAGATCAATGCAAATTTTTTTTGGTTTACTGCTCTATACATCAATTTTTAGATCCAACCATGAAAACTTCGAATGTCTTTTTGCTACTGAGGTCATTATGACCTCAGGTCTGTAATAGCATAGCCAAAATAGTACGTCTATGGTTACGGGTTAATTCATCTAGGCATTTCTGGAGCATCAAAGAAGTGTGAGTTGCAATCTCTGTGTTTTTGATTATGTTTATAGGGCTAGATTAAGACAATCACCTCTTTTCTCCACTTTTGGGGGGCTTCTTGTCCTTAACAGCTTCTGCAAATGATAGCCGAATACAAAACAGCATCTGCTGGAATAATACTCATGAACTTGTAACACTGATTCATAGACTCATCAAATGTTAGAATTGAACCAGTGAATTGAGGGCGGGGAATGTAATAGTTGCAATTGTCATGAAATTAGTGGGAGAATCATGGCACCCCAGTGTCTAGACTGGGATCATCTAAAAAGTTTAAACTGAACCAAAGTTTATTAAATGGAGATGTTCCGTTACTCATCCAAGTAACTTTTCCAAAATGAAAAACTTTAGCTTAGGCAGAGAGTCAGAGTTTTGTTGGAATGTACTAACTCTTGCCATACCAACTGCAGGGTTTCTCCCGCAAATGTAAATGAAGATTCAATCAACCAGGCCAAAAGCATCTAAAAAAGGTGAAATCATGGCAACTAGACCAAAGTTCATTAAACTGAGACGTTTCATTACTCATCCAGGTAACTTCTTCAGTCAAAATATAAGGTCTTAGTAACACCACATCTAGAATACTGCATCCAGTTTTGGTCACCACACTATAAAAAAAGATGTTGAGACTCTAGAAAAAGTGCAGAGAAGAGCAACCAGGATGATTAGGCAACTGGAAGTTAAAACATACGATGAACGGTTGCAGGAACTGGGCATGGCTACTCTAGGGAAGAGAAGGACCAGAGGAGACAGGATAGCAGTCTTCCAATATTTGAGGTGCTGCCACAGAGAGGAGGGGGTCAAGCTATTTTCCAAAGCACTTGAAGGCCAGACAAGGAATAATGGAGGGACACTGAGCAAGGAGAGATTCAACCTGGAAATGAGGAGAATTTTTTTGACAGTGAGAACAATCAGGCAATGGAATAGAAGTTGCCTTCAGAAGTTGTGGGAGCTTCATCACTGGAGGCTTCCAAGAAGAGGCTGGACTGCCATCTGTCAGAAATGGTGTTGGGTCTCCTGCTTGGGTGGGGGGTTGGACTAGATGACCTACAAGGTCCCTTCCAACTCTAACTCTGTTAATCTGTTTAAAATGACTCTTTGATTCTCTGCCTTACATTAAACTGGGATCCTATTCATTTCCAGTTCTCTGATCTGTCTTCTGGTTTTGTCTCAAACTCAAAAATGGTGTCCTTGAAGAGGGACCTGACCAATATAGAATAAATTGAATACTTCTCCCTGATTTGAGAATTATATATTTGTTAATGCAGCCTAGAGTACTAGTGACTCTAACTATGTTATGCTGTTGAGTTACATTCAACTTACAAGCTGTTAAACAACCATGCTCTATGGAGCATGAGAGCAGGAGAGTATTTTTCTTTTTTTCAAAAAAAAAAATGTAACAGTACTTGTGGTTTTAAGACATGCTGTAGCATTTTTGCTAGCAGATGCCAAATTTGCTAAAGCAATAAATGTTTTGTGTGGTTATGGCTTTCACAGCGGTGGTTTTAATTAAAAAACTTCTCCTGGAGGAGGCTGCATTGTAATCCATTTGGGGGAGGAAAAAAACATGTCAAAAGCTCTTCTGAAATGGTTGTTTGATCCTGTTGAATGCTTTCTGGAACAAAAAAATGTTTGTATGCAATTAAGCTGCAGCTTTTGACAAGTCCTTTTCTCAATCCCTCCACCTCTCTTTGGTTCCTCGGGGTTGCTTTTCGGTGATGAATAGACAGCTGGTTGCCAAGCCTCTCCTGACACCATTCCCACAAACAGGGAGAAGGACTTCCAAACTAATTTTGAACCTTGCCCTCCATTACACTCTCCCTATCGCCCCACAACCTGCCTTGTTGTTCAGAATGTGTGTTGACCCATCGGCTGAGGTGGGGAAACCTCTAAGGGGCAATTTATGCTATGCATTGCAACCTTGGCTAACTCCACTCATTTTTTTCTAGGTTAAAAATCTTTTATAACCAGTGTGTGGTATACTCATTAAAAGAGGCCTTTCCAGTTTTGGGTTGCTCACTGGGTCCAGTTTGAGACCAGGCCTGTGGAAACTCCATCCGTTACATTTATTTCATAATCATAACCATAAGTTTTTATTTGTCAAGCATATATAAGATAACAGGTAAAAGTATAAACATAATTTGAATACATGAAAAGAGTAAGTAAAAAAGGGATATTAGGACAGGGATGGTAGGCACGCTGGTACACTTATGCACGCCTCTTACAGACCTCTTAGGAATGGGGTGAGGTCAACAGTAGACAGTCTAAAGTTAAAATTTTGCGGGTTTGGGGGAAGAAACCACAGAGTCAGGTAGTCCATTCCAGGCATTGACCACTCTGTTGCTGAAGTCATATTTTCTGCAATCGAGTTTGGAACGGTTTACCTTGAGTTTGTATCTATTATTTGCTCGTGTATTGTTGTGGTTGAAGCTGAAGTAGTCATTGACAGGAAGGACATTGTGGTAGATAATTTTATGTACTATGCTTAGGTCAGACTGAAGTCGGCATAGTTCTAAGTTGTCTAAGTCCAAAACTTGGAGTCTGGTGGCATACGGTATTTCATTGCGGTTAGAGGAATGGAGGACTCTTCTCGTAAAATATTTTCCATGGAATATTCTCTTGATCCTTTTCTTGCGATTTGGAACTAGGTGGAAATTAAAACAATAGGCTGGCAGCTCTTCCAAAAGAACTGGGAAACTTGCTATAATTCTAGCAGAAAAACTTCTGTGGCCTTCATTAGACTGATGAAGAACGGACTCTGAACCTGACAGTTCTTCAAGGACATGCAAAATTCATCCACCCAATGGAAAGAAACACCTGGACGATAATGGTAGCATCTACTTAGTTTCCCACAACTCTCACGACATTTCCAGTGAAAATATCGGGAAGAGGAATAAGAAGAAAAATAATGACTGCAGCCATAGTTGGCCATCATCTGCCTTGTTGAGTAGCTTTGTCTCATGGTGGTGAATAGCTTTTATGAAGTCCAGCGAAGAACCTTGTGGAGCAACTCAGTCCATCTAGAAGTAACATTGACACCCAGGGCAAATCCACCTCAATTGATAACTCCAGTCTGCATGTATGACTGTCCCTATCCAGGATCAAAACAGAATGACATGGTCACTGTGAACTGGTAAATAGAACAGGAAGCTGTTTTGCAGCATAGCTTCAGTAAAACTCTTCAATCAAACCATCAACAAAGCAAAGAGTCCCTTTGATGATCTACATAGCTACAGTCATTGCAATTCTTAAATGAAAGGATCTATATCTCCCCCACCCCTTTCTTTTGTCCTTCAGTTGTGGGCATGATTCTGTTGTGGTCCGCCAGCAGCCTGTGGAGCTGGCAGCGGAATCGGACAGCGATGAGGCTGAGGAAGAACATGGGCCAGTCCTGGAGGCTGAGGAAGGCCCAGATGAGGGCTCTGCATCAGAGGCAGAGATGGGGCCAGGGCCATTGGGGAATGATGTGCGGACTCCGGAGCCTCCAGAGGCTAACAGTAGAGAGGCAGAGGAACAGGAGGAGCCTGTTCCTAGTGCGCATATGAGAAGAGCTGCCAGAAGGCAAGAGCAGCTACAGCAAAGAGGACGACTCAGGAGTAGGGCCAAGAGATGATTGGCCCCTCCCATAAGACTTAAAAGACCAGCAATGGCTCTTGGGCTCTTTGTCGGAAAACAACGTTGATAGACTTCTTCTTGTTTTGCTACATTTATCTCTGGTCGGCGTCTTCTGCTTCTGAACTTTTGCCAAGAGAAGCCTTTGGGAGTTTGCCTAATTATACCAAGGTTGGTGATTAGACTGAAGAATCTGTGTTATGAAGAATTTGTTTTAATTTAGTTTGGACTGCACTGAGAATGAGTTAATTCTCAGCTGTTCTAATAAAGTCTGTTTGTTTTGGAACTGTTTGTGTCTAATACTACCTAATTGGGCCTGGGTCACAACAGATTCAGCCCTCATCTTTTGCCATCAGACTGCAGAAGTACATGGACAGAAGAATCAGCCATTGAGGCAGTTGTCTCTGTGGCTTTCCAAAAAACCTTTGGAGCCTTTCCCTCACCAAGGCCTCCTAGAAATACTTAGCAATCATAGACCAGAAGAAAAGGAATGCTTGGGCTTTAGGTCCACTTTATTGTATAACTTTGGCTATTATGGCATTGCACTGAGTGTATCAAAAGTTAGAGTAACTAGAAGGAGGGCCCTTGGGAAACAATGATCAGGGGATTAAAATTATGATCCTTTTCACCACAGCAGTGGTGAAATCTAAAAATTGTTACTAACTGTTCTGTGGGCGTGGCTTGGTGGTCATGTGACTGGGTGGGCGTGGCCAACTTGACATCACATACATCACTCACTGTTAGAGCCAGGAGCTGCACATTCTGAAGCAGATTCTGCCCTTCTGAAACCCCCAATGCTTTGAATTTCCCTCTGCCATCTGGCTCGACTGCCCAAACAAACCTCAGAGCCTTCTCTTGCCCCGCTCTCCATCCTAGAGGGCCATGCCTCCCCCCTGCCAATCCTCCATACAAACAGCCCGCCCTGTTTCTGCAAAGGCAGAGCCCCCCCCCCCTCAGGGCGATCCAAAAAGGGGAGGGGGATGCTGCAGAAAAGGCCATCTTCCACCCGGGCCTCCCGGGCCGGCTCTGTGGGGCTTGGGGCTCTGAAGCAGCCCACTGGATTTCCACCTGGCCACCTATCTGCTCTCTTTGACTGCCAGCGCCACTCTAGGAACTCAGCCCGCGGAGTCCAGCGCTCCAGGGGAAGGAGGCTCAGCCTCTCGCGTGGGTAGAGGGCCAGGCCGCACCACCACAGAGCCTGTGGCGCTTTCCTTTCAGCCTGGGCAGCGGTGCTTACCCAAGCAGGCCAGTGCAGGTAGCCCTTCATCTTGGCACTCCGTTGCCCGCCACCGCTGTTCTCGCTGCCCTCCCTCCCCGCCTGGCTGCAGACAGCAATTAAGGACCTTGCTTGTTTACTGTTATCCTTTCATAAAGAAAGGACAAAACACAGAGAAATTAATATAACACATGAGGACTATTATGGATAAATTATAATAATAACTAGATGGGACCTGTTGATTTGTTCCATGTTGAATTCTACCCTACTACTGTCTTCTAACTAGCTTAATACTGGAATTCAATACCCCATAATTTAAAGATTGCATTGATGTGTTGTAGTTTGCAGTCTTTCCTTACCACCCCCAGCCTATCCTCTTAGCCTTTCCTCCACTGTCTCACACTAGTGTCACAATAAACAACAAGGGAGACCAACAATCTGCTCTTGAACTCCTGCCTATTGATACCGTTTTAGATAAGCATTCCAAACCGAAAATGGTTTCTCACTTAGCTTTCCAATTACAGATGTCCCTGGTGTATCCAGCTCAGTACATTTCTTTCCCTCCCTTTCCTACAAGCTTGTTTGTTTCATTTGGCTGAATTTTCGTTCCAAGAACATGTACACAACAATAGCCCCAACGTTGCTTTTCCTCAATAAAAGAATATTTCTCTAGGTCAAAGTATTTCCCCTTTTAACTCAATCTTCTCCATCCCAACCTCCAGGAATTTGGGGTTCCTCTAGGGACACTAGTAGCCCAATTCCCAGAATTACATGTGGAATTTTGGGGATCATCCATCTTGTGGAGTCAGTTCTGGGCATCAAACTATGGATGATTTCTAGATGAGAGCGAAGAAATGTAGAAATTCAAGCTCTTTGTTTGGTCCCACATGTTTGCCTGGATTTTTTTTTTTTTTTTTTTTTGAAGCATGTAAGTTGGTGATCCCAACTGAGTCTACCTGGCAAACATCTTTTCCATCAGTCATTCTTTAAGAACATAAGAAGAACCATGTGGGATCAAGAAAAACCATCTTAATTCAGCAATGACCAACCGGAATCCTCTGGGTGCTATTAGACAAGAGGCTCTTCTATGATCACTATTGTTCCTCTGAAACTACTGTTTGAAGGCATGTCACAGAGATGGGAGTTTGTGTCTTCCAGGCCAAAAGTCCTTGTTGGACTACCTGAAGAGCATTGTTTATTTTTAGGATGAAATAGATAGATAGATAGATAGATAGATAGATAGATAGATAGATAGATAGATGTAGATGTACCCATGTTTTCTCGAAAATAAGACCCTGTCTTATATTTTTCTAAACCCCGAAATAAGCGCTTGGCCTTATTTTCAGGGAGGTCTTATTTTGGGGCATATTGAGCATGACGGGGCTCCTCTTGCTGTCTTACCTGATTTCCAGCTCTGTCTCCTTAACCCTAACCAGAGGAAATGGTGGGGACCAGCTGTGCATGCATTTAAGTATTTTCAGGGAGGGCTTATTTTCGGGGAGGGCTTATTTTCAGGGGGTGGCTTATTTTAGTGCATGCGCTCAAAAGCGTGATTGGGCTTATTATCAGGGGATGTCTTATTTTCAGGGAAACAGGGTAGATATAGATATAGATATAGATATAGATATAGATATAGATATAGATATAGATATAGATATAGATATAGATATAGATATAGATACACACACACACTTTAAGAGAAAATACATCTAGAGGTTTTGTGTGTGTGCGTGCGTGTGTATGTGTGTGAGAGAGAGAGAAAGAAAGAAAGAAAGAAAGAAAGAAAGAAAGAAAGAAAGAAAGAAAGAAAGAAAGAAAGAAAGAAAAGGGAGGGAGAGAGAGAGGGAAGGAGGGAGAAAGGAAGGAATGAAGGAAAGAAGGAAGGAAGGAAGGAAGGAAGGAAGGAAGGAAGAAAGAAAGAAAGAAAAGGGAGGGAAGGCGGGAAGGAGGGAGAAAGGAAGGAAGGAAAAAAGGGAGGGAGGAAGAAAGAAAGAAAGAAAGAAAGAAAGAAAGAAAGAAAGAAAGAAAGAAAGAAAGAAAGAAAGAAAGAAAGAAAAGAGAGGCATATTTTGAATAGATTCATTCATATCCTTCCTGGTATTTCCCTTCAAGGTAAACAACACTAAGTATAGCTCACAAAAGGGGTAAGAAGTCAATGGATTCTTGTGTTTAAATGCTACTTTTCTTGCAGATTTTGTTTTAAATGAAGACTAATATTGAAATGAGTTGGAATACATATTAAGAGCCTTGGTGGTGCAGCGGACTAAAGTGCTGTTACGTAGCACTTAGCTGCCAGTTGCCTGCAATTACTGCGAGTTCAAATCTCACCAGGCTCAAGGTTGACTCAGCCTTCCATCCATCCGAGGTAGGTAAAATGAGGACCCAGTTTGTGGGGCCAATAAACTGACTTTGTATAAAAAAGAACACCGCTTAGGGGGGGCCGAAAGCCCTACTAAGCAGGTATATACAAAAGTATGAAGGCTATTGCTTAACGCATTGTAAGCCGCCCTGAGTCTCCAGAGAGGGAGGCATATAAATCAAACCAATAAATAAATACATACATACAAAACTAAGATGGACGGTCTCACCTACCCCAGCAGTAGTGCTAAATTCCATCCTCTTTTGTTACTTCTCTCTTCTGAATCAAGCGGCTCATCCTAGTTCTTAATTCAGTTTATTGGTATCCATAGCTGGGTTTATTATACATTGCTAAACCAGAGATCTTCAAACTTGGCAGCTTTAAGACTTGTGGACTTCAACTCCCAGAATTCTCCAGTGCTAAACCCTAATTGAGATTTAAGGGAATTACAGTGGGATTAAAAACACAGGTGATACAGTATGTTCACACAGCATGCTACTTGATGATTTAGTTCACACAACATATTAAGAAAATGGCTAGGTTTTTTTCCCCCATTTACTTCATTTTAGCCCATGTAGCATCTTGTAGAAGTGAGCACGAATTTGCAAATTACACGTAGTCCTTGATTTATGAACACAATTGAGCCCAACATTTCTGTTGCTAAATGAGACACTTTTAAGTGAATTTTGCCCCATCTTATGCCCCACCTCTCTTGCCACAGTGAATCACTGCAATTGTTAAGTTAGCAAGATGGTTGTTAAGTGAACCCCATTGACTTCGCTTGTAAGAAAGTCGCAAAAGGTGATCACATGACCCTGGGACACTGCAACCATCGCAAATGTGAGTCAGTTGCCAAGCGTCTGAATTTTGATCACGTGACCCTGGGGATGCTGCAGTGGTCGTGTGAAAAATGGCCACTGTTGTAACTTGTTGTAATGGTCTCTAAATGAACTGTTGTAAGTCAAGGACTACCTGTATAACCCATGGATCAGGGGTGCTATTCAGCAGGTTCTGACAGGTTCTGGAGAACCAGTAGCGGAAATTTTGAGTAGTTCGGGGAACCGACAAATACCACCTCTGGCTCGCCCCAGAGTGGGGAGGGAATGGAGATTTTGCAATATCTTTCCCCCAGGAGTGGGGTGGGAATGGAGATTTTGAAGTATCCTTCCCCTGGAGTGGGGTGGGAATGGGGATTTTGCAATATCCTTCCCCCAGGAGTAGGGTGGGAATGGGATTTTGCAGTATCCTTCCCCTGGAGTGGGGTGGTTTTGCAATATCTGTCCCCCAGGAGTGGGGAGGGAATGGAGATTTTGCCTATCCTTCTCCTGCCATGCCCACCAAGCCACACCACGCCTACCAAGCCACGCCCACCAAACCAGTAGTAAAAAAAATTGAATTCCACCACTGCCACGGATAAAACATGGGTTGAGTACAGGGGTGGGTTCTAAATTTTTTTACTACCGGTTCTGTGGGCATGGCTTATTTTGTGGGTGTGGTTTGATGGTCATGTGACAATTATTTTGGATTTAACAGAGGTACTGGTCTACCAGGTTTTTAACTGCTTGTAGAGCTGTACCGGTCTACCCATTTGTTTTTCGAGCACACTGGTCTACCACCACACTGCCTTTTAACACTGATCAGCTGTAGGACGGCCCTTTGAAGCCCCACAGCAAGAGTTTAAACAGTTTTTTTCCTTCCAGCTGATCAGCTGGGACTCTGGAGGCAGCGAAAAATTGGGGGCGGGGCCAAATAAAAGGTAAGAATAACATGGGGGGGCGGCAGGGCCTAACTCCTGAACAAAGATAACCGGTTCAGTGACGTCATATCGTCACCGCCGAACCGGGAGGAACCCACCACTGGTTGAGTACCACTCGGAGAAGGACGATTACAGCAGAAGGATGATAAACTCTTGAATTTTCTATTTAATCTTGCTTCTTTGCTGCCTCTCCTCTTTTCCCCCAGGTTACACTTCTCCATCTTTCCAAATGACACATGGTTTTACTTAACGTGGGCTCAAAGAATTGCAAGCGGTAAGGCTTCATTGATGCCTGCCAGAATAAGTAACCTCTGCTGTGAACATTAACACTCGTTGCTCACAGTTTTATTTGTTTTCCTGGGCATCAGTTTTCCAGCCGCTGCCTTCCAATGTTGATGTTTCCTCTCCGGTAATTAAGAAATCATTGCCTTGTTTAACCTGTCATTTTGCTTCTCAGCTGGGAGGAGTTAACTCCGTGTTATTCCAATTGATAATTGCTTTCATACGGTACTTAATGGGTCACGGCAAGAATATCATGGCACCCATAGCCATCAACTGGCGTCAGAAGGTGTCTTCATGCTTTTCCTTAGTATATTTGGATTCTTGGCTTTGCACCTAAGTAAGCTCATTATATTTCCCAGGCAGAAACGATTGCCTCTACTACCAAATTTACCATACAGTTCTCACCAAATGTTCTCCTGATGTCATGTTTATGGATCTGCAATTCTGCACATAAAACTCTAGTATTGGAGCGCAAGTCAGGTGTTCACGAGTGACCCTAGGAATCCAGACATCATGTCCAATTGTTGAAATTCATTGTTGAAATGTATTTCTGTGCAACAATGACTGTAGTATTTAGCCAATAGATGGAAGTGTTTACAAGTTTGGATCTATGGTATATACTCTTATGTTCTTTTTGTTCTAAGTAGAGGTTTCTGTTTCTGGCTATGGTTATATAGTTGAGCAGTAAAGCACATGGTGACTGTACTTTTTGTTTGCTGTGTGTGATGCTTTATGTAAATAGAATTGCTAACACCAATTCATTTGTGCAACTTGTGACACATCTGATCCAAAACTTTAGGTTAAGGGTTTTTATCTCTCCACTGTTCCCAAGAGTTTCTTAATTTCAGTACATAGTTCCTCTACAACCAAGTTTACCATACAGTTCTCACCAAATGTTCTCCTGATGTCATGTTTATGGAACTGCAATTCTGTACATAAAACTCTAGTATTGGAGCACAAATTAGGTGTTCAGGAGCAATTATGGAAGTCCAGACCCAATATTCAGTTTATTTATGCAAGTTCCAGTGTCATATCTAGTACAAAACCATCCTTAGATTAAGGGTGTTTCTTTCTCCACTGTTCCCAAAAGTTTCTCAATTTCAGTCTTAGAAATAGGTTCAGAATGTGCACAAAAATGGAAAGATTTTGAAATAACCACCATGGAGACATGGCTGGTGAAGACAAAGAGGAAATAGTAGAGATGTCAAATTATTGTCCAAAGTACTAGAGGGCAGGACAAGAAATAATGGTTGGAAACTCATCAAGGAGAGAAGCAACCTGGAATTAAGGAGAAACTTCCTAACAGTAAGGACAATTAACCAGTGGAATAGCTTGCCTCCAGAAATCGTGGGCATTCCATCACTGGAGTTTTTTAAGAAGAGATTGGACAGTCACTTGCCTGAGATTGTATAGGTTCTCCTGTTTGAGTAGGGGGGCTGGATTAGACCTCCAAGGTCCCTTCCCTCTCTATCCTATTCTCAGTATAAATGCATTAATTATTTAAAAGTAAGATTTGTCTATATGTCTTTATGTGAAACAATAAAGAACTCAGCTTGGAAGAATCTATATTTTCTGGAGTGGGTAGTATCATAATAGGGTTTGGTCAATAGGTGACAATGACATTTATGGTGTTTGGCTTGCACCAGTTCTCTCCAGGGGTGGGCTGCTGGGGGTTCACAGGGGTTCGGGAGAACTTCTAGCTAAGATTCTATGCAGTTCGGAGAACCCCCAAATCCCACTCTTGGCTGGCCCTGCCTACCCCACCCCGCCCCTCCCAGGAGTCCTCTGCAGCCCATTTTGGATGCAGGTAAGTGCAGGGTGCATGTGGAGGCTTGGGGAGGGTGAAAAATGGGCCTACCGGAAGTTCAGGAAGGCTGGAAATGGGTCTGTTTCCAGCCTCCAGAGGGCCTCCAGAGTTTGGGGAGGCTATTTTCGCCCTCCCAGATGCTCGAGGAAAGCCTCCGGAGCCTGGAGAGGGCAGAAACACATACACCCACTGCCATGGTGCGGGAAGCTGACTAGGCCACACCCACCATGGCCACACCCACCCAGGAACCAGGCAGAGAACCCCTTACTAAAATTTTTGAAGCCCATCCCGGTTCTCTCTGTCTTATTTGGGAGGAAGACAGACCAGCAAAATGTTACATTGTGCTTCCTAATTTGTATAAATTCCGCAACGGTCTTACTATTCTTCTACAATGGACTCTGACTGTTCTCAACACTAGCAGTTTGGACATGTCAAAGTAGAACAGCTGGAAGATGTTGGGGCTGTTTATGACCCCAAAGGAGGAGTTTCCGTAAACTCTACACTTAGGAATGTCAAATGTTTTCTGTAATAAAGTATTGAAATTACAGCGTGTTGGCAGGAGCTTCATATGAAAGGTTAAACGATCGGGTAAAAAAGCAAATCGGCTGTCAAATTGTCACACTGCTACTGGACCATCCAGAATAAAAAAGTGATCTTTGTGCTGAAATCTCCTTCATTGAAATGACCTGTGGGAAAAACGCATGGCTAGATCAGACTGTGGGTGGAACTGGTGGGGAGAGAAAGCATGCAGCTGTAGAGCTGTAGAGCCAGGCTTCAGCCAAATGGAAGAGTTGTTTGAAAATCCGTTTGCTGAGATTTAGACTGGCCCATGCTAAAAAGAAAAAGTTTTGCCCCAGGCAAGCCAAACTACTAATTCAGGGATGGATCCAGCAGAATGTTATGGATACTTTTTTTTAATTGATCCTCTCTCTTATTTAAGTTTGCTATCCAAAGAAATACTGTATCGGGAGTTAACTCAAACCAGATCAGATGATTTGGCTATCTAACTCAGTATTTTTTTATTTCTTAGCGTTTCAGAGAGAGAGATCTTTCCCACCAATTTCTTCTACTCGTATTTGGTGGGAGTTGGGGGGAGGAGAGGGAAAGAAAAATAATTATTTAGCTATTCCAGCAAATTTGGAGTTTTCTAAATGAAACACATACTATCTTGCAGGAAAAGTCAGGCATCCATACATTTCAGGTTGTAGTATCTTCTCCTTCTCCTTCTCCTTCTCCTTCTCCTCCTTCTCCTTCTCCTTCTCCTTCTCCTTCTCCTTCTCTCCATTGAAATAGTTTGGATGTGCCCCAGTGTTAAAAATTTTTGATATAAAACCAGAAGGTGGCTAGAAGAGATTACACTCCAAAAGATTGATTTCAAACAGGAGTTGTTTCTTCTAGGAATGATTGATAGGAAAATGGAGAAAAGTTTGTACTACATAACATTACATATACAAACAGTGGCCAGAATTGCTCTGGCACAAATGTGGAAACGGATCAATACACCACCCAAAGAAATAGTAATTAAAAAGATCCTCGAATGTGCTGAAATGGATAAAATGACAATGAAGATTAAAGAAAGAGATGATTCGGACTACTATAAAGTGTGGAATAGATTCTATACGTAGCTAGAAAATAGAAATCAAAACAAGAAATAAGAGTGTAAATTGAAATTTGATTAATTGGAATCTAAGAGTATTGAATACTAGTAAGGATAAAATATTGACTACGTTAATAAATAGGATGTAAGTATATATAACAATTTAGTTTATAAGAATGCTCAATATGGCTACACAAGAATAAGAATGATTAGGAAGATTGAATTGAATTGTCGATGCAGAAAGTTGTAAAATATTATATAATGTTATTTATGTTTTGTATTTTACTGTTTGGTGTATGTGTATGTTCTTTTTTTCTTTTTCTTTTTTTTCTTTTTCTATTATGTTTTTGGTTTTAAAAATGTAAAATATTCAATAATTTTTTTTTTTTAATAAATAAAAAAAAAGAAATAGTTTAACTGTCCTGATCGGTGTCTCTCTGTTGATTTAACCAAAGCCCTGGCAAGAAGGGATATTTTTCCCCCCAAGTGTAAACCTGTATCTAGAATGCTCCTGAAGAAGAGCTTTCCTCTCAAAATACATTGGACTGAGATTTAGGATTCAAGCTGATATGCCCCATCTTCCTTTCTTCTCAGTCAATCTGGTCGACAGTAATACAAATCTATTGTTTCATTTTATAGGACAACAGAATTATTAGGGCTATTACTCCTCAATTGTTTTTATTGGGTATAACTACAGACTGTACAGTTTCAGAGACTAAATTAATTCTGAACTTAATATCAGCAGCTAGGCTGCTGGTAGCTCAATATTGGAAGAAGGACTCTTTGCCTACTATTGAAGAGTGGCCATTGAAAGTAACAAACCTAGCAGAAATGGCGAAAATCTCGGCGTACTTGAAGGACCACACGCAAGAAAGAAACGTATCGGAATGGAGAAGATGGATTGATTATATTCAAAATAAGTATCAGACAAGAAAATATCAAATAGCTTATGAATGACTGTTAGTACTAGAAGTATTTGGTTATCGATAGTGGAGTTAAGGTGTCTGTGGGGGAGGTAGTACTTTGAGGATAAGTAGATTAATCTAGTTTATGTTTGATTAAATGAAATACCTTGTATTTTGCTCTGGGAAGTCGGGGGGAGGAGGGTGGGATGAAGGGGGGCAAAGGGTGGGGGGAACGGGGGGGGAAAATCTTTTCTTTTTTGTAAAACTTTTCAATAAAAAAAAAAAGAAAAAAAAAGAAAAAAGAAAAAGAATTATCAGGGCTCCTTCGTGCGCTCTCAGCTTGATTGTTTTCTTGCAAACATTTCATTACCCATAGTAGTTACCACCATCAATGCTAGTTTGGGAACGAAACATCTGGAAGAAAACAACCAGGCTCAGAGAGCTCCAAGGACCCCCACATTTCAATCCCGAGCTACACATCTTCTCCTTTGTCAGGAGCATTCCTTTTAGCCCTTGTATAAATCCAGGTTCTTAGTAATATAGATGGAGGTTTCTCCCTGAGCAGGATTTATTTTGACTGGTCATTCCAAATGGAAGTTACTATATTAAGAACTGAGAGTCACTTTCAGGTTCATTCGGCCCTTCATCTGTATGTTGACTCAATGTCAACAGTCTCTCATTTGAGAAGAGAAAAACTAACAAGGTAGGACATTTCGCAAATGACAGTATTTCATAGGATTTTAAAAGATGGAGCCAGGAACATGGAAGCCACTCGTGGAGAAGGAACTTACATGGAAACAGCATTTGTAAAAGATGAGAAAAAGACTCATTTGGCCTTGAAACAGCTTCGTCAATTACCTTGCTGAGAGTGAGAAAATGAAGAATCTCTTCTAAGAATAAACCTCCCCCAACCCTTCTGCCTTGTCTCCACTCCCCCTTCCTTCTCTTCCCACCAGACCACCAGACTCAGGTTATAAAAGGAAATGTAGTTGAGGACTATCAGCTAGATTGCAAAGGGAAAGAAAGAAAGAAAGGAAGGAAGGAAGGAAGGAAGGAAGGAAGGAAGGAAGGAAGGAAGGAAGGAAGGAGGAAGGAAGGAAGGAAGGAAGGAAGGAAGGAAGGAAGGAAGGAAGGGGGAAGACAAGAGAGAAAGAAAAGGAAAGGAAAGGAAAGGAAAGGGGCAGAGGACAGTGGAAGGGGTGGGAAGGGAAGGGAAGGGAAGGAAAGAAGGAAGGGAGGGAGGGAGAAAGGAAAGGAAAGGAAAGGAAAGGAAAGGGCAGGGGCAGAGGACAGTGGAAGGGAAGGGAAGGGAAGGGAAGGAAAGAACGAAGGAAAGAAAGAAGGAAGGAAGGGAGAAAGGAAAGGAAAGGAAAGGAAAGGAAAGGAAAGGAGGAAGGGAAAGGGCAGGGCAGGGGCAGGGGACAGTGGAAGGGAAGGGAAGGGAAGGGAAGGAAAGGAGGAAAGGAGGAAAGAAGGAAGGGAGGGAGAAAGGAAAGGAAAGGAAAGGAAAGGAAAGGAAAGGAAAGGAAAGGAAAGGAAAGGAAACGAGGAAGGGAAAGAGCCTTGATAGTACAGTGGTCTAAGGCACCCTGTTATTAAGCTGGTTATTAAGACCAGCTGCTTGCAATGACTGCAGGTTCGAATCTCTCCAAGGCTCAAGGTTGACTCAGCCTTCCATCCTTTCTAAGGTAGGTTAAATGAGGACCCAGTTGTGGGGGCAATAAACTGACTTTGTATAAATATACAAAAGGATGAAGGCTATTGCTTAACGCATTGTAAGCCGCCCTGAGTCTCCGGAGAAGGGCGGCATATAAATCAAATTAAAAAAAGAAAAAGAAAGAAAGAAAGGGCAGGGGACAGTGTGAAGGGACAGTGGAAGGGAAGGGAAGGGAAGGAAGGAAGGAAGGGAGGGAGGGAGGGAGGGAGGGAGGGAGGGAGGAAGGAAGACATCATTTAATGGTGTCAAGAAAGTTTTTATAAAGATGCCAGAAGTTTGAAAGAGGTTTTATTTAGCATGATACAAACTGAATAGTCCTACCAGACTTTGCAGTGAGACAAGTGCTCTGATTAAATAAAGCACGCTGCTTTCTCCTGTTTTCCTCCAAAAATGTTTTGGAAAGGGAAATATGAACCTGAAGGTTGCGTGCAAACGCTAGTAGTTTTCTTTTACAAGCTTGCTGTGCTGAGTAATGTGCCAGAGAGTAGAAACAGGGTGATTGCATTAAAAAAAAAATCAGACAAAGTATGCTAATAGTTATGTAAATGAAGGGAAGATGTATGGAAAGCGTCCATATATTCTCAGATGGTGGAAATGTAAACAGTTACTAACGTTTCCACATTGGGGGGAAAAACGCGGTAGGAAAAAATGAACAAGCTTCAGTCCTCCTCTACTAAGTACAACAATACAATAGACAATTTTTTAAAAACCTATTTGCACTTTTAGCTCTAAATATAGCACAAACCCAAGAATAGATTTTGTGGAAAGCAGATTGGCATTGTGAAAATTTCAGTTTTCGGTGAAGAAGGAAGGGGCAGGAAATCTCTTTCCTTAAAGGCTATAAAAAGTATCTGTGCTTCCCTCATGAAATGTTGAAAAGGGGTCTGAGTGACACCAGTTTTCCTAGCTTAAAAACTCAACTGTGTCCAGAGGTTGTCTGGGAGAAGAAAGAGAAACGCAAATGAATCTGAGATCTGTCTCTCATCCTCTGGTTAACCAAGTAATGCTGTCAAGATTATTGTTATTTCTGGAGGTTGTTGGGTATGAGAAAGAAGAATAGGCTCAATCTTAGAACAGATTAATAGAGTTGGAAGGGAGCTATTTTATCACCCCTAGTCCAAGGGTGAAATCCAATTTTTTTTTTACTACCGGTTCTGTGGGCGTGGCTTGGTGTGGCTTGGTGGGTGTGACTTGGTGGGTGTGGCAGGGGAAGGATACTGCAAAATCTCCATCCCCACCCCACTTCTGGGGGAAGGATACTGCAAAATCCCCATTCCCTCCCCACTCCTGGGGGAAGGATATTGCAAAATCCCCATTCCCTCCACACTCTGGGGCCAGCCCGAGGTGGCATTTGCCAGTTCTCTGAACTACTCAAAATTTCCGCTGCTGGTTCTACGAATTGCTCAAAATTTCCACTACCGGTTCTCCAGAACCTGTCAGAACCTGCTGGGATTCACCCCTGCCCCAGTCTTTCTTTTCACTAGTCTAGCCATACCAGGGGTGAAATCCAATGTTTTTTCCCTACTGGTTCTGTGGGCGTGGCTTGGTGGGCATTGCAGGGGAAGGATACTGCAAAATCTCCATTTCCACCCCACTCTGGGGCCAGCCAGAGGTAGTATTTGCTGGTTCTCCAAACTACTCAAAATGAAGAGCCTTGGTAGTACAGTGGTCTAAGGCACCCTGTTATTAAGCTGGTTATTAAAACCAGCTGCCTGCAATTACTGCAGGTTCGAATCTCGCCAAGGCTCAAGGTTGACTCAGCCTTCCATCCTTTCTAAGGTAGGTAAATTGAGGACCCAGTTGTGGGGGCAATAAGCTGACTTTGTATAAATATACAAAAGGATGAAGACTATCGCTGAACACATTGTAAGCCGCCCTGAGTCTCCGGAGAAGGGCGGCATATAAATCAAATTTTAAAAAAATAATATGTCCGCTACGGGTTCTTCATAACCTGTTAGAACCTGCTGGATTTCACCCCTGAGCCTTACTCAATTCCTGCAAACATTCCTCATAGTTTTAGCCTCCAGCCCCTAACCAGCTTTGTCACCCCTCTCTTTCCAGAGACTTTCCAGAGTCTCTACATGTATTTTATAATACGGTGACCAAAATTGGTTGCAGCATTCCAAGTCTGGTCTTACTAAAGGCTTTGTAAAGCGGTACTAATCTCTCTGTTAATGCCACCTCAATATCATAAAGCAATGTCAGATGGTTGGGTATATAGTGATCTCTCCAGATTTGTAGATTTTCCAATCCTTGGTTTTTGAAGAGGTTTCACTGATCTGGAGCAGAATTTGGCGATCCCACTCCAAGTATAGATGCCTACTTAAAGACCAGCTGTTTCTAGTGGCTTTTGTACAAATACATCTTGTGTGTTATCATCTCTCTCTCTCTCTCAAATTTCTTAAATAAAAAAATCTAGATTTATCTTATTTATTTATACAAATGCAATGCTATCCATCTCTTTAACAATATGGGGAGGCTTTTCAAGTCCAGTAAAAAACCCAGCATTATTAATATCCATTTAAAATGAGTCATTAAAAAGAAAGAAGAAACATTACCTTAATGTAAAAACATGATAAAAAAAATAATAATTTAGGTGGTGTGAGTTTTCACCTCTAGGACCTGGCTCATAAATCCAGCTGATGACGAGAGTCTTAGATTTGCAGTATCAGTTTAACAATCAAAATATTTTAAAAATACTTGGTGACTGTTCCATTATGTCAAGTGAAACCTGCCTAGCATAAACATCTAAATTCTATGCCAAGGTCTTAGCAGATACACTAAGTTGACTTAATTTATTATTTACTGTTTATTATATATATATATATATATATATATATATATATATATATATATACACACACACATACATATATATATATATATATATATATATATATATATATATATACACATACATATATATATATATATATATATATACACATACATATATATATATATATATATATATATATATATATATATATATACACACACACATACATACATACATACATATATATATATATATTATATGTATATGAAATCTTATTCTGTTCACCGCCCTGAGTCCTTTGGGAGAAGGGCGGTATAGAAATTCTAATAATAATAATAATAATAATAATAATAATAATAATAATAATAATAATAATAATAATAATAATAACTGATGACATAGCCCAACAGACGCTAAGCCAAATGCAGCTGTATTTGACACTGGTTGACATTTGAGATAAAAATCTTGTCTGCTTGCTAAGCCTTTCAGAAGATACATGATTAAAATGACACATAAATTCCTCTCGAAATTAGAACAATAATTATCACACCGCAGAGTTATAACATTGATATTAAAAGGCCGAAGTAGGAGAAGAAATGGCAGAACTGGGGGCAGAGTCAAAAGAGGAATCAGCTTGGAGTCTCCACATAGTCACAAGCGGTCTAAGTCCAACCCGCTTCGAATTCCATTAACCCTTATCTAGTGCCAAAATAATGCTACCCGTTAGCTGAGTAGATTCCTGTGCATAGGCACAAGCAAGGAATCAGTTTAATGGGAACTTCACCTGTGGTCCTGCCCTGCTGAGCCTGACAGCCTTGGAAAATAAATATGTTTTGAAACTCCTCTTCATAAGGTGGGCCAGGGACAATTTATCCTACGACATGGCCAAACTAGGAAATTAAACTCACTTCTACAGAAAAAAATATTACTTGGTAGCAGTGGTGGAATTCCAATTTTTTTACTACCAGTTCTGTGGGTGTGGCTTGGTGGGCATGGTGTTGGTTGGTGAGCATGGCAGGAGAAGGATACTGCAAAATCTCCATTCCCTCCCCACTCCTGGGGGAAGGATATTGCAAAATCTCCATTTCCACCCCACTCTGGGGCCAGCCAGAGGTGGTATTTGCAGGTTCTCCAAACTACTAAAAATTTCTACTATCGGTTCTCCAGGACCTGTCAGAACCTGCTGAATAGCACCCCTGCTTCGTAGGCAAATCTTACAATCAGTAACACTATAATTTTGAGGGATTTTGCATTTGGGGCTAATTTAATCTGCAAAGTGTGCCTTACTTCAGGACTTGAGGCAAAAAATCTCACAAAGATCTCACTCTACTTTCCTAATAGTAAAAAATTCAAGAATTGTAAATCGCAATATAAACCTTTCACTCTTCTTTTCCCTCTCTTTCTCTCATCTATCTCTCTATCTTTCTATCCAGCTATCCTTCAATCCATCTCTCTCTCTGTCTCTCTTTCTCTCTTTGTCTCTTTCTATCTCTCTCTGTGTGTCTCTGTCTCTGTCTTTCTGTCTCTCTCTCTGTCTCTCTCTCTGTGTCTCTGTCTATCTTGGTGTGTGTCTCTGTCTCTCTGTCTCGCTCTGTGTGTCTGTCCAGAGGTCTGTCTCTGTCTCTCTGTCTCTCTCTCGCTGTGTCTCTCTCTGTGTGTCTGTCTCTCTCTGTGTGTGTCTGTCTCTCTGTCTCTGTCTCTCTCTCTCTTCTCTGTCTCTCTGTCTCTCTCTCTGTGTGTGTGTGTGTGTGTGTGTGTGTGTCTGTCTGTCTCTCTGTCTGTCTCTATCTCTCTATGTGTGTCTGTGTGTCTGTCTCTCTCTCTCTCTGTATGTGTGTGTCTGTCTTTCTGTCTCTCTCTGTCTCTCTGTCTCTCTTCTCTCTCTCTGTCTCTGTGTCTCTGTGTCTCTGTCTCTCTGTCTCTGTCTCTCTCTGTCTCTCTGTCTCTGTCTCTCCCTCTCCCTCTGTCTCTCTCTCTCTCTTTCTCTCTCTCTCACACACACACGCACTATAGTGGGGAGTGGTGTAGACAAACTTTTACCAAAGCTTAGAGCTACCATATTGAGACTATAAAAAAACAAACAAACTCCAGATGACTACTAAATGCAGCACAGACGATGCTCTAACTGGAAATAGGAAGAAGAGGAATCATTTCCCCCTCTCCAAAGGAAATGGAAGTTTTCTTGCAACCCACAGATATCATCTCTACAGCTGTTGTTTGCATGATTTGTTTACAGAGTGATACAAATTTACTCGGATACCGTCCCATTCTGGGAACCACTGCAGTTCTCCCATAAGGCTGTCATTTTTGGAGGGAAGTCATGAGCCTCTGCAATGATGAAAATCTTGAAAGTCCCAGATGAAGAGTTTCGTAGAAGCACTTTTATAAATACATCCAGCTTTTTCTTTACAAAGCCCAGAAAGTAATGATATTTAAAGTAAAAAATGTGGGCATGTCCTGCTAAGATGAAGAAGGTATGGACATGTCTTCTGAAATGGGGAAAAGAATCTGAGAGGTCCTTGGTGGTTTCTGAGCTTGGTTGTTTTCTTGCAGATGTTTCATGACCCAACTAGGTAACATCATCAGTGCTGGTGTTGAGCACGGATGATGTTACCTAGTTGGGTAATGAAATGTTTGCAAGAAAACAACCAAGCTCAGAGACACCAAGGACCTCTCATTTCAACCCTGACCTACAAATATTCTCTTTTTTTGAGGGAAAAAAGTGAGATATCATAAAAATGTACACAAATGATGTAATAAAATTAAATAAGAAATTGAATAAGAAATTGAAACGAGAATAAAGGTAATTAGGAAATTGGGGCTGCTCGAATACCACTTTAGATTGAACTGAAAAGGAGAGAGGGGAAGGAGTAGAGAGAGAGGAAGGGAGAAGGGAGGAGAGAAGAAAGAAGAAAGGGAAAAGGAGAGGAAGAAGAGGGAGGGGAAAGAGGAGTAGAGGAGAAGGTTAGAAGGAGGGAAGAAGAGAGGAGTGGGGGAAGAGAAAGGGAAATAGGAAAGAGAAGGAGAGGAAGAATGAAGAAAGTAGGAGGAGAAATAGGAAGGAAGAGAAGGGGAGGAGAAGAAGAAAGGTTGGAGTAAAGGTAAAGGGTAAAAGAGCAGCCCTGAAAAAGTAAAGATGGAAAATGAAAGTTAAAAGAAAAGATGAATGAAAAATGATGGAAATGATTGTAAATGTAAATGGGTTTATGAGAAATAAAAATAAAAACTTAAAAAAAAATATTCTCCTTTTTTGGAAAAGAATCTCCTTTCTGGTCTACAAAGGAAGCCGAGCCCTTTCCAGCTATCAATGATCTAAGTAGAAAATTGAAAATATTAATGTCAATGAAATAAAATAAAGATTCTATTGTTATTCCAGATTAAGCATTCTATTGTAATAACTGGACTATTTCAATATTCTATTGAAATAAATATAATTTCATGCTTAGCATACATTTCAATGAGCTTAATGTTAATTCCACTTTGGAAGTTGACAAATTAATGATTAATTTTATTATGGAATATTCAAACTCCAAAGATTGTTCTGTCCATGATCTGACTCCTTTATGAACTTATAGGCTTTAATTTTTCAGATTTTTAATATCGTTGCTTTTACCTATTAACTTGGAGGTGGGAATAGAATTTTTGTTTATTGAGATGACCTCAAGGACTCTCTAAAAGAATGCAAATGACCAGCTGTCTGAAGGAATATAAATCCTTCTATTCACCACCATCCAGTCCAGTGGTAGATTTCAATTTTTTTTACTCTGTGGGCGTGGCTTGGTGGGTGTGGCATGATTTAGTGGGTGTATCTTGATCATGGGAGGGGAAGGATACTGCAAAATCCCCATTTCCTCCCTATCAGCTGGGACTCGGGAGGCAGAGAATAGATGGGGGGGGGGCAGTCAGAGGTGGTATTTACCGGTTCTCCGAACTACTCAAAATTTCCGCTACCGGTTCTCCAGAACTGGTCAGAACCTGCTGAAACCCACCTCTGATCCAGTCAGAACCAAAGAAGCTTCTTGGATGAGAAGCAAAATGCCTTAAAAAAACAAAAGAAGAAAGTCCAGTTGCCTCTTGAAAAAGCACCTTGAGACGATTTGCATGCTATTCTATGTCAGCTGATTCTGGGAAGCTCACAAACTAAATAACACAGGGGTGGGTTTACTTACCTTTACTACCGGTTTGCCAGCAGGGCCGTGCACATGCTTGCTTTGCTTGTGCACGTGCGTGTGCTCATCTGCGCATGCGCAGAAGCGTTCTGATGACATTGAGGTCAGTGGGCGGAGCCTCCCGCCGGTTTTACTACCGGTTCTATAGAACCGGTGTGAACCAGGGGCAAGCCACCACTGGCTAGAGGTCATATGGATCTTAGGGTGTCCTCATCGCAGAGGACATGAGCTCTTATAGAGAAGGTACACTTCCTGATTCCCCCAAATTATCCATTTGGAATGTTGTAACTTGAGTGGCTAAGACATTGAGCTTGTCGATCGAAAGGTCGGCAGCTCAGCAGTTCGAATCCCTAATGCTGCGTCACGGGGTGAGCTCCCGTTATTTGTCCCAGCTTCTGCCAACCTAGCAGTTTGAAAGCATGTAAAAAAATGCAAGTAGAAAAATAGGGACCACCTTTGGTGGGAAGGTAACAGCGTTCCCTGCACCTTTGGCGTTTAGTCATGCCGGCCACATGACCATGGAGACTCTCGTCTTCGGACAGCACTGGCTCTTCGGCTTTGAAACGGAGATGAGCACCACCCACTAGAGTCGGGAATGACTAGCACATATGTGCGAGGGGGACCTTTACCTTTACCTTTAAACCCAGGGATGAAATCCAGAAGGTTCTAACAGGTTCTGGAGAACCGATAGCGGAAATTTTGAGAAGTTTGGAGAACCGGCAAATACCACCTCTGGCTGGCCCCAGAGTGGGGTGAGAATGGAGATTTTGCAGTATCCTTCCCCTGGAGTGGGGTGGGAAAAGATTTTGCCATATCCTTCCCCTGCCACGCCCACCAAGCCACGCCCACAGAACCGGTAGTAAAAAAATTTGGATTTCACCACTGCTTTAACCTGATAAAAGAAGAAGACCAACAGGTAGTATCGTTTCTCAGAAAAAGGTCTGAGTTGGCAGAAGTAATTTTTGCCCCGTGTTGTAAACATTGCTGGATTTAATACTCTTGAACATTCCAGATACGTTGCAGATTTTAAGTGGCGGTGAATGAACTCTTTAAAAAAGCTGCAAATGTATATATAACCAGACTCTTATGCTGAGCCTTCCTGCAAGGGAGTGGAAACATAAATGTTTAGTTACAGCTGGGTAGCCAAACATATAACTGCATTCCTGGAAGGTTTTCAGTTGTTGAAATCTTTTGGGATGTTATTTTCATTCTGGAGAATAGGCCATGTAGCTCCTTTGGTTTCTTAACATGTTTTCTGCTCATCAGGTTTACTACATTCTTCTTTGTGTGGAATTTGGGGTAGAGGTAGAGATGGAGAGACTGACTTGCATACCCTGTTTCCCCGAAAATAAGACATCTCCTGATAATAAGCCCAATCAGGCTTTTGAGTGCATGCACTAAAATAAGCCTCCCTCCTGAAAATAAGCCCTCCCCGAAAATATTTAAACACAGAGCTGGAAATCAGGTCTTCCTCCACATGCCCCAAAATAATAAGACCTCCCTGAAAATAAGGCCAAGCACTTATTCCGGGGTTCTAAAAAATATAAGACAGGGTCTTATTTTCGGGGAAACACGGTATATAGGAGTATAGAAAATTTTTCACACTTGGCTTTGGAATGGAACACTAAGGAAGATCTGCCAGAAATTGGAATATAAGAAAGATTTGGCTGAGGCCAGTCTAAAAACGGAATTTTTAATTTAATTTAATTTACATTAGACATCATACAAATTGTGCTTGGTGGTTTCAATGACCCTCTTTCACCACATAGGTAGAGAGTTAGAATTTAAATGAGATAACTTGGTATCTCCCTTCTATATTAATTTGAGACGCTTACAAGTGGCACTGCTATAACCCACTTGCTTGGTCACCATCCTACAAAAAAGATGTTGAGACTTTGGAAAAAGTTCAGAGAAGAGCAACGAAGATGATCAAAGGCCTGGAGACTAAAACATATGAAGAACATCTGCAGATTTTGGGTCTGGCTAGTCTAAAGAAAAGAAGAATTAGGGGTCACATTATTGCAATATTTCAGTATTTGAAGAGCTGCCACAAAGAAGAGGGGATCAAAATATTCTCCAAAGCACCAGAGGGCAGGAGAAGAAACAATGGTTGGAAACTAATCAAGGAGAGAAGCAACCTGGAATTAAAGAGAAACTTCCTAACAGTGAGGACAATTAACCAGTGGAACAGCTTGCCTCCAGAAGTTGTGGGTGCTTCATCACTGGAGGCTTTTAAGAAGAGACTGGACAGTCACTGGTCTGAAATGGTATAGGTACTCATGCTTGAGCAGGGGGCTGGACTAGAAGACCTCCAAGGTCCCTTCCAGATTCTATTCTATTCTATTCTATTCTATTCTATTCTATTCTATTCTATTCTATTCTATTCTATTCTATTCTATTCTACTCTATTCTATTCTTCAGAACATGTCTTATTGTCCTCGACTTACAACTGTTAGAATAGTTCATTTAGTGACTGTTCGAAGTTACAGCGGCCCTGAAAAAAGTGACTTATGACTGCTTTTCACATGTACGACTATTGCAGTATCCCCACAGTCATGTGATCAAAATCCAGACATTTGGCAAATGACTCATATTTATGTCGGTTGCAGTTTGTCCCGGGGTCATCTGATCACACCTTTTGCGACCTTCAAACAAGCAAAGTCACTGGGGAAGCCAGATTCACTTAACAACCATGTTACTAACTTAACAATTGCAGTGATTCACTTAACAACAGTGGCGAGAAAAGTTGGAAAAGGGGGCAAAACTCACTCAGCAACAGAAATTCTGGACTCAGTTGTTGAGGACTAACCTGTAGATGCAGCTATGTTCATGTGGATTGGTTTCTGGTTGTTTTTTGACCTTACGGTTTGGCAATGTTTTAACAAATACATGATACCTGATAGTAAATTAAAATGTAATCTTTTCTTTTTGGACTCATCAACATGTGTCTCATTTTCAAAGCATTGCAGGCAATGTTTTTCTCTCTTTCTTTCTCTCTTTGTTGATATTTACGATAAAGCAATCCAAACAAACGTCTTTCTTCTCCAGGCATTTCTTTTTATCTAGCTGGTCGGACAGATAAGAAGAGCGTTTCCTTTTAACTTTCTTCCGTTTCATTTTTTTTTTCCTGTTTATTAAGTGCAGGCTGAGGGAAATAAAAAAATTATCTGTCAGAAAAGAGGCTAAAATACTTGATGCTAAGCTAAGAAGCAAATCGTAGCCCTTTCTGAGAATCTGTGGACATACGAATCCTGTTTAATGAAATAACTAATATACGTTTACTTCCTTACTTCTTAAATCAGTTTTTTGAGGCATTATTTTTAGGGCTGGTCCTATTATTTTCTATCAGATTTTCCTTCCTTCCTTCCTTCCTTCCTTCCTTCCTTCCTTCCTTCCTTCCTTCCTTCCTTCCTTCCTTCCTTCCTTCTTTCTCTTTCCTTCTTTCTTGCCTCTTTCTTTCTCCCTGTCTTTCTCTCTCCTCTTTCTGCTTCTCTCTCTCTCTGTCTCTCTTTTTCTCTTTTTCTTTTTTTCTTAATAGGGAAGACTAAACATAGGGAAGAGCCGCGGTGGTGCAGTGGTTAGAGGGCAGTACTGCAGGCTACTTTTGCCAGCTGCCTGCAATTTGGCAGATCAAATCTCACCAGGCTCAAGGTTGACTCAGCCTTCCATCCTTCCAAGGTGGGTAAAATGAAGACCCAGACTGTTGGGGGCTGACTCTGTAAACCACTTAGAGAGGGCTGTAAAGCACTGTAAAGCGGTATATAAGTCTAAGTGCGATTGCTATTGCCATTAGCTATTCACTCAAAAAATCCAATGCATAGAAAAGAACGACCATTTTCTCTCAGTTCTGTGGAATATACCAAGAAAAGGAGACAGGGAAATGAGAAAATGACTCCTGTAGCTGTTTGATGACAGGATTTTAGAAGAATAGAGGGTTTCAGAGAACTTCATTCCAGAGGGTATAACTGCACTGTCACATCTATAGATAATGTCCAGAGGTGACCAGAATGACATGAAGGAAATCTCATGCTATTTCAATATTGTGACAGAAAGGAGCCTTGATAGTACAGTGGTTTAATGTACCCTGTTATTAACACAGCTGCCTGCAATTTCTGCTGGTTCGAATCTCTCCAAGGCTCAAGGTTGACTCAGCCTTCCATCCTTTCTAAGGTAGGTGAAATGAGGACCCAGTTTGTAGGGGCAATAAGCTGACTTTGTATAAAATATACAAAAGTATGAAGGCTATTGCTTAGCGCATTGTAAGCCGCCCTGAGTCTCCGGAGAAGGAGACTCAGGGGAGAATAAATCAAATTTAAAAAAAATATATATTCATGAGTTTTGGTAGACTCAAGGGAGGCCATGGGAGATGTCATCTGTTTTTAATATTCTGACTTCTGGGTAGCTTCACCAAAGATTATGTGATGATGAATCCATTGTGTTCCACATCTCCATTAAGACCCCGTGTCCTATAGTCCTTTGTGTTTATTATGTAATCCTGAAACCTTATTTCTGTATCACCACCACCATTTATGTTTCAGTCTAAAAGTTTTGGGGGGAATTCCTGATCAACTCCTCTCATCGCAAATTGCAACATACTTCCCCGTTTATGTCAAAGAGACGTCTAGACAATTAGTCCTGAGAGAAAATTGGTGTAGACCATCAGTTGGGTTAAGTGGGGAAAGCACCACAGACAATTTTAAGATTGCGTCAATAATTTGGCAGTTTGCACCCTCTTCTCCCTTTTCTTTTTAATGCAACTAAATTGCCATGAGTAAAGATTTTGTTCAAGTTGAAGCATTACATCACCTTCATAATAAGGAAGAAAATATCTTATTTTTTTAAAAAAAAAATTCTTTTGTCAAAACTGACTGCTTTAAAGAAGAAGAAAAAAACCCTAAGTGGGGCTGGAGAATCAGGAAGTCCCATAAGTTAGACTCCATAATGTTTTATTTTGTTTTTAATTTTCCATCTACTTTGCAGCCAGACAAATTGGATGAGCCATTCTCCATTTCTCCAAATAAGGTGACCAATTGTCTTCCTTTAGGGAGGACAGTCCTTCTTTTGTAAGTTCTGTCCTCTCTTGAAAAGTGTCCTCCTACACGTCCTCCTTTTCGATATTTGACGACTAATCTGTAAATCTCCGTATTTGATCGATGCTGATCTGATCCGTTACGTGTGATGTGACGTATTTGTATTTGACATGACGATTCGTCAAGGCTCGGTACAGTGCGGCGAGATGCAATTATGAGACGCATGCGCTCCGCACAGTAGAATTGTTTTGAGAGAGTGCGCCGTGCTTTATTTACTTCTTACCGAAACACGACACGGCACACACGCATGCATTAGACTCATTGTTGCAATGAATAAAATGTTTCTTTTATTTACAATATTTTTTTTCTTCAATTTGTTTCTGTCCTCCTTCTCATGGTAAAAAAGTTGGTCACCTTACTCCAAAGCAAGGAGAAATTTTCTAGTAATTTCATAAGGGTAAGATACGGTCTTTGCTGTGACAGGGGCATCCATGGGCAATGGTTGAAATAAAGTTAAGACGGTGGAAAAAACTGAACAACGACCCATCCCTTAGTGCAGTGATTGCTAACCTTTTTCTCGTCATGTGCCGGCACCCATAATGCAATGCGCCCCCAAGCATGTGCACGCAACACCCCCTCCGCCTCCCCCGCACATGCACACGCAACCCATTCACCCCCCATTTTGGGCCTAGCAGGCCTCCCTGAAGCCTCCTGGGCCCCAAAACGGGCCATGGGGGCGCGCTATACCCCCTACCCCCCATTTTGGGCCTAGCAGGACTCCCTGCAGCCTCCTGGGCCCAAAAACAGACCATGGGGGTGCGCTACACCCCCTGCCCCCCATTTTGGGCCTAGCAGGACTCCCTGCAGCCTCCTGCCCTCCCCCCACTCCGTCTCCACCCCCATGATGTGCATGTTCCCACCACCACCACACATGCGCGTGACTCCCCGCACATGAGCACACATCCCGTCGCATGTGCCCCACCCCCATGCATCCCGAAAATCAGCTGGCCAGTGGGAGGCACATGTGTGCATGCACGTTGCAGCTGAGCTGAGGACAGCTCGTGTGCCTGCAGAGAAAGCTCTGTGTGCCAGCTGTGGTACACATGCTATAGGTTCACCATCAAGGCCTTAGGGTCAGGGCTTCTATTGCAGCCACCATCTTGTCTTCGTTAATCAACTCACAACATGGAGCTACCTTGCTGTACTGTTCTTGCAAAGTCCCTCAGAGAAATTCCTGCTCCAAGCTTTTTCTTTGGCATTTGATAGAAATGAGGACAGACACAGAGAGTGGACACTTTCAGTCATTTCATCATGAAAGAACATCACATTCCACCAATGAGGCATTCTCTAAAATTCTTTTCTTGAAACAGTTTAAAAGAAGAAAAAAAATCTTCCACCAAATGAGATTTTTTTTTACTTAACACCAGGCAGATCTGTTCATAAAACATCTTCTCTTTGAATAGTTCGAAGCCCCAAAGCGCCTTTTGCATCACAACATTACAACAATATGACGTTCCTCATTTTTACTACCTGTTTTTGAGCTGGAAGATGATACAAAACCATAGCTGGGAAAATTCATTTTCTTTGTGTACCACACTTCTCAGCAGGCCCTGGAGTGAGGAAATGCTTTCAACTGCATAAGGGAAATATCTTGAATTGTGTTTTTATTTTCCTTGAAAGGTCATGCCAGGTCTAAAATTAGGTCACCGTCATCAACTATTTTGAATTCATTGATTGGGATTTTTGAAGTGGAACCTGCAGGAAAAACTTGCAGCAGGCAAAGCTCTTTAAGATGCCATCTGGCTGAGTCCTTCTCCAGAATAACAGAGTTGGAAGTCTTCTAGTCCAACCCCCTATATCATTTCAGACAAATGGTTGTCCAACTCTTCTTAAAAACCTCCAGTGTTGTAGCACCCACAACTTCTGGAGGCAAGCCATTCCACTGGTTGATTGTTCTCACTATCAAGAAATTCCTCTGAAGTTCCAGGTTGGTTCTCTTGTTGATGAGTTTCCATCCATTGCTTCTTGTCTTGCTTTCTGGTGCTTTGGAGAATAGGTTGACCCCCCTCCCCTTCTTTGTGGTATCCCTCAAATATTAGAACACTGCTATCATGTCACTCCTAGTCCTTCTTTTCACTAGACTAAACATACCCAATTCCTGAAACAATTTTTCATATGTTTTAGTCTCCAAACCTCTAATCATTTTAACTCCTCTTCCCTGCACAGAATCTCAACATCTTTTTTATATCATGGTAATCAAATTTGGAAGTAACATTCCAAGTGCATTATAAAGTGGTGTTAACACTTCACGTGATCTTGATTGCATCCCTCTATTAATTGGATTTTTTGGCAGCTGCTGATATTTAAGTGACAGTCCAGTAGGACTCCAAGATCCCTCTCACAGTTACTAATATTGAGCCAAGTTTCACTTAATCTGTATGTGTCCAAATCAGGGGTGGGCTTCAAAAATTTTAGCAAGGGGTTCTCTGCCTGGTTGCTGGGTGGGTGTGGCCATGGTGGGCATGGCCTAGTCAGCCTCCTGCACCATGTGTGTGGGGGGGGCATTTTTGCCTTCCTCGGACTCTGGAGGTTTTCTCTGAGCCTCCGGGAGGGCGAAAATGACCTCTCCAGGCCCCAGTGGCCCTCTGGTTCCAGTAGGCCCATTTTTCGCCCTCCCTGAGGCTCCACATGCGCGCTGCACTTATCTGCATCCAAAACGGGCCGTGTAGGGACTCCTGGGAGGGGTGGGGCAGGGTGGGCGGGGCGGGGCCAGCCAGGAGCGGGATTTGGGGGTTCTCCGAACTGCATAGAATCTTAGCTAGAGGTTCTCCCGAACCCCTGCGAACCCCCAGCAGGCCACCCCTGGTCGAAATACTTTCATTCTGTTACTGAATGGTTGATACGCTATTTCTGTTTTGTTCTGGATGATATCCACAGAATTTCTCCTGCTGCTAATAAGAGCTTTTTATTTGGCATGGTCTGGATGCACAGATTCCACAAATTCCAGAAATCCTGAGGCCATATTTGTTCCCTGAATCTTCTGCTCACAAATCATGAACCTGCCATATACGTCTGGCTTAAATTAGCTGCAAATCGCATTGAACGCGTGGTATAGGTTCCTATGTTTCTGTAATAGCTAGGTTGTTAGTTTCAGATGGGTTGATCCTCTAACAGAAATCGCCATTCCTTCCTCTCACGGGAAAGCTGTTTCATTTAAGCTTCATTATCACAAACAGTAAGGTCTTCTGATGAAATTATCTGCAGGCATTTCTAACTGCACCTCCTGGGGCTGTTCAGTGAAAATTGGCTTGGATGAGATACATGTTGCTGCTCATTGCTCTTAGAAACACAGTGGCTGCATTTGGACCACATTGTTGACTTAATAATCCAATTTTTCTGGGCCTGTGTGACAAAGGAAAGTAGAAGCTAACCACATGGGTTAAATATGCAGAGTAAACGAGGCTGGAAATAGGGTAAGCCGGCTTGTCATTCCGTAGTTGGGTTTCATGCAACATGTTAGCTCAGAAAAGTGGTTAGGTAGATTTGCATGTTGTAAGAATCCAGTCATTGCTTTAAGACAGTGTTTCTCAACCTTGGAAGCTTGAAGATGGGTGGACTTCAACTCCCAGAATCCTCCAGCCAGCAGCGCTGGCTGGGGGATTCTGGGAGTTGAAATCCATCCATCTTCAAGCTACCAAGGTTGAGGAACACTGCTTTAAGATGTTGTATGAAGCTATCTACTTAGCCATGGTATGTCAGTCAAGGGTCAATGAATAGATTTTATTTAAATGGGGTGGAAAGCAAATGTTCGTATTTTGACTTGAACACTGGGCCCTATCTAACAAAATGAAATTCAATGTAGAGAAAAGTAAAGTCCTACACTTAGGCAAGAAAAACCCAAAGTACACATATAGACTGGGTGAAACCAGGCTTAGTAGCAGTGACTGTGAGAGGGATCTTGGAGTCTTAGTGGACAACCAGCTAAATATGAGCCAGCAGTGTGCAGCGGCAGCCTAAAAAGCCAACACAATCCTAAATTGCATTAACAGAGGGATACAAACAAGATCAAGTGAGGTACTAATACCACTCTATAAAGCCCTAGTAAGACCACACCTAGAGTACTGCATCCAGTTTTGGTCACCACACTATAAAAAAGATGTTGAGACTCTAGAAAAAGTGCAGAGAAGAGCAACCAGGATGATTAGGGGACTGGAGACTAAAACATATGAAGAACGGTTGCAGGAACTGGGCATGGCTAGTCTAGTGAAGAGAAGGACCAGGGGAGACATGATAGCAGTCTTCCAATACTTGAGGGGCTGCCACAGAGAGGAGGGGGTCAAGCTATTTTCCAAAGCACCTGAAGGCCAGCCAAACTGTTAATCTGTGAAATCTGTTCTTGTGCAAGCACCTTGTTTGTTCTTTTTCAGTTGTTATGAGTCCCTATGCCTAATTTGAAGGTTGTTTTTTTTGATTTTTGATCCCCTTGCATTTAAGGGAAGAAATACCTTGTATTATCAAAGACAATGATGCTCAAGGGAGAAACACGGAACAGGTCAAACCAAAGCTCTGGCTTCAGAGACATATCAGAAAAGGTGGAAAACAAGAAGAGTTGTAATAAAACTGCATTAGGAGAAATCTGCATTTATACCCCTCACCAGCAATGAAGTTCAGTAGGTGATTGGGAACTGATTACTGATCCAGTGACCATGACAATTTATAATGTGTTTGGGTTTTCATAATCCTTATGTATAGAAAATAGAATAGTACAGAATGGAATGGAATGGAATTGTCACTTTAAATGTAAATTTCATTACAATGAAATTTCGTTGCATGCAGCTCTCAAAGGGTTACCACTTTCAATATACATTACATAAACATGACAAATAAATAAATAAATAAAAATGTATGCATATACCGTGTCATATAATATACTGTGTCATATAATATACACATATATTATATGACACAGAGAAACAACACAGACTGTTCAGATGTTATGTTTGTAAATCTTGATTTACAGCTCTGCAGGGATGGGGAGCCCAAAGCCTACAGATGTATTAAAACTGTATAATCTCATCTAGTAGCCACTATGGCACCTTCAGATTGCACTATCAAAATCAGGTGACAAATCCTCCAGTTTTTACCACCTCAGTGTTCTCTTGCTTTACCATTTTCTAAGATGCAAAATAGATCCACGGAGCCTCTGTAAAACCTGGTCACCCACCAAAAGCAGCAACAACATCAGATGGTTTAGCACAAGGGTCAGCAACCCACGGCTCTGGAGCCGCATGTGGCTCTTTCATCCCTCAGCTGCAGCTCCTTGTCGCTGGTTGGCTCCACAATTGATAGGGCTTTCGGTTAGGACAGATAGAGGAAAAAGGACGCCATGCTAAGAGGAGACTTTATGTTGGGGGGGAACCAGACTTCCGGTCAGCATAGAAAAAAAGACGCCGTGCTAGAAGGAGACTTTATGGTGGGGGAACCGGACTTCCGGTCAGCTCCAGAATTGAATGGGGGGCTTCCGGTTAGGACCTTTGTGGTTCTTTGAGTATTTAAAGTTGCCGGCTAGAGGTGGGTTTCAGCAGGTTCTGACCAGTTCTGGAGAACTGGTAGCAGAAATTTTGAGTAGTTCGGAGAACCGATAAACACCACCTCTGACTGGCCCCACCCCCATCTATTCTCTGCCTCCTGAGTCCCAGCTGATCGGGAGGAAATGGGATTTTGCAGAATCCTTCCCCTGGAGTGGGGAGGGAAGGGAGATTTTACAGTATTCTTCCCCTGCCACGCCCAACAAGCCATGCCCAACAAGGCATGCCACGCCCAAAAAGCCACGCCCACAGAACCAGTAGGATGCAGAACCAGAGATTGGCAATAGTGGTGGGTTTCAAATTTTTTTACTACCGCTTGCATCCTTCTTGCTGCACAAATTATCCAACTGTAGCGTATTAAATAAATAAACCATAGAAAATCCATCTATAGCCGAGTGATGTAGTTGAAGCTAATCAAAAGGCCTCTCAACCTAATTCAAACGTTGCTAGGCTAATATTTGTAGGGAAGAGAACTTTCATCTCCTGGAGGAAAAATGGAATTTTGAAAGGTTCATTGATGGGCCTGCAGGAAACACAAACCCGCCCCTGTAGGAAATGAGTGGAGTTTCATCTCTTATATTCTTGAAACCTGAGGTTGGCGGTCCAAAGGAAACCCACAAGATGTTTACCTGAGTTTCTGAAATGCTCCACGCAACTTTTGCAAAGGCTCAATGGAGCCGAGCAGAACCCACTGAAATCACAACACGTCTCTGTTTGAAGAACATGGAGGCAGTGGGGAAGGAATGAGTTCACTGACACCAGTGATGTCACTTCGGGTTATTTTTGCTGTTCAATTGAGCAAAGTCAATGCGACGACTGTAGAGCTCACAGGCTTATTCATTCCGGGTCTGATTGCAAGCCTCTGTCATGCTCTCAGCTTCAGTCCAAGATTTTCTGAATGGAAGCTTTTTCTCCTCTTCCTGGAAACCTAGTCTATAATAATAAAATCGGAGTTACAGCACACAGATTCCCTAGCACAAGGTTGGCTGGTGGTTTGGAGATGGAAGGTTCAAGACTTCGCCTCTCTGGGCTTTGGGAAGCTTCCTTGGTTCTCCTCCTTTGCATCTCACCATGTGAGGTGAGGTTTTTCTTTCCTTTCATAGGTGCCATCTGACTGATCTAGAAGTCTTCCTACATTCTACACTCCTACAAGCAACTTGCATTCCCCCCTTCATCCATCCATCCATCCATCCATCTATTATGTATGTATGTATGTATGTAACTATCTATCTATCTATCTATCTATCTATCTATCTATCTATCTATCTACCTACCTACCTACCTACCTACTACCTACCTACCTATCTATCTACGGTATCCGTCTGTCTGTCTGTCTATCCGTGGTTATCTGTCTGTCTG